>NC_051311.1:164435573-164792589 GCF_015220235.1 Choloepus didactylus
CCTGCCCCATGATTGCCGTACCTTAATCTTAAAATTTTGGGAATGGTTTCCCAGCTTTTCTGGTCCCCATGTGCAGGCTGTCACAATTACTGCAACTCTTTCTTTGTCTAATTATAGTCCTACTTTAAGCTCTGTTTCTCTCTCTAGTTTTACTGCAAATGGTTCCTTATTTGGGGTCTTCTTCGCTAGGGGATTATTTTTAATCATCTCACACTTGGGATAGTAGTATTGAGTGCTGGGTATTGTGCTAAGTGCTTTACATATGTTAACTTATTTAATTCTCACAGCAAATTCTGATTTTATAGATGAGGCACAGCGTGGTAACTTGCCCCAAGGTCACACACCTAGGATGTGTAGATCTGGGATACCAGTTTTGGCAGTCTGCTCCAAAATCGGGTTCTTCACTCTTCTGTATGGTTACTCAGGGCAATTTCAGCCAGTTACAAATCTCCTAAGGCCCTGCTGTCAACTCCAACTTAAGAACCCTGCTCAGATGGTTTCTTGCTTCCCTTTCTACCACATTGCCAGTCAGTCTCCTTTTTACCCCCTCCTTCTCTGGCTGTGATTGCTTCATTCTAGCCGGTTCTTTTTGTTGGACCCAAGACAGACCATCTCCTGCCTCTCAGCCTTCCTTGTTTCATTTCCCACTTCCTTGTCTTGACTACGCTGTATTGCTCTATCCTTCCAGAGTGCCACAGGTTGTGGATATGGCCCAGTAGACTTGAGGCCCTATTCTCTGCCAGAGCCAGCACTTCTGCACACGTGGGTGGCATTGCCAGTGTTCATCATATTGCCACAGCTATAGCTGGCTGTACATCTACTTAAGTTTCTGCCACTTGTATTTTTCCAGTGCATCTAGTTTATATTTGTCCTGCTTCTTGGAAGTTATTGGGGCCTTGAGCTGTCTCCTGTTTCTCCACTCTGCCCCAAATAGTACTCTGACCAAATGTTAAATTGACTATAGTTTGTAGAAAAATTCCCCAAAAGTCTGGAGGTGGTTTGTTTTGGTGAGCTAGGTAGCACACAGATGTGGTTTGAATGGTAGTAGTGATTCGTGTTCATTTACAGAGCTTTTCTTATTTCTTAATGTGGTTGGGAGGGAAAGGAATGAAACCAAGAGCAATGTCTCCGTAACATGTAAGCTCAGAGGTCAGTTTGCGTTGTGTTGGGGACAAGGTGACAGAAAGAAGGTAATGTGTGCTGTGTTTCCTAGTGTTCAGGAGTTCATGACCTTTACAAGTCAGCTGATTGTGGAACGTTCAGCGAAAGGCAGCAGAGCTTCCGTCAAAGAACAAGGTAAGAGGCGCAGCCAGCCTCTGAGTGGCAAGCTCACCGGACTGTCCCGACTCGAGCAGGGCGTAGCTCCCTCAGTGTGAGCCCCCTCCTCTTCTAGGTGTCCTCCCTTCCCTCCTCCTCCTCTTCTTTTTTTTATTAGAGAAATCGCAGGTTCACAGAAAAATCATGTAAGAATTCCTTGTACCCTTCCCCCATTGTTAACACCTTGCATTTGCCGGGGACATTTGTTACAATGATGAAAGAATATTATTCTAATTGAACTGTCAACTGTGTCCATGGTTTACATTAGGGTTCCTTGTTTATGTTATGCAGTCCTATGGTTTTTTTGTTTGTTTGTTTGTTTTAGTTCTTACTCTAGTAACATATACAACCTAAAATTTTCCCTTTTTAACCACATTCAGATAAATAATTAATTGCTATTAATTATATCCACAGTGTTGTGCTACCATCAGCACCATCCCGTTACCAAAATTTTTCCATCACTCCAAATAGAAACTGTACAATTTTAATCATTCCCTACCCTGACCCCTAACCCAGCCCCTGGTAACCTGCATTCTAGTTTCTGACTATGAATTTGCTTATTCTAATTATTTCATAGTGCTGAGACCGTACCATATTTTGTTCTTTTGTGTCTGGCTTATTTCACTTAACGTGATGTCTTCAGGGTTCATCCATGTTGTCATGTATCAGAACTTCATTCCTTTTTACAGCTGACTAATAATCCATCATTTGTATATATCACATTTTGTTTATCCATTTATCAGCTGCTGAACACTTGGGTTGCTTCCATCTTTCCTTCTCCTCTTCCTAATGAAGCAGAATTCTGACTACTGATGTCTGAGCTTCCTGGATAAAATTGCCCCCAGAGTTTGAACTCACTTCAGATGACTTCTCTTGGAGCAGTGAACAGCCTTCATGTTATGTTCTTCCCTTTCCCCTCCCGAGTTTCAGACCCCTCAGAAAATGATTTCCAACTAGCATTGTTGAAGGGATACTGCATTCTGTGTGCTTTCTTTAGATTTTTTTGGACCAGGGATCTAAAAACCCGATTTTTTCCCTCTTGACCATTGTTTCTTCTTCTTTTTGATTCCTGTTTCCTGGAAGAATTTTTTGGCATTTGTTTTAGAGGTGTATGTTTCACAGACACATTAGGAAAGATATAAAGCAGAAATGAAGACAATTTCACACACAGCAGTGCTTGAGCCCTGTCATGTGGAGTGACTATATTGAGAATATAAGTACCTGTTACAGGACGAGGTAGTGTCGGATCTGTATATTCCATGAGGGAACCTCATACTGTTCACATCACAGAAATGAAACGGCATCATGAACATTTAAATATCCTTTCTCAGTTCTCTCTCAAGCTATGTCTGCCTTTCCCAACTTTCCTAAAGCATTTTCTTCAGATGCTGACCCCAGCATCTCAGTTTCTGTGGAGTATGTACATTTTATCTGACCCCCATGTTTGAATCTTATTTGGGAATATAAAATCCTGGAGAATGATGATGGTAATCTCCATCCTTCTTCCCATCCCTGTTCCTTTCTCTGCCCTTCTCTCATTTAGGAGATTCAGAATCTCTCCCTCTCCTCTGTCTGTTTTCTCATTCATCATTGGAATCTGCTGGGTGAGATTCTGAAGGACAAGAAGGTTCTTACAAGTAAGCTGTAATCCTTATGTCTCTTTTACCTTGGAGATACGCTTAGCCGTGTTGTCTTTGAAGCCTTTCAAGGGAATGGAAATTAATGATGCCATGGATTGTGAATATTTTGCCATAAAAGCCATTGTACACACATTCACTTTTGATCATATGATGACTTCTGCCAGCAGCCTAAGGGCAGGAACTCAGGATTGTGAGGCTGTGACTCATTTTTTAAATGGTATAAAAAGTGGAAAGCCCTCGTGTCACCCTCCTGTGCCTGGTCTCTTGTCTGTTTAGAATATCTGTGCCACGTCTATGTCCGAAACGATGGCCTTGCAGGCGTGGTCATTGCTGATGGCGAATACCCTTCCCGAGTGGCTTTTTCCTTGCTGGAGAAGGTGAGTTCGTGGATGGCTGGATTGGACTTGGACGGGCCTAGTGGAGGCTGTTAGTGGGCAGTGGGTTCAGGGTGGGGGGAGAGGAGTACAGTGCCCGAGTCATTTGGGTGGAATCACTTCTTTGTCACCACCTCTGGGTAGTGATGAGTCATCACTGGGTACTTTGTGTCCAAAATTAGCATGGTATCAGCTTTTTCCCTGCCCTAAACCAGGAAACAATTTGACAGCCTTTTCTGAGTTCCCCCAGTACTAATTTCTGTGTCTCATACTGCTTTGTCCAGGCAGAGATCCCCAGAGCCACTTTTGACTTTTCCTTTGTCCTCTCTCCCGTCTGCCACTGAGTCAAACACCTCTTCTTTTGAAATGTGACTTAGCTGCACCTCTTCCTTGTATCATCAGAGCTACCATCCAAGCCCCCATCACCTCACACCTGGTCACCCCTTTAGCCGGCTGGTCTCCCTGTCCTGGCCTGTTTCCTGCCTCCAGCCCTCAGTATTCTGTTCTCTGCCCTTTGCTGAGTCATGGTTCAGGACCCCACACTGGTTTTCCATTGCCTCCTAAATCACACCAGCCTCCACAGCCTCCTCTCTGGTGGGCCTTTCCTGCACAGGCGGGCCCTCCCCGCTTGTGTGACTCTGCTCCAGGAGCTTCTTCAACCCCGAATGTCCTCTCTCTCTAACGCGTCTTGAGTCACACTTTCTCCATGTTGCCTCCTGTAATTACTGTAGCTCTTGTCCCTGATGTCATTCATCCCACAGGGTTTAGTACCTAAACATTCTTTGATTTCTTTGTGTGATGCTAATTATAAACTCCTTGAGGACAGACACCTTGTCTTATCTCCCAAAGCACTAGTATATTTGTAAACACTTGAAATTCAGTGATGGCTTAAATTCCAAAGGGTCTGATTTTATTTTATTTTATTTTTTGAAGAAATGTTTTGGAAAATTAGGGCCAGTGCCTTTTTTGTTAGAAATATATAGCCTAATAAACAGTGATGGAAGTCTGTAGTTTAAAATTCTAATAAATTTATAATTCATCAAGTCACTTGATCATCTCAGGCTGGGCACACTTCATTTTTAATTCCTGGAATACTTAGGGATATTTTAATGATAAAACATTTTTAGAAGGGGGCCCTTTAGCCTAGATTTCCCTCCTTGCCATTAGATACTCCTCCCTCCTTCCTGGGCTCCCAGGATTCAAGCCCTGTCACCATGAGCGCTGCGAGCACGAGGTGGGAGTGTTGGCAAGGTTCCTTTGTCTTGCAGGTACTAGATGAATTCTCCAAGCAGGTCGACAGGATAGACTGGCCGGTCGGATCCCCTGCCACAATCTGTTACACAGCCCTGGATGACTACCTTAGTAAATACCAGGTAGGACGCAAACAGACATTGCGAGGTGAAACCGTGTGACACTGAACGAGGCCCCTGTCTCGTTAGTTGTGGCTCCGGGTGACTTACAGCTTCTGAGCCTTCCATTTGAAGAAGTCAGAGAGTCTGCTTTAGGACCTCAGAACGCAAGTTTCTGGGCAAGCTTTCTGTTTCTCTCTCGTTGGAGTAAACAGGCTGTGGTTTTTAATGTGTGGAACATTTGTCCAGCTTCCTCTGTTCTGAGCTTCAATTCTGAGATCTCTTCAGTCTTGACTTTGTTCCTGTTTTTTGTCTCCTTCCTAGAACCCCCGAGAAGCTGACCCCATAACTAAAGTGCAGGCTGAACTAGACGAGACCAAAATCATTCTGGTAAGCAGGAAGGTGGCAGAGCACATTGGAAATCAGAGGGTCTGAGGGGTTTGCCACGGAGAAAACATGCACAGAGTTGAGATTTGTTTTAATGGTAATCAGAGCACTTTTTGGGAACTGGTGTGCCTTCTCTCAGCAGTCATCAAGGGCCGTCAAAGCCAGGCTCAGACAGCCCTGAGTTGGTTCCTCCTCCTGTATTCTCCCTGTCTTGGTTAACAGCACCCATTTTACCAAGTGGACCAAGCTGGACACCATTGTTGCCCTGGATTCTGGCCTCTCCGAAGCCATATGCTGTCTAGGCAGTGACCACGGTCAGGGTGCTTAACTGACCCACTTCCACTGCCTTTGTGAGGCCTGTTTCACAAGCTCAGACACCCGCTGAAACCAGGCAGGCCTCTCTCTTGAGTGTGGTGTGTGGGTAGCAGATTGGCTCACTGACGCACAACTACACTGACCAGACGGGCAGCTGCGCTTCTGAGAATATGTGTCCAGAGTTGTCAGACATGCTGGCTTAGAGGAAAAGCTGGAGCCCTGCATTTTTATCTTGAGAAGTCCTGATTTGTAACTGCTGCTTACTTTTTTTTTTTTTTTTTTTTTAATTTTGCGCTACATTTGGCATGTAGGCAGCCATCCAGTGTTTCACTTCTGGTTTAAGCCCTGGTGAGCTTTTCCTGAGCTCTGCCCACTCCTCAGCCTCTCCATCATATCCAGTTGCCATTGATCTTGTCACTCTTGTTTAAAATCCTTCACCAGTTTTGCATCAGCTCCAGGATAAAATCCAAACTACCTAAAACAGTCTTGAGTTCCAGGCCCCGTCTCCTCTAACAGCCTTTGCCCCAGGCTCTCACATGGGTGCCCCACTCAGGCCTACCAGGTACTTGCCGCTTATAGACTTATGCGTACCCTTTAAAAATGTCTCGAGATTGTGATCTTTTGTTTACACATCTCCCTGATGTGTAAGCTCCCAGAAGACCAAGGACCTCGTTTCATCATCTTTACCTTTATATCTCTGCTCTCTAATACAACATCTAGCTTAAACCATTACTCGGTAATTCTCAGGTACATAAATGAGTGAATATAAAGTCCCAAAGATGGCCTCAGAAAAATCTCACTCCCAATATAAAACTGTCTTGTCAGCACTCTGGGTAGGCTTCAGCGTACATCAGCATCTCTTGCGGTTGGGCTTCTTGGTGTAGGGTGGGGCCCAGGAATCTGTTGTTCTCCAGGTGCTTTAAACATAGATCTCTTGAACTGTGCTTTGAATCACCCAGCTTTGGAATGAAAGTAAGATGTGACAGTCTTCAGACATCTGTCTTTCTTAATTTGTCTGAAACTTTCTTACTTCCAAGGTGGTGTTTCTCCACATTTCCTAACCATAGCCCTGTCTCTCCCTGCTGCTGCATTAGAATCTGAACCTTGTGAACATCACAAGCTGGTGAATATCCACCTCACCCCCTTTTTTCCTTCTCTCCACTGTGGAGAGCAGACAGACACTATTTCACCCAGGCCCCATTCTAGCTGCAAAGGTAAGACCTGGATCCTTGGCCCCTGTTCCTCTCATCCAATCTATATCTTCATTTAGTTCACTTTTATGTTAAAACTAAATCGCTCAGCTGTAGGTGGAGGTACAGTGTGTTGTTGCAAATTCTTCATTATTTGGTGCTATTCCAAGTGAGTTTACCATTTATAACCAAGCTCTTTGCCCCACAAAGGCTCTGGCAGGGGGCAGTCTGGGGGCTAGAAGTGAACGGTCTGGCAGATTGCGACCGTGGCAGCAAGCAGGGCTCTTCTGTGGGATCCCCCCTTCCTTCACCCTTCAAAACATGCTTTGTGTTTGTGGTCACATTTCTTAAACTCGCGAGAGGTTTGTATTATTGGCACTTAGAAGAGAATTCCCCCTTTGGAGATGCTGGGACATGTTCTACCACCCGTGTGTCCAGTAGGAATTCATTTGAGTCATGTGTGTCATTTAAATTTTCTAGGCACCACATTTAAAAAAAGGGAAGGGAAAATAGTTGAAATTAATTTTAACAGTATGTTTTACCTAGCCCAATATACCTGAATATTATCATTTCAACATATGATCAGTGTGAAAAATTAGTGTGATATATTTTACATTCTTTATTTTGTACTGGTACATGTTTCCACTTAAAGCACATCTCACTGGCCGGGCCTCGTCGCAAGTGCTCAGGAGCCACCTTTGGCCTCACAGCTTCAGCATGTAGTGCCACCTCTGCTCTCTCTACCCACAGAGCCCACATACAGTGCTCATCTGTTTCGGCTTGCTAAAGCTGCCGGAATGCAGCTAACCCAGAAATGGGTTAGCATTTACAATGGTGAGTTATTAGTTTACAAATTTACAGTTCTAAGGCCATGAAAATGTCCCAGTTAAGGCATACAGGATGACACCTGGATTCTGACGACAGGCTGCTGGCATCTGGGGTTCCTCTGTCAAATCAGAAGGCACATGGCCAGTGTCTGCTGCTCCTTCACTCCGGGGTCTCATTGCTTTCAGCTTCTGGTTCCAGTGGCCTCCTCTCTGAGCTTCTGTGGGTCCTCTCTTAGCACCTCCAAGGCCTTTCTCTCCAAACTCTCTTGGTGTTTCTCTCTTATCCTCATAAAGGACTCCAGTAAAGGATTATGACCCTTTACTTAATGAGGTAGGTCACATTTCAGTTGAAGCAACCTAATCAAAAGGTCCCATCCACAACAGATCTACACCCACAAGAATGGATTAAAAGAACCTGGCATTTTCTGGGGTTCATAACAACTTCAAACCAGCACATCATCTAAGAGTGGTTGTTATAGCTTACACTTTGGAGAATTTCTTTTTGGGAAGTGCTCTCTGTCCCAGTTAGAACCCTCTTTGATTTCACAGCAATGCTGGCGATTCCCCCCCCCCCCCCCATGTCTGGGATGGTGCCTGTGTTCCTGGGCCCAGACGGAGAGACTGCCCCTCCAGGGGCATGCTTTCCAGGGACTGAGTTTCCCCCAGGGCTCCTGGCAATGTCACTTACTGAATCGAGCAAAGAGTTCTCTTTTTTCTCTTGTCTAGCACAACACCATGGAGTCTTTGTTAGAGCGAGGTGAGAAGCTAGATGACTTGGTGTCCAAATCAGAAGTGCTGGGAATACACTCCAAAGCCTTCTATAAAACGGTAAGTACCCAGCCCCTGGCTGCTACAGGGAGCCCGCTTCCATTGAACAGTAGCGTCAGGCCTGTCTCCTCTGGCACACACCGCCCAGAACAGGTGTTTCTTGGAATGTTTACTGAGGGTGGATTTGTGTTTAACTACTTGTGCAGTGAGAGTATCAGAGAGTGCCCCTGGCCCGAGGTCATTAGCGTCAGGTACAAGAAGGGTGTGAATCACGGCAGGATTGCTCAGGCACCATGTGGAGCAGATGCAAGGAAAGTCCTTACTATAGAAGGGCTCTGAACAGCCTCACCAACCACCACCTCCACTTTCCTCCCTGGTACTGGACTTGGCTGATTTCTGAAAACACACACACATCCCGGGAAGGCAGAAGTTGGTTCATGTTCTGGCTCATAGGGGCTTGCCCTCTTTTTCCTGCTCCCTGTTGAGTAGTTAGGGATTAAGTGCTTAGGATGCCAGTAATTTAGTCTCTCTGAAAGGTTCTTAAACCTCTACTTAATTTCCCTTTGACAGCATTTCATTGACAAATATGGTTCAATACTGATGGACTCTTTTTCTCTCTTAGGAAAGTACCAATGTCTTCCTCTATGGAAACACCATTGGCCCATTGTTTGCAGAGTGGTAGGGGTAGATTTACTTGGTCCATATGCCCACTTTGCTTTCCTCTGTGCGTTGGAGGGAGATGGCCAAGTGGGGTTAAGGGGATCATCTGTGATGAGGAAATGAGAGAGAAGGGGGTGACAGCGGTTCTCCAGGAGCCCAAGGGGGTCGAGGGGTGGTGTGGAGGAGTGCTGCGTGTTCTCCTGAAGTCTGTCTTCTACTAAACACACAGGCACTGGTGAGAGCCTCCAGAGAAACCACCAAATGGAAGCCAGGTAGTGTTACTGGAAGACAAGAGTGAAGCAAAATTAGGATCCTTGGCCATTTGATTGCTTGACTGCTTCTTGGCTTGTACGTGGTTTAACAGCAGGGATTTGCTCAGTTGTCAGTGGTATTAATGGGAATACCATTGACAGCTGGGAAAAAAAGAGATCCAAGACCAGTGTTGAAGACGCTGGTTCCCAGTGCCCTTGTAGGGTAAGGACCCTAGAGGTGGTTCTCTTTTTCTCCTTCCTGCATCCTTGTTCCTGTTTCTTTCTTCAGCTCAGTGGTATGGACGTGGTATCTGATACCTGGGAGTCCCCAGTGGGGCAGCTTGGAGCCATTAAGCCCCTCCCCCATCCTCTTCTCAGTTCTTCTTTGTTTCTTTCAAGGCCCGGAAACAAAACTCCTGCTGTGCAATCATGTGAGGCTGGCCAGCAGGGACCCCACATGGAGACACCCGTCACCCCATCCATCACCCCATCAAGAAACTGTAAAATGCTGTAAAGGAGAACATCACAGAGCAGGACCCAGAGTGGAGACAGATTTTCATTTTTTATTTTCAGGTTCCTGGGAGGAACTTGGGGGTGGTCAAAGGGCTCTGGGGGATAGGGGCATGTTGAAATTTGTTATGTCTAGTTGTAAATTTTTGGAAAGATAATTTGAGGCCCCAAAAGTGTATTTTGGGACCAAATGAAACCATAAACACTTACTGACTCCTGTAGATGCTGAAGGCACAAGTCTCAGTTGACCCCCTGGGAAGGGGTTGCTGGGCCCTGCCAGGGCCCCCCCTCCCCAGGAAGGTCAGAACCAGTTCTTTATTCTCAGTTATGTCTTTGGGTTTTATTTGTACCTTAATTATAATAATACTAGACAATCCCTCCTGAGAGCAGGAGGGCGTTCCCGATGACCGTGGGACCACGGGGCTGGGGAGGGGCCAAGCTTCAAGATATAAAGCCTCCCCTGGGCCATTCAGGGACTCCAGAGCAGCGTCCAGTGGAAGGGAACATCCTGTCACGATTTCCTGCGGTTGCACGGCAGTGGATGCCTACTCCAGATTCCTGTTACAGAGGCTTTGTTCTCGTTTCTGCTGAGATTGGCTTCCTGCCAAGGGCAGACCCATCCTAAGCAACTTTTCCATCAAGTACCACAAAGATGACTTCAGTAGGAGGCGCTTGAGAAGAGCCAAGATACACACTGTAGTACGTGGCAGCGGCCATCCCAGCCTGCAGGGTGGGAATTAGCCCCAGGAAAGGAACTGTTTTCAAAAGTGTTGTGGATGGTCAGCTGGAAGTTGGTTTCTTCAGGGGAAATCCAAACACAAGTGCACTTTGAGCTGCCTGGTGTGGCATCTGCCTTGAGTTGTAATTTGATTTTACTTTGAACATCTGGATCAAAGCAGCGTATCCTGTCATCTCTCAAAGCTGATTTTTATTTGCACTGAAAGTTCTTCAGCCCCTCTGGTGACATGACTGTCTTGGCAACCGCCTGGGGCCTGTGCATCCTAACAAGTGAGAGGGTCTCTCCCTGCTTTCCCTGGACAGTTCAGCCTGGGCTTGGGGAAGGTGTCAGGTGGCCTCTGAGCTATGGCCGGCACTGGCCTGTCAAGGGGTTGGGTATGGGCCCTTCCTGGTGGCAGGGCCGCCTGGCTTGCAGAGTGGAGGCTTGCAGAGCCTCCCTGGGCTGGGAAACCCTTTTAGCCATGATCTGAGCCCTCCCAGCCCCAGCCAACCCAGCAGGCGGCCAGCGCCTACGCTGAGGCCCAGTACAATAAATGGGCACAAAGCAACCAGTGAGGTGGGCCCAGGAGGCTCCGTGGGGCCCTTAGCCTGTCCAAGCCCATAAGCTCCTCAGCCCCGGCCCCATGTTCCAACCTGCCTATTTAGACCCTGACATGCTTTCTGAGGACGTGTGCTCAGGATGCACCCTTGGGATCCTTTCCCCACTGGAACTGGCCGAAGTTCAAACCAGTTGCTCTCATACTTGTGAGCCCTTTCCTTGAGGCTTGCCTCACTTGTCCCGCTGGTTCCTACCCTACCCCAGGAGGTCCTACATGCCCCACAGGAAGTGCCTGGCAGCCCTGAACTCACCCCTGTGGGCCAGGGTCTGTCAGCAGGATAGAATCAGAGACATGGGCTGAGGGCCTTTGTGTTCTCATTCGGCTTGCCACTGTCCTGGCCAGAGGGCTTCGGTCTCTGCCTAAAAGCAGCCCACCCATGTGGTTCCCTACTGCCACGAGCCACCCTCAATCAGGGTGAGAGGGTTGCCGTCTGCCCCTCCTCACAGCATCTGCATGCGAGTCCCTGGGAGGTGACATGAGCCCTGTTTACTGTTGGTCCTAGTGCCTGAAAAGGGGTGTTGGCCTTGTGGTGGGCCCCGGGTGGGTTCTTTGCATCTAACTTTTGTCTGGGCCTGGATCAAAAGGAAGAGACAAACATTGGGCCTCTTTCCTTCCCCCACTGTGGAGGACATTGGGGGGGTTGTGAATTTGGGGGAAGAGGGAGTGAGGTCTTCACCCACATCTCCTTCCCTTCCATGAGGAGGTTGGCATGGGGGTCAGCCCCCTTGACCATGCAGACAAACCAGCAGGGCAGCCCGGGGGGAGGGGTAGGCTTGGTCCTGGCGAAGAGGGCTGAGGCTGGGGCCAGCCTGGGTGACAGAGGCCTGGTCTCCGTAGTTGCTGTTGCCTCTTGTGTGCTGATGTTAAATCACTTGGCAAAGCATGTGTTTTAATAATTGCTGCCTAGCTTTTCTCTGTGTTCTGTTTGAGAGGTTTCTGTCTGGATAAAGTTGTCTTTTGAAATTCTGAAATGGTCCTGTGGCTTTGTTTGGCTTTCCTCCCCTGAGCCCTGCCCCTTGGGGAGGAGGGGATGGCTTTGGCTGTTCCCCATTACCATTGGGGTCAGTTTCCATCCAGGCCCCTACTATTTTAACCTCCTTTCCCTTATACATTCCTGTCAGAGACCAGCTTTTCCCTTTCATTCTTAATCAGGCAAGGGATCCCCACGGTAGCAAGAAGTTCTTTTGCCTCTGAATTCTTTCCTGGTTATAGCTACAACCTGGAGACCTACCTGGTCCCTGTGATAGCCAGCTGCAGAGGAAGCTGCACCAGCTCAGAGACCCTGCTGCAGCCCTGCTCCTCCCAGCTGACTCAGGACCTTGCCACCCCTACCCCTCCTGGCCCCAGGGCCATCCTACCACCTGCCCAAATGGAGACTACTCAGGCATGTGCCCACCTTCAGGGGGAGGCAGTGTGCCAGGGCTGGTCAGACTGAGTTTAGAAATTACTGAGGTAGCTGAACAGGGAATGTGGGAGGAAAGGAAAGGCTCTCGCTCCTCCCAGGCCCTCCTGGTTGGTCAGTTCAAGAGCAGACCCCCTTCAGGGTGTGTGGCCTTTGCAGCTTGTTGAATTGCAGCTCCCAAGCAGGCAGGCCCTGGGGCTGTGTCCAGCCTCGATTTGGGACCACTGAAACCTGTGCATCATGCAAGAGACTGTGCTTGGCCCACTACTCATCCAGACTTTGCACTAGTTGCTCGTACAAACTTTAATGTGGACTTCCCCAGTGCTAGGTGTGCCCTTCAGTGGACCCCTGACCTCACCCTGAGCTCTTACATAGTAGGGGTGAGTGTTATCTAAACCATAGAATATACTATTCTCAAAGAGACCACAATTACATGACCCCCTTCTGTAAGCCTATTGCCAGACCCCCTGACCTTTTCCAGATCCCTTTTAGCAGTTTTTCAGCTCCCATTTTCTCTTCCAGACCAACTCCATACTCCCTTGGTTATTTTCCAGGATCCTGTTTCCCTTCCCTCCTGTTCCCTGTAGAAAACCCAGGTACCTCTGTGTTGATTGGAGTTGAGACCGGCTGCTGTTGGCTTCCCTTCTTTGCTGCAGCAGTTTGAATAAAATCTGTCTTGCCACTTTAACAGTTGCTTTTCTTTTGACAGTTTCTCTGGTGCTGTGACTCGGCTCCTGGTTGGCACCACCAGTCGATGCTCAAATGCAACAACCACACCCCTCCGTGCACACTGAGACATTTGTTTCCAATCTGCTTGCTTATTTGAGCAATTGGTGGTGCGTTCTGACTCCTGAGCCAGGATTCTGGGCAGAAGTCCACTGTAGCATATGGTGAGGGCAGACTTTACATATTTTTGAGTATAGTCCTGAAGCTGGATTAGTCCCAGGCTTCTTTGTGAGGCACCGATAAGAGTAAGAAAATAGGGCTTCTCAGTCAACTGCAGTCCTTCTTCTGAACTTCTGCTGACTATACGTCTTACCACCATGGCCCTAATGCTCTCTGTTTTCTTTTTTGCTGACATCATTTTACAGATTCTCTTGCACTTCACTGAATTCTGTGGGACTCATAGGATATCCCCAAACTAGTTCCTCTTAAAGGTGCCTTAGAGAAAAGGCTCTAAGCTTTCAAATTCACATTGATCTGCTTATTTTGCTTGGCATGAGGAAGCTGAAAAACAACTCACTAATTGAAACCTCATTCAGACTATTGAAGTCCTTAACATATTTCAAAAACTCTGTTCCTGAAGCTCTTCTTAATCCTTCCTTTTCTAATACCCCTCCCCCATACCCTCTCTTTACCCTCCTTTCCCTGAATGTCCTCCCACCCACTTCCCGGTTCCCACTTCAAATTAGCTGGACCCCCCTCCCTCTTTGCAAGAGACTCAGGCTGGTTTGGCTACCCATTCCTAAACTAGGCCAACTGAAGCAGTAACTTTCAAGCCTTGGACACAGTCTGAACTCTGCCATTACTAACGAATTCTCTGACCTCCAGAAGGAGAGAGAAAAATGTATTGAGCAATTTATGATTACCTTAGGAGTGTATTCTCCAGGATTCCCTGATTTTTATCAGCTCATTCACTTACTCATGAGACACTAGCCTATGCTTTGAAAAAGCTAAATGGATCATCATCCCAAAGGACCTTAAAGGGGCCCAAACCACTCCTGAATCCTCTTGGAGACTGAGAGGATTAAGGGAAACACTCTTTAGAGATCTTTCCCCATATTTATCCTATTAAAATTGACTGGTCATGCATTCAAACCTGCAGACAACAGAAAGATGAAACTTGCTAATTATCGCCACCGATTAGAAACCACCTGGAAGGAGCGCTCATGGTTGGAACTAAATCATCAGATGGCCTCTGCCCTGGCCACAAGCTCTGAAAATTCTTAAACCAGAGCTTCATAACACATTGCAAAAAAAGTAACGCCAACTGGCAAAATGCAGAAAGAACTGCACTTCAAGGACTAGCCCAACATCATGAAGACAGTATGTCCAGGAAAATAGAAGATACACAATACAGATTCATGGCCTTAAAATTAAAACAATTAAGAAAGCCAGAAATCTTTAGCTCAAGACAAGCCCCTAAGGGGCAGGTCATTGATTGGGTCGTAGTCATTATTGCAAAGAAAAAGCCCACTGGGCCTAGGAAAGGGAGAAGAAAGGGATCAACTCCTCTCCTCTTGAGAGGAATACTGACTCTTTCTGAAGAAGTAATTCTCTAATGCCCTCAGTTACCACTCATTTCCTGGAGGGGGGGGGTCAGGGGTGAGGGGTGGATCACAAGTTGAAGGACATCCCACTACATTTCTCATCAACACAGGGGCAACTCATTCCACCTTGAATTCCACTTTGTTCCCTACCACCTCCCTAGGAGTTGGCAAAACTGACCTGTGGTGGGCTTTGATAATTGACCCCTGTCCAAGGCACTTGGTATTTCCATGGGTCCTCTCAAGGCCAACTAAACTTTGTTCTTAGTGCTACTAGCTCAGTAAATTTATTAGGGAGAGAACCTCTCATGAATTGAGGTATCAGGATAATTGTGCTCTTGAAGGAGTCATCTCTATCGCATATGTGCCCTGTAACAGCTTTATCTGATCTTGCAGAACTTCTCTGTCCTCTCAGTCCTCGCCAGTCTAGCACTCACCGAAGGACCTTAACAGCCTACTAGATAGGACTCCCCCTTTATTGTGCACAAAAAAAATCCCACTGATATTGGACATATGTGGGATGCTGAACCCCTTAAAGTAGAAATAGAGCCAATCATGCTCCTTCCCAGAAGGACTCAAGGGACTTAGCCCCATAATTCAAGGGGGATTAGGAAAGGGACTCCTCATTCCTACTCAGCCCCTGTAAAACTCCCATCCTAGCAGTTTAAAAAAAGAAAAGAAAAAAAAGGAAGGGATCTGATGAGTCCAAGACCTGAGGTCTATTAACAAGATCGTTAAACCTAGATTTCCCTTTGTTCCCAACCCTAACTATCCTATCCAACATTCCCTTCACTACCCATTATTTTACTCAGCTTTCCTTAGCATTCCTCTCCACCCCGATTCCTATTATCTGTTGGTCTTCACCTGGGATGGCCAACAATAAAACTGGACTGTTATGCCCCAAGGATTCGCTGAAACCCCTACCACTTCTCACAAACTTTAAATGCAACCTTAGGAGACTTAAAATTCCCAAGATTCCACCTTGATTCAGTAGGTAGATGACTTACTCTTATACTGTCCTATGACAACTTTATTCTAGACACAGAATATCTTCTCAAGACCCTGACTTGAAAGGGTCAGAAGACAGATAAAGACAAAATCTAACTCGACTCTTTGCACGTTCACTGTTGAGGCTAGGACCTTACCGTCTATATTAATGGCTCCCACCTCCAGAGGGAGGATGGGATTTTCCAGAGTGGTTATGCCATTGCTGATTAAAGTAAACCCCTTGACTATCAAACCCTGCCAAATGTCAGTCAGCCCAAATGGCATGATTAAAAGCAGAGGGAAAGAGGGCTAACATCTCTAGTCACTATGCCTTTGGAGTTGTGTATGGTTTTGGGATGTTATGGAAACACAGAGGTTCCAGATGGCAGTAGGGTCTCCAATTAAACATGGATGACAAATAGCAGAACTAGAGACCCTTCTGTGATCATGCCAGGCTGCTATCATTAAGGTTATAGCAGGTTTCGTTAGAGCATACAAAACTCAGACAAAGTTCAAGGGAGTAAGCTGACAAGTAGGCTAAACCAGCTGCCTCTTCTACAGACCCTCAAGGCCAAATTCAGATGATATCAAAACCACAGGGCTATATGCCAATTCATGTTATCCCCAATTTGGGCCCAAATGCATGGTGGGATGACATGATCACGAGGGTGAGTAATCCCATTGCATTTTTTAAAATATGCCTCCAAAAGATATATATGAGCTCCATCTGACCCAAACAACAAGTTCTGAGATAGAAAAAATTGGAGGGGGAAAGGCTGGATGTGTAGTTTATCCTGGTGGACTCCAGAGGCACCCAGATGGCTGCTTGGTGACTCCTCGGGCCCTTGCCTGACAAATAGTTTATGGTCTACACCATTTGACACGTCATGGAAGAGACAAAATGCTGGATATTTTAGAAAAACAATGGTGTAGATCATTCAGCTTTTATTTGGAGCAGATGGTTGCCACTTGCATCACCTGCTGCAAATATAACCCTGGAAAAAACTGTAAAGGTTGGGGCAAGGTAAAGAGACGGCCCCACCAGGGCCTTTCCTTCATTGGCAGATATGTACTTATTTTAATTTGTATGAATTCCAAATGGCTGGAAACTTTCCCTTGTTGAAATGCTACAGAGATTTCAGTTGCGAAAGTGTTTCTAGAATGCACCCTTCCAACCTGGGGAGTCCCCTCTGCTACTCAAGTGATAGCGGATCTCATTTCACTGGTCAAGTCATACAAGAAATAGGAAGAACCATGAACACTGGCCAAAGGCTCCATTGCCCTTATCATCCCCAGTCATCTGGTGCTATCGAGAGGGCTAAGGTAATCGTTAAATCTAAGTTAGTTAAACTGTCTGAAGAACTGGACTTACTTGGGCTGCTTATTGCCTTTGTGACTTTAGGGTCTTCACAAAGACTATCCCCCTTTGAAATCATCACAGGAAGACCTATGAAAATGCCCTGTGAGAAGGTCCTGGCTCACAGAAGACTCAAATTTGACTCAATCAGACATACTCAAGTACTGCCAGGAAACTAATCAAGTACACCCACTCCTTAACCAGCAAGTCAGGGCAGCCTTCCATCTGAGTCCCCTGACAGACTCCTGCAGAAACTGCAGGTAGGAGATCTGGTGTTTTAGAAACATCATCATCAAAAAACTAAACTGAACCCAGATGGAAAGGACCTTAGATTGTTTTCCTCATTGCTAGCACTGTCATTACATTACTAACTGTTCAGCCTTGGATCCATGTTTCACAGCGGAAAAAGTTAAGAATTCTTCAGATGGGTAAAGCACTCCAGGAGGGACCTCAAACAGAGGCTTTGCTGGGAGCCTCCAGAGGTAGACCGAAGCCAGAAGGAGACAGCTTTCCCAAGGCCATCGAAACAAGGACATGCTGTCACCAAGGGGTCAGCTTTCTCCCCAGATCACAGATCAAGACCCTCCTGGATTGCCTGTCTCTTCCTTCTTGCCCATGTGTCTGAGCATTCTGCTAAATATCCTATGGCCCTTACAACAGCCAATCTCCATCCCAGTAACACTCTGTCCCCACCAAAATTTTCTTTTATCTCCTCTTTTCCCTATTCAGTACTAGCTACTTCTCCCATAAGCACAGTTCTTTTGTCCTCCTAGCATACCATATAGCAAAGTAACTGCTGGGTCTGTGCTCATCACTTAGTCTCCAAAACAGGTATTCCTCTAATGACCAGTCCCCTCACCCTTACAGACTTGGCCCTGAGAGGAAACCTCAGATTCACCCAGTCAGATCTTTCTGGAATGACTCTGGGCTGTGCCTTAAAGTCCCTAAGACTGGGATTATGATGTGACTTCTTCAATCAGGGAACATGGTATTTTACTAGAAATTGGGCAGATAAAAATAGCCACCCTGTAGGGAATATTAAATATTCAGTTTCTATATGGCAAGACTCCTTTTACTTTCATGAGTCAAGAACATACTGTGGAGGCCAGACCCCCTTCAGAAACACCATTCTTCTCCAAGCACCCCAAGGTGTCAATAACATAAAGAACCTTACCATGTAAGGCGAACATTTCTGGCGAGCTGAAAGATCAAGCAAAGGAAATTGTTGCTTCAGTGGGTCCAAAATATCAGATAACAACGAAGATGCTGATGGTTATGATTCTCCTTTTAGAGTCGACACTCAACTATCCTAAAGACAACATCCCCTTCCTTAAAGCCAGTGGATGCCATTATGCCCTTCAAGGTCAATATTTTGTATAGGGACATGAGCGATATGAGGTGCTCCCTGCAAACTGGGCTGGTTTGTTTTATACAACTTACGCTCTTCCCCACATGGAGATTTATGATAAACTTCCAGGAGGTAAAATCAGAAACACAAGGGCTCTCACATCCACTTCCCATATTGTTAAAACCCATAAAGAGACTATTGCCAGAATAAGACTAGAGTCAGCTCTAAATGGGTCATGGGGGAAAAAAAACAAAACAAAACATTAACCTAGGCCAAACTCACAGAGTGTTCTGTTCTTGGATTATCCCCTTTTTCACTGGGCTGGAAGACACACTTTAATATTTCAGATGGTTTTAGAAAAGGCAGCTTTAGAATTAGAAAAATCTCTCCCACCTAGGGCATCGCCTCATCGGCTGACTTAGTATCTAAAATGACCCTACAAAATCCATCAGCATTAGACTATATCTGTCTTCCCAAGCTGATGTGTGAGCACTAGAGGGCACCCAGCACTGCATATTTCTAAAGGACAGTCAAGGAAGTTTACCCAGAAGTAGTAGCTGCAGAAGCCCACGCTAGAGAAACAGCCAGGGTAGCTCTGCACCGAACAGAATTGGTTTGATGCCCTTTTGTGTTGGTTCCCTCAGCATACTGGATGGCTTGGGGGACTTCTCAGGGAACTTGGGCCTCTTTATTGCAATCTTAACAGCCTGCTTTTGTCTCAAGCACATCTTTACCCTCACTGCTATTATTAAATCTCCTCCGTTGTCATCTCTGCTACTGCATTTCCTCTGGAATCTTACAGAGGTTGGAAGCAATGGCTTGGGCCTTCCCCAAGGACCTCCCAATACGACCCCAAAGCAACTGTTTGCTTTCCAAGAAAGAACTCGTCTCTTTCCCCTGAATAGGAGGGGGCCTGAGAACCCTTGCTGGGGACTCTGGTTGTCCTGACACCTGACCAAAACATTGCACCAGAAACTCCTCCAAACTCTTGTGAACTTCCCCCACACTGGTGGACCTCCAAGCCTTCCTGAGCTTTCACTTAACAGGGGGCAATGCTTCTAACCCCAAAATAAACTATTCTCAGAAAGTTTATTTCTAAGCCCATCGTAAGCCCATCACCAGACTTGCTGATCTTTTCCAGACCCCTCTTGGCAATTTTCAAGTTCCCTTGTCCTTTCCCTCTGTACCCCATAGGAAACCTAGCTACCTCTGTGCCAATCAGAGTTGAGACTGGTCACTGCTGGCTTCCCTTCTGCCTGCTGCAGCAGACAGAATCACATCCATCTTGCCACTTCAACTACTGTCCCGTGCTTTTCTTTGACAAGTCTGAGCAGTCTCCCTGCCTGGCTCAGACCACGCCAGAGTGCTGAGGGTTCACTGGGCACCTCAGTACAACTTACAAAGTGATCAATGAGATTCTTCTGCTGTCACGCTAGGTCCTACACAAGGGCCATCCTGGGACCCTAGGGCCTGGTGCTGTGCCCTAAAATGCACCCGAGCTGCTCTGACCCACTCGCAGAGCGACCTCAGAAATGTCTGTGCAAGGACGTGGACGGATGTTCCTCAAGAACCACAGTCTGTCTGAGGGTGCAGGGATGGGCAGGTGGTGGTGGTGCAGGGAGCCGGGGCCTCCCCTGCCCACCCCTTGCTCAGGGAGGCCGGCCTGCAGGGAGGCTTGGGCCCCCGCCCGGGAGGCTCCTCTGATTACCGCTGATAGGCGAGCACGGCTGGAGCCACCCATGCCTGCTCGGACACACTGCACTTCTGCCGGCCGCCCTGGGTTCCCTGTCTGGCCTCCGGGGCTGCCTGCCACGCATGCGCCCTGCGGGGGATGCATCCCAGTGCGCCTGCCAGGGGACGTCCACGTGGAGCCAGGCAGATGTCAAGTCGCTGTCAGCTGTGAGGGTGTCAGGGACATGGAGGATGGGGAGAAGGGTGCCTCACCCGGTTCTGGGGGGCTTCTCTGACCCCTGCCTGCTCCTCAGTGCCTGGGTCTGAGATGGTGGGTGACAGGTCAGGGCCCAAAGAGGCCTCTAGACTCCCAGCTCATCAGAAGTTACTTGGTCCCAAAGAACAGGCATTTGGTGGCTTGGGATTCTTTTTTTGATGCTCACTTTGGTGTCCTTGGAAAGCAGAAAGGTAGAAGGTAAAAATAAGCAGCTGGCAGGGCCTGAGCGTGTGGCCCCAGGGTCTGGGGAGATCACGTGCAGCTTGGGGCGGGGGCTAGCAGTGGGGCCCCAGCATGCTGAGGGGTTGCCATGGAGACGAGAGGAGCATCCAGGTATGGGCAGGGCCGGCTCAGGGGTGGCCACCACAGGACGGTGGGTGGGTCACCTGGCACAGGGAGGAGATCTCGGAGCTGTAGAGGGACAGCAGCCAGCTGAATGGTGTATAGCTCCTGGGGTCTGAGCCTGAGGCCTGGGAGAGGCCGGTGCAAGGAGGGGCCACTGGGAAAATGTGTGCCCTGAGCTTGGGCCAGGGCAACCGGGGACATCACGGGCCTGGCCTCAGTCTGCAAAGATCCCCCACGCCTGGCCCATGTGGAGTGCACGTGTCGTCTCCTGCTCCTTCCCTCCAAGTCACCAGTGGGCCATCCCAGAGCCTCTGTCCCTGGCTCCCCTCGGTCTATCCTCCCAACAGGGCCCTGCCCTGAGCTCTGTGTTGTCAGCTCGGTCCCTCCTGACAGCCCATCGTCATCGTCTTCGTGGCATCGTCATCATGGCGGGCACCCATCTGCCATCCTCTGACTTCTGCACTGGCGTGTGTTCTGTCTCTATAATCCAGCATCTCACACCCCCAGGTTGCCTCACTCACCTGGAATCCTCAGCATCCAGAGCAGTGTCTGTGGCCACAGTGTTGGCGCACCACGAATGGTGAATGGACAGAGACGAGGAGACTTCCCTCTGGAGACGATCCCCCCTGGCCTGGGCTGGCGGGCTGGCTGGGGGGCCAGGGCTTCGGGGATGGGGGTGGCAGGGCAGGCTTCCATCTCCGGGTGCAGGGCACACAGCCCTGGCCTGGAGGGCTGGGGGCGGCTGGCAGAGCTGTGAAGCATAGCTGCCTGGGAGGGCATGCCCCCACCCCACGGGCACCCCTCACCCCAGACCCGGGCAGGAGGTCTTGGAGCAGTGGCAGCTGGACTCAGTGCTGTCTGCACCGGGCACATCACTTCTGCAGCCCAGGCCCCCGGGAGCCCTGCGGGGCCACCTCCCTCCCTGCCCTGTCCTCCCACCGCTGGCTGACCCAGCAGGAGGACCCTGGGCCAGGTCTGGGCTGCAAGGGTGCAAGGGGCTGCACCAGGCCTGGTGAAGATGGGGGGCAGGGTTGGGGGCCAGCATAAACCACCAAGCTGCGCTGGAAGCAATTTGTCCTGTTCTTGTTTTATTTGCAGTTTCCCGAGACAGAACAAAATAAGAATTTCTTTTTGTACACTTACAAGGCTCAGAAAGAAAAGACAATGAAACTCAGCAAAAAGAGAAAAGGGGAAAAGGTTGGCCAGCATCGTGGGGCAGCCAGCGAGCCTCTGCAGCACCCTCCCATGGCCTGGGCCAGGTGGGCGCCACCACGCGTGGGCACCCGGGGGCACTGCTGGCTGCGCTTTTCTCTTTAGAGGTCATGCAAAAGGACTTATCCCCCAGAGGAAGAAAAAAAAAAATCCCATTCACCCCAGACGGCCCCGTGGTGGTGCCCAGGAGAGCGGCAGAGGAGAGAGGCCCTGGGATAGGGGACGGGATGGCTACTGGCCACATGCTTGTCTGTGGCATGTTCTGCAGTTCCAGGGCCTGGGGGCTCACTCCTGGTGGATTTCTACAGCCGTCTACAGTGGGGGTGGGGGGTGGGGTGTCCACGGATGGACACTGCCCTTGGACATGAGGATACTTGCCCTGCTTCCCACTCCGGCCCAGCCCTTGGTTTGATTTGTCAGAGGGAGAGGGAGGAAAGATAAAGAAAACCTTTGTTGAAAACATACATGAACAGAAGGTGGGCTGGCGGGCCCTTCCCTGGGGACCTCCTTCCTCTCTGGCCCGGCTGCCCTACTGGACACAAGTTCTCCCACCCTGACCCGTCGGCCGCCCTCCCCGTCCTTGCCCAGGCCCTGGACTCTGTGCCGACGGCTACAGCCATCCCCGCCGGGGCCTCCCTCAAGCTTTTGGCATCCTGGACCTCTGTCTCCCCGGAGGCCCCACCTGACCTGCGTCTCTCCCACACGCAGCCTTTTCTCTGTCCCATACCGAGACTCTGCTGGCCCTTGGCACACCCACTACAGCCTTCACCAGGGCTGGAGAGGAGCTGGGATTCAGGGGGTGTTAGCTAGGGTGGGGAGGCTTCAGCCCTAAAGCTGACATCCCAAGCACTGCCCCCTGACCCCCACCCTTTAGCCAGCCTTGCCCTCCCCACCAGGCTCAGTAGAGTCCTCCCCTCTAATTTCTTCACTGCTCCCAGACCAGACATCAGAAGACCTACCGCTGCCCAGGAACCTGGACGGCCACCTGTCTCCATGCCCCCCACCCTCTCTGCCACTTCCTGCCGGGAAGCCCACGGCCCCACCTACCACAGACCTCAGTCCCCAGATGCCCAGCCCAGCCTCCTCCGGCTTCAGGCAGGAACAGGGGACCCACAGCCCCTCGGTGTGTCTGCTTCCAGGCCGCCCAGGAGAGGGCCGCCGGGCAGAGCCGCTGATCCACGTGCTGCTGACCAGGAGATCCGGCAGGAGGAGGAGGGGCACATGGAAGCCACAGAAGCACAGTCCTCCCAGCTGCCTTGCCAGGCAAGAAGTCTGAAACCAAAGTGTGCCCCACGTCTGCACCTCACCAGCCCCTGGAAAGGGCAGACCTGGGAGCTCTGGAGCCTTCCAGGATAGTCTGGAGAACTGCGGCCAAGCCAGGTCCGAGTCCCCAGCCCCAATCTGTCTTTTCCACAGCGTCTCCATTTTCCTCCCAATGTGTATGGTGGGATCCGAGGCCCAGGCAGGAAAAGGCCAGCCCCGGCCTGCTCCAGCCTCCTGGTGACAACCTGCTCTCGCCAGGGCCCGTGGGCAGCTCCGGGGGCAGGAGGGGCTGGCCTGGCCCTCTGTGGGTGTTCATCAGCCATGGCTGGGCCCAGGGCGGGAGCCCCACGGCCACCCCTGACAGGGAGGGAAGGATGACAGGCGAAAGGAAGGAAAGAAAGAAAGAAAGCAGGAGGGAACAACAGCAACTCTCAGTCACGACTAGCGGAGAGAGGAGGGGAGGCCCAGAGGGACAGATACAGCCCCGTTCCCCAAAAACACCTGACAGGTCACGACAGCCACTTGCAAGCACACCACTGCAGAGGCCCATGCGTTGGCAGAGAGAATGCAAAATACCTTAGGTTGTGTGTGTGTGTGTGTCTGTGTGTGTGTATGTCATCTAACAAACTAACACTGTTCAACACGGGGTGGGGAGGGGGAGTCAACGGAGGTGGTGGAGCCCTGGGGACAATTTCACTGCCACACCTGGGCCCCCAGGAGCTGGAGAGCAGGAGCCGGACACACGTGGAGCTGTGGGGGCAGGCGCAGCTGGTCGGTTTCAAAGCCCCACAAACGCCAGTGATTTTTCTTTTCTTTTTTTTTACAGCTTTTTCTCTTGGTTTAGTTTTTGCCTTTTTTTTTTCCATTTCATCTGATGTCAATTTTTTTTTTTCTGATGGTTGTAAGTTGCCGTCATTTTGTTTTTTAAAAAGAGATCACATCTGGTCTTGGTTTTTCTGCAGACACAGGCACCAGGGGAGGGGACGAGGCAGACACGAACATGCGACAGGCAGGCCGTGCGCCCGGAGGGCGGCTTGGCTTCAAACACCAACTCTGTCAGGATGGACCACGGCGTCGGCTCTGGAACACAGGGAGGGCAGAGGTGGGTGAGGGCGGGCAGGGGCCAGCTTTCCATGGGAGCTGGGCACCCTGCGAGGAGCTTTAGAGCGAATGCGGCGCATTGGCTTGGGAAATGGGGCTCTCAATGCCATTACCCAGTTAGGCCGCCATTCCTGTAAAACATTCGCCACCACGGCAGCAACACCCACGTAACTGATGGCATGGAGCCCTAACAGGCCCACCTGCTTCTGCTGGTCCTGAGAAATGGGGAGCACACACTCAGGCCCCTCACGGGGCTCCCCGGCTGTGCCTGAACAGTGGGCCCCTGCCCACCCATCACGTCCTCCTGCCAGCCTAGGAGGCTCTGTCCCACCCCTCTGGGAGGTCCTGTCCCCACCTGGCCTGGCCACCTCTTGGGTGTGGGGATAGGACTTAAGGGGTAGCCTGCCACCCTCCCGGATGTCACTTCGCTCCTCTGGCTTCTGGAAAACTTGGAAGCTCTGGCCACCATGAGCCTGACTGCTTGTGGTCCCCAGGGGTTCCGCTGGGCACCTCCAGGAGCAGGGAATGCCTGGTGCCCACCACCCCCCTGGCTCCAGGTCCTAGAGGGCTCCAGACTGGTGCCTGTCGTGGGGGGTTGAGGTGGGGGTAGAGTAGGGGAGGCGTCGCTCACCTTCACTGCAGCGGGGCCACGGGCGCGCCCGAGCAGTGGAAGTGCACGTTCTGCCACTTGCCGTCGCGGCGGTGCCACACGCGGGTCTCCTCGGACTGGCTGGTGCGGGGCCGGCCCTGCCCGTCGATGTACTGCGTGAGGCGGATGTAGGCGATGCACGCCGCGTCCTCGCCGATGACGTGCACGTGCGGGTTCAGGATGGTCGTGTGGATCGGCTTGCTGTTCTTGGCGAGCACTGCGGGGCGGGCGGAGCGGCGGCTGGAGCACCGCGCGGGCAGCTCCCCCCTCCGCGGCCGGCTCCCCACCCCCACCCCCTGCCGGCCTCAGCTCCCGCCTCCACCCACACACACCTCCCAACCCCAGACCTGGCTCCCCCCCCACCCCCTGCCAGTCTTGCTACCCCCTACACACACCTACAAACACCTACACACACACACACACACACACCTACACACACACACACACACACACACACACACACACACACACACCCCGACCTGGCTCCTCTCTCACCGCCCCCCCCCAGCAACCTGGCTCCCCCCTCCTCCCCCACTCCCACCTGGGCCTTCTCACCCTGGTGGCCCCACACATCCCCGCCCCTGCCGGCTTGGCTCCACGCACCAACTCCCACTGCCCTCCAGGATTCCCCTCTCCCCTCCCCACACCCCTGCAGGTCCTGCTGCCCCCACCCCACGGGTCTAACGGGCAGGGGCTTAGCTTTTCCAGGAGTGACACAGGCCCCTCCAAAACGGTGATTCATGGGCTGGATATGGCCTGGGGTAGGGGTAGGGGTGGGGTGGGGGGCGGGCATTGTCCCAGGAAGTCCCTGGAAAGGTGGGACATGGGGTGGGCCAACGCTGAGGGACCAAGGCTTCCTGGGGGCAGGGGCACAACTCTAGCCTACTCCTAGCTCAAGAGGGGTCTGCAGGGCTCTGCTGGGGGTGCCCCCTGGCCCTCCACCCCAGGCTCCCCCCACTCACAGTTCTCAAAGTAGAATCTGTGGAAGTCCATGCCTTCTACCAGGTTGCCCAGAGCTTCTGGCTCAAAGGAGGTCAGGCCGGGGTCACAGATTTTCCTGGGGGGACAGACATAGATGAGGGACCCCTCACTTGGGGCAGGGCCCCTGCAGTGGAATGCCCCCTTCCCCCCACCAACTTATGACCCTGTTATTCATGGCCAGGAAAGGGTCAAAGAGAAATTGGCAACAGAGCAGATGGGTGCCCCCCCCACTGAGCTCCCCAAAGTCCCCCCACCCCTTCAGCCCAGCACCAGGGGCCCACTAGGGCCCTCAAGCTTGGAGGACTCACGCGTAGGCCTCAAAGTCGCCGTTGTTGACGGCCTCAATGAGCTGTTCAGTGATTTTGATGATTTCCTGTTTGCGGGCTGGAGGGAGATAGGCCGCTCCAGTCAGAGTCAGCCCCGTTTCAGGACCCCCAGACCCACCCTTCAGCCGCAGGAGCCCTGGGTGCTGGGCCCTGGGCAACCAGCTCCCCAACACAACCCAACACCTACTCTCTGGGAGAGTCCCCAGCGTGAGCCGCAGTTGCCATCCACTCCTAAATGAGCACCCCTTCCCCAACCCTCGCCCCTACATCTCCAGAAAGGGCCTCTGGGGCCCTTGGTACCTGGTGCCCTGTTCAGCCCAAACTGCTCTCCAAAGTCACCCAGGATTTCCAAACCCAACCAGCTTCTATCTAACATTTTAAAATAAAACATTTTAAACAATGCAAATATGCCATCCACATTACAAAATGTCCAGAAAATGCAGGAAATGGGAAAACAGCCCCCCCACCCCGAGCATCACCAGCGGCCGCCCTTCCTGCTTGCCCCCCTAGATGACCCACTCTGTGGCCTTTCTTGAATCCTCATTCCCCTGCTTCCTGGAAGCTTCCAGCACTGCAGCTTGCCCAGCTCCTGGCTTTCCCCCTCTCTTCATTCACAAAGTCCCTGATTCACTCAGTAACTAACAGGGAGGGTTTGCCCCGTGCCAGGCTACGGCAGTGGAGACAGAACTGTCCATCCTTCTTGGGGAGTGCCCACGCTCAGGCCCATGGGGTGGCAGGCGGCCGTGGAGGGGGAAGGCGGCAGGGGAGTGAGACGAGGGCGAATGGGGGTGCAGGGTCCCCCAGAGGGGTGAGGGAAGCAGACAACTCTTGGGACAGGGCATCTCCTTTGAAGACGCCCCCCACATGCCTGGCACCTTCCTCTCTCACCTTCTCAGATCACCTGAGGCTGCCCTCAGTTTCCAGGCCTGGGCCGGCGTGAACAGCACCTCTGCACACCCCCAGATACGCCCCCGTGGCCTGCGGGGCTGCAGCCTCCACTGCCAGCCTGACCTCTTGGCTCTGGATCTGCGGCCTCATCTGAACTTCCTCCCTGCCTCAGCCTTTCTTCTAAAACGAGTCTGGCCCTCCACGGATCTCACTGTCCCTAGGGCACACCTCCTGGCACGGCCTTCACCAAGGTATTCACTCCCTGCCCCCACATGAAAATTTAAATGAATTTTATTTTAATTAAATTTCATTCATTTGTATTGCAAAATATTTTCAACATAGGGAAAAAGTATAAAGAATAACAAAACTTTCACTCACTGTGCCAGTTTGAATGTATTGTGTCCCCCCAAACGCCATTATCTTTGATGCGTTCTCGTGTGGGCAGACATATCAGTGTTGATTAGATTGTAAATCTTTGAGTGTTTCCATGGCAATGCACCCCATCCAACTGTGGGTGATGACTCTGGATAATTTCCATGGAGGTTTTGGCCCACCCACTCAGGATGGGGCTAAATTAAATCACTGGAGCCATATAAATGAGCTGACAAACAGAAGGAACTCAGTGCAGCTGAGAGTGACATTTTGAAGAGGAGCTACAGCCAAGAGAGACACTTTGAAGAACACACTGGAACTGAGAGAGGAGCTTCAGCTTACAGAGACATTTTGGAGACGGCCTTGGAAAGCAGACTTTTGCTCTGGAGAAGCTAAGAGAAGACAAACATCCCAAGAGCAACTAAGAGTGACATTTTTGAGGAGCTGAAGCAGAGAGAGGAATGTCCTGGGAGAAAGCCATTTTGAAACCAGAACTTTGGAGCAGACGCCAGCCACGTGCCTTCCCAGCTAACAGAGGTTTCCCGGACACCATTGGCCATCCTCCAGTGAAGGTACCCAATTGTTGATGTGTTACCTTGGACACTTTATGGCCTTGAGACTGTAACTGTGTGACCAAATAAACCCCCTTTTATAAAAGCCAATCCATCTCTGGTGTTTTGCATCCTGGCAGCATTAGCGAACTAGAACACTCACATACCCACACTCTGCAGGCTGAAACCTCAACATTTCGTTAGACGTTTTTAACCCCTGCGTAGCCGTCCTCAATTCTGTCCTCCGCTCACTCTCCCCAGAGGCAAGTGCTATCTTGAAGTAGGCCTGTGAGCAGGTCCACACAGACATGCCCACCGTCACACACACAAATATTATATTACAGTGATCGGTAAGTACAAAATTTGTGCACGCAGTAAAAATTCAGCAAAAGGCCAGGAAAGCAGAGCCCCCAGCCCCTGGCATCCCGCCAGCCTCGTGTGTTTGGTGCACGTGGGAGAGCAAATTTGTCGTGGCCCCTGGCGTGGGCCGTGCGTGTTTCCCTCTTCAGTCACTCACGTGCCAGGAGCAGCCATGCACCTGCCTTTACCTGGAGACTCGGTCTGCAGAGGGTCTACAAGAGCATGTGCATTTCCCATTTTGAGAGACGGGACCAAACTGCCAGTTCCCCCAGGCCCAGCCACCCTCAGGTTCTGTTTTGGTCTCTCCACTCCCATTCCCAAGCACCTCCTGGGAGACGCACAGATTCTCTGGCCAAGACTGGGTGCTGCGGGGGCGGCCCAGGTGTCCCCGTGTGCTTGCTGGGTGGGAGGGGCAGCCCTGTGAGCTGGGGTCTGCTCGGGCCTGGGAGTGGAGCCCTCCCGCCCCTGCAGGGTGCACGGCAGCAGCACAGTAAATGCTTCCGAGAGGCACTGTGCATGCGTGTGCATGTGTATGTGCATGCAGGTGCTCTCTTAACCTGGTGGCAATTCTTGGACTGTCCCATTTCCCTTCACTTTTTTGCACGAAAATAATACGTCACATTTGGGTTTCGGATACTCGCTGCACAGGCCCTGTCCGGACCTGCTGAGTCAGCCCAGGAGAGCTGGCCTCTGCGGGGGACGTGGGCTCCAGGAGCCCGTCCCTGTGGGCCACCCTGCCCCATCTCCTGCCAACCCATCCCGCTCTATGCAGCCCTCTATGTGCTCCACTTCCTGGTGGGCTTCTAGGAAAGCACCCTCAGCCTCTGCTAAAAATAAAACGGCCCCCTTTCCAAAGGTATGGGGGGCACCCTTTAAAATACTGACCAAGGATGAGCTGTCTCATCCCAGCAGTACCAACAAAATTGCAGTTCTGCAACACTGAGTGATTAGCATATTAAAAATGGACAAGTGTGCTGTACTAACCAACATACAGACCTCTTGGAGATATGGTGGGATCGGTTACAGACCACCACAAAAAAGCAAATATCGCAATAAAGCAAGTCACACGAATTTTCTGGTTTCCTGGTGCATATAAAAGTTATGTTTACACTGTGCTGTAGTCTAAGTGTGCAAAAGCATTATGTCTAAAATAACAGTGTACATACCTTAATTAAGATGAGACACAGAAACACATGCTGGGAGCCAAATGGCACCAATAGACTTGTGTGACGCAGGTCTGTTACAAACCTTCAAGTTGTAAAAAAGGCAACATCTGCAAAGCGCAATAAAGCGAAGCGCAATAAAACGAGGTGTGCTCCTATATCTGCTCCCCCCTCTGGAGGACCGCCCAGCACATAAATTAGAAACTTAACATCAGCCAGTCGGAACACTGCCTCGCCGACTTCTGCATCTGTCCTTTACCAGCTCCCCCTTCCTTCTGCTTTCTGGATGGGATGCTGCCCAATTTATGAATCGCTCGATAAAGCTGTGAGATCTGAAACTGCACGAAAAACTTTTCTTATAACACCATTCTGTCCTCACTCTTATGACCCTGGACACCTGTCCGGCGCTGCCCCGCTCGGTCCCCGGTTCCCGGCCGGCGAGGGGAAACAGGGGAAAGAGAGAGAGACGCAGACAAACTGACACTTGAGGCACAGCGGCAGCGAAATGCAAGCCTTTTACTGGAGCCAGTAAGAAAACCTTCTCTGTTACAAGTTCCACACGAGGCCTTACACCCCGTGGGAGAGCAGCCTCGATGCGGCCGTCAGGCACGGCTCCCTGTGGGCTGTCTCCCCGAGGCTAGCGCGGGCAATCTCTTATATACGACAGCTACAACCAATGTGCAAGCACCACGCAAGCGTGTACAACAGGCCAGCGGCAGCCGCCGCCCCACGCGTCACTATGCGGAAGCAGGATGCAGGCGCCATCCCGGCTCACTCGATGGGCGGGGGCAACTCCAGAGCAGGTCGCGGCGTGTCCACCAGGCCCTAACCCGGAAAGCGGCTTCCCACAGACACCATCTGACACTTCCAACTCTCCGTCTTCCAGAAGCCCCCCCCCAACACCAGTCCCCCATCCATCCCCACCCCAGTGCAGCCATCCTCCCTCCCAGCACCCTCCACCCCCCCACCCCCGGCTGCCCACCTGGCTCTCCCGATTCCGAGCAGCCCCCTCTGCCTGCCTCTCTGCTCTGGGACCGCACCCATCCCCAAGGCTCAGCCGTCACTTATTGGGAAGGGGCTCCAAACTCTGTCCTCAGATGTCCCTCGACCCCAGAACAAGGCTCGGCAGAGCCCGTCCCTCCCTGGCCCCTGTACGGTACCTGCCCCTCCAGCTCCCCTGGAGTACCTGGGGGCCCATGTCCTGCCTTCCCCCAGTGTCAGCCTGCTCCCCTCCTCTGCCCCAAGCCTAGTGCCCTACTTCCTGCTCAAGAGCTGCCCCCTGCCCCCATTCACCAGACCCACCTGGGGGATCCCCGAGGGCAACAGGCATTCTCGGAGGCTAGAGTTGTTCCCCACTTGTTCCCTTTCAGTTCCCAGGAAATCTTTCTAATCACATCAGGGGAGAAGTCTGCTAGGTGTTCACACACTGCACCCCCCCACACACACACACGCCTGACAACCCCCCTTTCTGACTGAGCGAGCAGGCCCCGGCGCCAGGCCCCCGTGCAGCTGCAGCTGAACGCCGACAGTTTGCTTCCACGTCCTCTGATTTAACAGCTACCTCATGCTGGGCTAAGTGAAACTGAGCCTCCATTTAATGAAGTGACATGGAGTTTTTGAACTAATTTTAATTAAATGTGGGATGGGAATCAGTAGAAACAAATAGCGAATGATGGGAGAGGAGCCGCGTGTCCCAACACAAATCGCGAGGACAGCGCTGCATGCCTGGGAGGGGACCCAGGGGGCACCGCCCACAGCCCACAGCCAGGGGGCCCCGTGCCCCACCATGGGCCATTCCTTGTTTCCCCAAATAGCACGCGACCACTTTTGTACCCCCCATACCCCGGGACCTGGAGAAGAGCAGGGTGCACGGGGCGGGGCATCCCAGGGTGGGGGGTGAGGAACCCGGGTGGGCACACAGGCCCCGGGTGGTGAGGACGGGCTGGGTCCCCTCCCAGCCTACCCGGGGAGGCAGAGCTGGGCCTGTGAGCAGAGGCTGGGCCTGGAAGCTCCAGAGGCTCAGCAGGGCACAGCGCGGGAAGCAGCAGGTATGTGTGTGGGGGGTGGAGGGGGGCAGCCAGGGCTTCCTGGGGGTGTCCCAGAGGCCCCTCCAGGGCCTGGCTGGAACCTCAGATGGCACCAACATGTGGCTCCACTGCCCAGGTGAGGGGACAGGCCCGAGGATGCAGTGTGACCCCCTGTCCTGGGCCTCTCTGACCACCTGCTAGCCAGGCTGAGGTCCACCTGCTGCCCGAGGCTGAGTGCGCCTGCCTGCCCAGGGCACGGGGGCTGCAGAGGGATCAGCGGGTTGGCTATAATCCCTAGAACAGGGGGAGCTCTGTGGTGGGGGAAGGGCACAGGGACCGAGTGGAAAGGCCTGGCTGTCCAGGTCCAGCGGGCATCCACCATTGCAGGCTGTGACAGCTGGAGGAGCCCGCTCTGCCACCGAGCCTGGGAGGCAGCACCCACCCTCCTCCACGCCCCAGCGTGGGCTGACAACCACAGTCCCACCGTGGGGCACATCCCAGCCCCCTGGGGTCAGCTGAGCTAAGAGCACACCCCTCCCCTGACAGCCCCCCAGAAGTTGGAGATGCCACCCACTCCCATCAAGACGTACTTTCAATGGCTGAGCCCCTCAAACTCCAGGGGTGGGAGGCTGGGGGCGCAGGAGGGACCACACTCACTCACAGAGAGCCTCCTGCAGGTGGGAGGCTGCCCCCTGCCCTCCACACACCACCTGGCCCCCCCAACACACACTGGGGGGACAAAGCTCGGCTGACCCTCCCTGCAGGCCTGGGTCCTTGTCCTCTCCTCTCCCTGGCCCCACAGAGGCCACCCAGCTCCCTCTGTCCCCCTGCTTGGAGCCCTCCTTTCAGAGTCCCCTGATCATCCCAGACTCACCCTGCGGCCCCCTAGCCCCTTCTCAAGTGCAGACCAAGCTGCACGCAGCCAGCCGAGGTCAGCCTGAGGGCGTTAAGCCGACCCCAGAGTCCCCACTGCCAAACCCCTCCACCTCTCCAGGTTTCACCCCCATCCCCGAAAGGGGGACACTTGGAAATTGGACAAGATGCTGCAACAACAGGGGTTTCTCTTTCGCCCCCAGGGCTGAGCTGCCACCCATGGCCGCAACGCACGTCCTGTGCCTCTGGCCGCAAGGCTGCACCCCTGCCCCTATATCACGAGCACCAAAGCCGGCTCCCACCTTTGGGACGCACCTCCAACTGCTCCAGCCAGGTTGGGACGCGGCCCCAGGCCAGAGGGTTGCAGCCCCTGCAGGCACCAGCAGAAATGAAATGCCCCTCTGGAGCCTGCAGGCTGAACACGCCCAGCCCCTCTTTTCTCCCTTCTCTGGGGGCTTCACTCTGTCCCCTCACCTCTGACCTGGTACCTGGAGCAGCCCCCAGGCCGGGCCTGCAGAGGAAACAGGCTGAGCCAGCGGCACCCCCAGGCCTGCTGGTCCCTTCAGCAGGGCCGGGAGTCCTGGCCTTGGGGCTGAGCAGAGCCCCAGGGGCCCCCGGGGTACTCACCCAGCCCCTCCCCAGCCATGCCGGCCCCCGGCCCAGCAGCCTCTTCTCCAGGAGCACCTCAGCGCCACCTCCCTGCCGGGTGCTTCCCCAGCGGTGGGGGTGGCGGCGGCCCCGCGATGTCATCCATCCCTGTAAGCGATACTGGTGCTGGCGGCTGGGCAGTCGGCAGACGGGCGAGAGAGGCCAGGCTGGCCTTGCTGGCCCCTCCCTGCCCGGGGAGGCGGCCCAGACCTGCGCCCGCCTCCTACCAGTCCCCCGTCTGTCTCCCCAGCGTCTGGCCCCACACCAGCTCTGAACCTTTTGCAGCACCCCACCCTGCTCCCCCTGTCCTTCCCCTACTCCCCAGCCTGCTTCCAAAACCCTGCCCCCACCCCACCAGCTCTGAGCCTCCCCGAGCCCCCCCAGCCTGCCCCCGACTGTTCTGCCCCTTCTGCCCACAGCTCTGCACCACCCACAAGCTCCCCAGCCTTCTCTCACTATCCAATCCCTTTCCCCTCAGCTCTGCACCTCCCATGACCCCTACCCTGTCCCTACTGTCCTGCCTCTGCTCCCCCCAGCTCTGCAGCTCCTGCAGCCCCCCAAAACAGCAGCCAGATCTCTTCAGGTCCAAGGAGTAGCTGATACTCTTGCCATCCCCCCAACTCCAAACAGCTGTTCCTCCACCCCCGGATCCCGAGGTGAGATGTGCCCCCCAGACCCAAGCCCCCAGCCCAGCACCTTACAGATTGCAGAGCCTTTCCCGTGCCCTGTCACATTCTGTCTCCACACAGGGGGAGTAGCCATCCTTGTCCTCATCCTGACTGGTGATTACGGCTACTTCTCAGAAGAAAACTCCGGGTCACACGGATTCTGAGTGATACGCTTCGACTACAAACCCTAGTTTTCTGATTATTTACCGCCACACTGGTCTTTACACACACATACACACACACATTTCTTTAGTCACAATCTTCTGAGACCAAATGGCATTTTCATGTGGTTCCACATAATAAGGTGCCACAGAGCCCTGTGCCCTGCCCCGTCCTTCTGTGCTCTGCACAAGCTGGCCACAGGCTACCCACAGCGGGGTCTGGGACCCCACACGGTCCCCCTTAGGCGGCCAGCAGGGACACTCAGGGTGGCTACTTACACGGGGCAGGCAGGGGGCTTAGGAGAGTCGGAGACGGGCAAGGCAAGGGCCCTGCTGGCGGGGGGGCCCTCGACTTCCGGGGTCCCTGAGCCCCTCCTCACCGAGTTAAGGATATCAGAGATCCTGGGGGCTGGGGTGGAACAGACAAGACAGTGAACACGAGGCAGGCAAGTAGAGAGCACACAGAGAGAGAAAACCTAGGAGCTGACAAGCCAAGCCAGAAGACAGGGAGGGAGAATGAGGGGAGGCCGGGGGCGGGTGGACGGGGTATGGGGGGAAAAAGGGGGCACATGGGGGGTAGAGAGAGGCCATGAGGGATGGAGGAGGTGTATGAGGGGATAGAGGGGGACATGGGGGATAGAGGGAAGACATGTGGGATGGAGGGGAGTTGGAAGGAGTTGTGGGATATGGAGGGGGCTATAGAAAGGATGTGGGGCACGTGGGGTCTGTAGAAGGGACACGGGGGCTAGAGAGGGGTGAAGGGAGCCTGTGGGGTTCAGAGGGCCAATGAGAGTCTGGGCCAAGTGCACCTGTTAGTCCAGGGAGCATGGAGAGCTGTTTTAGGCAGAAGCTGCCCCTCCAAAAGGGCCGACCACCAAAAGCACAAGTGAGTGTGCGCCAGACAAACGGACCAGGGAGCAGACAGCCAGTGACGGCCCTGAACCCCTCTGGAGTGCCTGGGCCCAGCCTCCAGGCTCATGAACACGGGCCATTTTGGTGGCATTTCCTGGGCTATGAGCTCCCCCAGGGGGCTGGTCTGGGTTCAGGCTACAGACCCCTCCTCCGGCTTCCTCTGATGCTGAGGGGCCCCCCTGCATGTGCAGGGACTTGGAATCAGGGGCATGGGGTTGGCCCCGAGAGCAGGTTCCTTGGCACTGGGACCAGGGGCCTGGAGGCTGGGGATGGGCCCCGGTGTGCCTGGAGATGGTCTCCAGCAGGGCTGCCTGAGCTCAAACCCTGTGCTGGCTGCCAGGGAGGTCTGCCCTGCCCTTGGGTCTGCAGGACAGATCCTAGGGGGAGGCCCTGGGGGCTGGAGGGTCCCTGGAAGGGGCAGCCAGCTGCGGGCTCCAGGGCATGCTGGGGAGTGGACCAGCCGCAAGGCACGGCCCAGGGAAGCACAGTGCGGGGGCAGGTGAGCAGGGTTGGGGGTGCTCAGCTGGGCACCCCAAGTCGGAGGCCAAGCGCACGCAGGTGCAGGGAAGCTGCCAGCGCCAGGCCATTCGCCGCGAGTCCCTGCAGCTACTTACACGGGGCGGGCAGGGGGCCTAGGAGAGTTGGAGATGGGCAGGGCTGGGGGCCCTCGGCTTCCGGGGTGCCCAAGCCCCTCCTCACCGAGCTCAGGATGTCAGAGATCCTGGGGGCTGGGGCGGAACAGATGAGATGGTGAGCACGAAGTGGCGCGGTGTGGGAAGGGTACAGAGCTCGGCCCCACACCCAGGGACCCTTCTCAGCAGCAGGGAGCCCCAGAGCTGGGGCCAAGCAAAGCTTGGGGAGTCCCTGGCAGAGGTGGGGATCACTGGGCTGAGGGGGAGTCAGGCCCAGCCAGCCCGGGGCTCTCGAGGGCCCCACGTGGGGAGGCAGGGACATCTGGAAGTCGTGCCCTCAGAGAGGGGTTTGCCAGGCCATTCAAAGAGACCCCCACCTGCAGCAGGGCCCGGCTACTTACACGGGGCGGGCAGGGGGCTAATGAGAGTCGGAGACGGGCAGGGCAGGGGGCCCTCGGCTTCCGGGGCTCCTGAGCCCCTCCTCACCGAGCTCAGAATGTCAGGGGTCCTGGGGGCTGGGGTGGAACAGACAAGATGAAACAGTGAACAACACGCAGGATGTGGGCACATGGGGAGACAGCACCGACAGAAGGGGAGGGTGGGCCAGAAGGAGAGGGGGACAGCTAGAGTTCACCCAGCCTTGCCCGGGGCTGCCGGAGCACCTCGGGGATAGGAGGAAATCAGAGAATGCCCTTCTCTCTCTGCTGGCACAGCACTCAGTGTGGGTGGCACCTCTGTCCTGGCAGGACCACATGTGACTGAGTGGGCACTCCTGCGGGCAGGACGCTGTCACCCTGGGCATGTCCACAGCTGGGTGCAACTGCACTGCCACGCAAGGGAGCCGAGGCCAGATACGCCGCTGGGTGCAGGGCCTGTGCCTCCAGGGCTCCACCTGGGTACAGAGCTACAGGCAGGTGCCCCATGGCAGAGGGGCGGCTGGAGAGGCCCAGAACCCTCCCAGGCATGCCCCTGTCGCACGAGCCAGCCCCCACCCCACCTTCCTTCTGAGCCCCCTTCGGACCCCGACTGCCACCTCCCCTCGCCACCTGCCCATCCTCGCCCAGCCGGCCACTAGGGCATTTTCTGCTACAGGCGCAGCTCCCCACCCAGCGCTCAGTGCCTGGGGGCCCCCACCCCTGGCAGCGGCAGGCAGGATCTCCTCAGGAGTCTGTGCCCTAGGCCAGGGAGGCACCAGGGAGATCTTGGTAGCTGCGTGGAGCTGCCCTGCTAGAGGGGGAGGCAGGCAGGGTCTGGGGGCCCCTGGCGAGGTCAGGGCTCTCTGTGTGATCATGATAACAGTAAGGAGGCCCCAGCATGGCAGGGGGTCCGAGCTGGGTGGAGGTGGGCACACGAGGGGAAGGAGGTGGGGGTAAGAAAGCCCAGGAGCAGAGGAAAGACGTATGGACAGACTGCGGGGCTGGGGTACATTTGAAGGAACAGGCCCTGCCCTGCAAGGCTGCAGGGCTGCTCCATGAGGGAAGGAGCCCTGGAAGTGGGGGTGTCAAACACATTACAAATCTGTGCACCCACAGTCCCTTTCAGGCCCCACACAGAAAGGCAGGCTCCCGCCCTCTAAGAACTCGCACCCAGAGGTGGACACGGCACACTCTCCTGCTGAGGCTGCCCGTCCCTGTGCCCGTGGCCAGCTATGGCCGGATCAGAAAGTTAACGCGCATTAGGAGGAGGAAAACATCTTTGAGAAAATTCTGCCCATGAGCTCTTCCCGCCACACGAGCTGGGCCTGGCCTGGGTGCATGGGGCTTGGCACGGCTAGGGTGGGAGCCGGCCTGGCCTCCTCACCGTCTGCCCAGGCCCCTGCTGCCTCGTCCAGAGGCTGCCAGGGGGCTGAGGTGCTCCCAGGGACAGGGAGGGCCCCCCAGGGACGCTGTGGGCCAGGGGTGGTGACCGCAGGGTCCTGTGCCCTCCAGCTGTGACACACTGCAGCGTCACGGAGCAGGGCAGACGCACTCAGAGTGCGAAACCGGGCTTCTCTCATCTCCCTTGGCATCTCACCCCAGCTTCCCATGAGATCCAGCCGAGGCCTTCCCACATCACAGAGAAGTCCCCCATGGCCCAAGGAAAGTGAGGGAGGGATGGGCAGTGTGGGGGGTGTGGGGGTTGTGAGAGGACCAGCAGCTGTGGGGTGTGTGTGAGGGGGTTGTGAGGGGGTGTGGAAGAAAGGGGTTTGGGGGTTCAGTGTGAGGGGCCCAGTGCGAGGGGACAGGGGGTGTGGTTGGGTGGGGTTCGGTATGAGGGGCCCAGCAGGGCGGGGCCCGAGGCTGTGGCGTGACCCGCGGTACCTTTCGTGTCCTCATCCTCGATGGTGGTGTTGGTGCTGTCAGATGACTCCTGGAGAGACACAGCGGGGAGAGCGGGTCAGGGAGCAGGGAGCAGCTGAGGGTGCAGCCGAGAGCTGGAGCCCAGGGGAGCTCCCGGGGCCTCTGCCCCCAGGCTGCTCAATGGTGCCACAGGATCCCAGGTCTCCCGCGGCCTCCAGGGGCTCGAGCCAGGTCCCTGGAAACCAGCATCTTCCAGGAAACCCAGTGGGCAGCAGGGGGTCTCCTCACAGCCCGAGGCCGCCCTGCCCCGTGGAGCTCCAGGGCCTGCCCCGACAGTCTCAAGACTCGATTCGCCTCCTTCCGAGCAGGTGGAGGTGCCCCTGTGCTCAGCAGACTCCCCCACAAGACCGGAAAATGCGCTTTTCAAATTTCCAAGACTTAAGACAACATGGGGCTTGGGCTGAGCCTTGGTGGAGCAAGAAAGGACCCCCGGCTCGCCTGGGCCTGTGCTTCCGTCAGATGGGGCGAGGCCTTCCACGGTCTGGGGTCCCTGACAGGGCTCCCCACACTCGGCTTCACCCCAGGCAGAGCACCCCTGTGGTCATTGCATCTCCTTCCAAAAGAGTTCCATGGGGCTGCAGGACAGGCCCTCAGCCACCTACCACCCCAAGTCAGCAGTTGGGTGCCACTGCCTGCCACAGAGTCCCCCAGGAAGACCCACCCTAAAAATCTTGATAAAGGGGTCCCCAGGGGCTACCTTCCCTAACCCAACTGGACCCAATGCTCTGGACCCGACATCAGAAACGTGGGGGTGGGGAGGTGGGACTGCGGGTGCCTTTGCTGCCAGGCCAAGGTTCCACACAGCCCCAGAAGGCTGTCCTGATCCCCCCACCTGGACACACACAGTCCCAGTGCACCTGTCCACGGCTCAGAGACAGGTGACAAAGTCACCCCGGCCTCTCGCCTCCCTAAAACCCTTGGATCTGGGTCCATGAGATGACGTCGCCCCTGTGGCCCCCAGGGCAAAGGTGCCAAGCTGGTCTAGCCAGACAGCCTCTGAGAATGGGGCCAGGGTGGTGGCGCCAGGATGGGAAGCAGTGTCCCCTCCTGGGAGTCCGGCTGTGCGTCGGGTGCGGGTGGGGGAGGGGCTCTTCTGGCCAGATCTCCCCCCACCCCGCTGCCATCTGCAGACACAGCTGTGCTGACCCCCACTCCCCATCCCTGTCCTTCCTGCCATCCCAGAGAGCCGGCCCCTCCCCTGAGCTCAGGATGACAATGCTGATGTGCTCGGATGGGAGCAGATGGCTTAGAGTGAGAGGGGAGGAGGAGGCGAGGAAGCGCTGGGGTCAGGGGGTGCAGAGGCGACAGGGCGTGCCCGATGGGTGAAGCCATTCTGGGGGGTACTCCGGTGCTGCTCTCCTCGCTCAGCCAGGCGGGACCCCTCCCCTCCTTCCCGGGCCCAGCGCTAAGGGGAGGACGGCCTGGGACCCCCTGAAGCTGCTCGGGCAAGATGGCACGAGGACCACGGCGACCGCCCCCCGTGCCGCATCCCTGCTCTGGCTAGGCGGGTGGGCTGGCCAGGGGCGGCCCCAGCTGCTTCCACTGGGGCCAAGGACTCAGCTCCCAGCCCTGGCCCGAGGGGTGCCGGCTGCGAGGCGGGCTTCACGGAGCTGTGGCCCAGTCCCCGCATCCCTCAGCTGTCTGGGTGGAGGCCAAACTCAAACCACTTGTCCCGCTGGGACCCTCTGGGGAGGGACATGGCAGGCTGGGCCCTGTCCGTGGGAGGGGTGGGGGTGGGGGTGGGGGTGAGCCTCCCCCGGGGGGGGGGTGGGACGAGGAAAGAGGCAGCAGTACCTTAATCCCGTCCACAGGGTTATGGATAACGGTGGTTTGAGGCTCCTACAGAAGAAGAAAGACACAGAGGAAGGAAAGAGAGGGGAAGTGAGAAGAGAAGAGCAAAGATCCAAAGGGAGAGGGAGCATGGGAGAAACAGAGCGGGGGGCTGGAGGAGGAGGTGCAGAGCAGATGAGAGGGGGGCTGGGTTTAGTTTGGCAACGATGATTCCAAACAGAGTGGAGGGACAGGCCAGCGGGAGCGGCCCGGGGCCACGGCCCCATGCTGGCGTCGGGAGGGTGATGGAGCGCATGGTATGCGTGGGAGCGGGCCAGGCTGGCTGTGAGGCAGGGCCTGGGACGGCCCGCTGACTCTGCCCACCCACCCTGGCCAGTGTGCAGTGGGGCCAAGGAGGGGTCTCCGGCCGGGATGGCCCCCCAGCGCCCAAGCTGGCTGTTTGGCAAACTCAGCCTTCCCACAGGGCAGCCGAGGGCTGGCTGTCCCAGCCCCTGGGGCGTCTGAGTGGGCATCCAAACACGCCTCTTTCCAAGCAAACTCGGGGGCCTTGGCTCAGCAGACCCCTGGAATGGGCTGCCTCAGGCTCACCCAGTGGGCTCTGGTGAGGAAGTGGAGCCAGCGGGACCTAAGCCCGCATGTGTGGGTACATCAGCCTTGGGGTTCACCTGGGCAGGACCTGACTCCCTGCCGTGGAGGGGAGCCAGACCCGGCTGGGTGCCTTTGGAGCTCGCCAAGGCCAGCCTACTCGTCAGGGCCACCCATGGGAGCCCCGCTCACTACCCCTTCCCCATGGGGTGCCCTCCAACCTCCCTGGATTCACTGCTCTTAAGGGAATTCCCAGGCTTTGCTGCTTTCTCAGGGGGCCTGGTGGCAACAGCCCGGCCACAATACACTGGCTCCTGAGCTCTATCTCCCCCCACCCTGCTCTCTCTCATCCAGGGCACAGAGCCTCAGGACATGGGTGCTGACAGGGAGCCAGCCCGCTCTGCCATGGGCCAACGAGGAACAATGGGCCCCTGGGGACTGGCAGGCACAGGTGGGACTTGGGAACCCACTGGGGAGCCAGCCGGGACTGAAGGCTCCAGCTCTGTTCCCTTAGATCGCCGAGAGGGGTCAGATGCTAAGACCGGGCCCTTTCTTTCTCGAGACTGAAGGGGCCAGGGTGTGGCCAGACTTGATGATGGGAAAGGAGCACAGCCTCCCACCTTCCACACCCAGGGATCTGCAGGGATCCAGGAAGAGGGCCCAGGAGTCCCCTCCAGGGAGGCCAGCACCCTGCCCCACTGTGGCCTGCCCCCCAGGGTCCATCATCAAGCTCCCCCACCATCCTGAGGGCCCATTCCCCGGGGAACGAACACACACACACACACACACACACACACACACACACACACACACCCCTCTCCAGGATGCCCAGCTCCCCCTGCACCCTGAGAACCTGCCCTCCAGGGTACACACACACACATACACACACACACACCACTCTTGGCTTCTCCCTGCAGAGAGCCTTGCCCAGGTCCCCTCCAAGCCAGGCCTGACCCTGGTCTCTCCATCATACTGCCATACTGCTGTGGGGCAGAGAAGCCAGGGTGGGTGCCCTGGGGATCGGGAACCCGAGACCACCTTCTCTATCCTCTGTCCTGCCCCCCAGTACCACACTACCCCGGGCTGTCTAAGCTCCTCTGAGCTACAGCATCTCCCAGGGATCATTCCCCATCAGCCTCGGTGGGGGAGTCAGGCTTGTCCCTGCACCCCAATGTCCCTGCAGCTTGAAGGGCATCCCCAGGATGGAGGCCCTGAGCTAGGGGCTCCCCATGGCAGGCCTGTGCCTGCCTGAACCAGGGCCCAGACTGCAGCATCCCTCTCTCAGGTGTGTCGACACCCCACCAGCCTCAGTGTAGGAATAGCAGGGACAGGCACGGGGGCCCGACCCCTTCTCCCCCCACCCCCGGGCTCCTCTGGCAAGGAGGCAACCCCACAGCCTGGGGCTCCGAGGGGGGCCGAGAAGGAGCTCAGTACCAGGGCGGCGGGAGGGAGCGTCCCCTTGGGGCTGGTGACGGCTGCGCTGTTTTTGGTGCTATTCGTCTGGGGCTGTGGAGAGAAAATAAGAAGTTGCTGAGATGGGTGGGGAGAGGCTGCTACGCTGCTTCTGTGGGAGGCCCAAGTGGGGTCCTGGGTGGGATGGACCCGGGGGGTGGGCACACAGAGAGAGGGGCAGCCCGGGGCAGGAGGGGCCCACGGCAACTGGCCATGCCGGCACCTCACCTTGACTCCGTCCGCTTTCTTGTTGAGTAAACTCTTGGCTGCTGCGTGGGGAGGGAAAGAGGCACCATGAGCGACGGCTGGGGACTGGGCTATGAAAAGTCATCTCACAGGGGACCTGCTCCTTCCTCAGGGCAGCCTGGCCCCATGGGAGGACCAGCCAGGGCCAAAGCCTCCGGGGCGGGCCAGTCATTCAGGTTCTTGGGGGACAGGCCCTCCCCTGACCTCCATCCACAATCCTGGGACACCAGTGTGTCTCCTTCATCCTGGTGGGCACTGGGGAGCCTCCCAAAGCTCACTGATCCTCACCTTTGGGGTGACACGCAGGCTCTGGTATGGGTTGAGATCAACACCCCCCCCCCCACGATGTGCCAGCAAAGGGGCTGGCACAGGTGGGCACAGCAGTGAGCCTGGCCTTCCAAGAGGGTGGGTGGGGGGACCTGTAACCTCCATGGGCCCCAGATGTTTCCGGGAGGGGATGGGCAGCTGGCCACATGCACAGAAAGGGGTCTTGTTTTGGGCCCAGTGCCTCCTCTGGCTCTCGGGCTCCGGGTCCCTCCTTCTGTGCACTCGGTCCTGTACCCTCCGCCAACCAGGGCTCCAAGGTCCACAGCCTGACCTGCTCTCCCCGCCCAGCTTGCAGCACCCAAGTCATAGCTTGGCTCTCCCTCCTCCCATCAGCCCCTCCAGCCCTGGCCCCTTGACCGTGACCCCAGTGGGCAGTGGCTGTGGCTGGCATGGCCTCCTGCCCGCCAGCCCCAAAGGATCCTGGGCTCTCAGTGGGGTGTCAGCGGGATGCACACACTTAGGAGAAGGGGTCAAAAAAGGCCACCTCTTGCCCCCAGACCCCGGACCTGTATGCCCCAGTTCACCCCCACCACGGAGCCCCCTGCCTGTCAGAGGCTGAGGTGGGCCCCAGACCCACCACCCTGGGCCGATGGCACCTCGACTTTCTAACCCCCAGTGCCTAAATCCTCCACAGCTTTAATTACAGAATTGCTAAAAAATAACATAAAATAAGAAAGTCAGCTTACCTTACAGAAAAGGAAAGGTGAGGAGAGGAGGACAGAGTGAGGAGGGAAGAGAGAGAGAAAACAAGATTGGTGCTGGTTCAGGCAAAAGGGGTCTGCACGCTCAGGACCCATGCCCCCACCCCGCTCCCACGCCCCCCAGGCTGCCTGCACCCTGCTTGGCCCTCACTCCTCCCAGCTCACGCTCCACACTTGCCGCGGGCTCATGGGGACAGGGGGGAGAGCCAAGCGGTCTCCAAGACCTACAGCCTCGGTGGGCTGAGGCCATGTGAGGGGATGGGGTGTTACCTCCCCTGGTAAGTTGTGGCTCCCGCACCCCAGGCCAAGACGGAGAAGGAAGGCGCACAGCCCGCCCACCCCTGCCGCCCACCCTGTAAGTTCCTCGTAAGTTCTGGCCAGCCAGGCCTGCACTAGGGTCTCCTGCTGTTGAACGAGCCTGGGACGTGTGGAACCCCTTAGACTCAGAGATCTTCAGCAGGTCTCAAAGGGTGGAGTCCCTAGACCAGGACGGTCATCCGGGCCTGGTTAGAAATGCAGACTCCCAGGCCCCACCCTAGATCTGCTCCACCTCAAACCCTGGCGTGCGCTCAGCATTTGGGTAACAAGCTTTCCAGGTGATTCTGACACTTGCTAACATTTGAGCACCACTCTGTGGTCTGTCAACGGTTTCCTGTCAAAGGTCATGAGGTGGTGGCCCGGTGTACAGTTGGTTAGGACAGAGCCAGACCAATGGCTCGTTCCCCGGCGGTACTCCCCTCTGCCTGCTGGCCATCTCGCTCGCTGGTGGCTTGGCATGGGGACCCAAAGAACCCCAGGAGGACGGTCTGAGCATGGGCTGCAGGGGGCTGGGGTTTCATCCCTCCCGTATCCATCTGCTAGTTCTTTCAAATGTTTCGTATCAGGCCTCAGAGAACCCCTGCAGGAGCTAGAGCAGACGTCCCTGGAGCTAACTGGGAACATGACTCCTGGCTGTCCTTTTTACTGTGGGCCTCACCCCCACCCACAACCCCGTGACATGGTCTTGGAACCCCAGCAAGACAAGGAGCCATAGAGCTCACCACCCTTCTGTGTATCTCCTTAGGTCTGCCCTCTGCACCTGACCCCTCCCGAAGGCCTGGCCAGACACAGGACCACACCCCAACACTGCCCAGCAGGCAGACGGCCATCCCAGGAACCAAAAACACCCACATACACACCCCAGGGCACGCACCCCACTTTTCTACAGCTGGCGTTAAACATCACCCCCTCATTGCAGCTCAAGTCCCCGTAACCCACGCTCTTGGGGTGACTCTGGCCCTGAGTGGTCCATCCGGTGCTGGCTGGCCCCTCTCTCCTGTGCCAGTTCTGAACACACAGGAAAGGGGCCGCACCCGCTCGGCCCCCTGGCCATCCCGGCTCCTCCTCTGATAGTTGGGGCTGCCCGAGCACCTTCTCCCCTTTCCCCATGCCCACTGCAACACAGTGCATACCGATTCCTTTGTCTGAAAGGTCTTCCTGCCCCACCTCTAACCGCCGCAGACCACCAGGAAAGCGGACCCAGCCCCGGCCAGCCTGGACTTGCCAAGGGTCACCCTTGAAGCGGGTGACAGGCCGGCCGGGTGGGAGCCAGGGGAGACCCGCCGGGCAACAAGGATGCCGAGCTGGCCAGCCAGCACGGGGGTGACGGGGGGAGGACCGGGACAGAGTAGACATCAAGCCTTAACTTGAAGGCACTTAATTGTGGGGAGCTGAGCAGAGGCATGAGAGCAGACCATCCCCCATCTTCTTATAAGGAATGTGTTTTAAAGATGCAGTCAATTTAAAACGGTTGATTCGTGGAAGGTGGACTAAACCCCCACCCTGCAGGGCAGAGCTGAGAGCTGGCCCCTCAGTAACATATAGCCTTGGGTGGTGCCCAGTGAGGGGTCGGCCTGGTCTCGGCATTGCTGCCGCCAGCCCAGCCGGCACCCTTGGCAGCGGCGGGAGCGTGGCTTTGCTGCCGTCTTCCCCTCTGCTCCTCTTCAGACTGGATTTCTCCCAGGAAAGAAGGAGCTGCAGAAGGCTTGTGGAGTCTAAGAGTAACCTGACAGCTCTTTCATGAAGGGCTGGCCTGCAGGCCTATCCCTGGCCTTAAAAGGATACCCTTTATATCCCTGATTCGCTCAAAACCCACATTTCCAAACTATGCCATCAACAGGTTAATGGTTAGTGACAAAAAAAATAAATACATAAACACCTAAGGCTCTGAGAAGTCCCGCAGAAGACTCGGTGTGAGTTTACTCAATTCCCAAACGTTCTTCGTTCTTCATTATGACACCTCCCCACTTTTGTTTTTTGTTTTTGTGACTATCTTGGGAAACTGCTGCTCCCCCGAGGAGAGTTTGGGAAGCGCAGGCCCATGTCCTTTCTGAGCTTGCCATCCCTGGGGGAGGCACTTCCATCCCCTGTACCCTGAAATGGCTCCAGGCTCACGGCGGCCAGGATCCAGCCAGCCCTGCTGCACCAGAAGCTGTGCAGAGGCAGAGAAGACGGGCCTCCAGACCTTCTCGAGTTAAATGCATTTATAACGCACAGCAAGAACCAGAAATGGACCGAGCTAGCAGTCATAGTATCCCAGACACCTGGGGAGGGGGCTCCCTGGGCTCTGAGAGACAAGGAGAAATTCTCCCGCCCCTGCCCAGTGTCCAGCATTCCCCGGTAAGTCCACAGCGTGCTCCAATGCGGTGAGCTCTCTGCGACTGTCCCCACCTGTCTGTCCACTGCAGAGGGACACATGGTGAAAGCCAGGTGGGGACCTAGAAACGCACACTTTTATGAACCGCAACTCATGCTACAAAGGCTGGGGTCACTGCTGTGCCAAAGACATCCCAATCTTCCCGCTGACCGAGGGGGTGCCATGTCCATCAGGAGTTCTGGACGGCAGGACCACAGGCAGCCAGTGCTGCACCATGCAGAGGTAGTGGTTTGGGAATGGGGATCCCCACCCCCTCACCCTGCCCAGCCATGTGAGCCCTGTGGGGTCCGGCGTGGCCAACTAAGGGAACACGTCCCTCCGGACTGACCTCGCTCACTCAGCACGCTTCTTGCCACGTCTCCTAGCCAGCTCCCTGTGGGGTCACCCGGAACGGCCATGCTGGGCTCCTCCACATGCAGGACACACCAGTCCCCAGGCGGAGCAGCCCCAGGCGGCCGGGCTGGCCGTACATGCACGCGCCCCATGCAGGCCACCACGTGTCACTGGCAGGCAAGGCTGGCATTCCGAGCCGGAGCCAACACCCCAATCCCATTTCACGTCCCTGTCGCCCAGGCAGCGGCATCTCACTAGAGCTCCCGGGCTCGTCTTTTCCTCATGCCCAACTCTTAGGATGACCTCCCTGGGCCTCCTGCCTGCTGTCACGTCCACTCACGCAGACACGGCTCACGCGAGGGGCACAGACCCTCCTTGCGGGGGATGGCTTTGCCCTGAGATGCCCTCAGGAGGCCACCCGGGGCTCTCTGGGGGAGAAGGCATTGGCTGCTCAAGTCACACCAGTTCCCCAAGTCAAGTTAGGGTGGATAAAGAGCCCCTGAAGCCTTGAAGCTTCCTTCCCCATCCCAATCAACTGCTTGAGGCTTGGAGGAGGCTGACAGGGACCCTTGCCTGCCCTCATCATGCACTGGCCTCGGCCTCGGCTGTGGCCGTGGAACCGAGGAGTGGCCAACTCGAAGGCCCAGTGGTCACCTGGGCTCCTTCACACGGGGGAGAAATGGAGCCCAGAGGTGGCAAGGTCATGCCCGAGGTCGCTCGGCAGTTGCCCCCCAATCCCCCCGAGAGCCGGGTCCCCGCATGGTCCCTAGAGAGGTCGGCAGAACCGGCTGTCCCCTCACGGAGGCCGGGACAGGCAGGAAGACCCAGGAAGAATCCCCACGAGGAGGCCCGCAGGCCTCAATGTCCCCGCTCGGAGCCAGGGGCAGCCTCCTGGGCTTGGACATGCACGGGGGCACTCAGCAGCACCAGGTCACGGCTCTGGGACCCACAGCCCCCCACGCGGGCAGGCCCCTCAGCACCGCAGGCCGTGCAAGAGGCAGGTGAAGATGTTGGGACGAGGTGGGGACCCCAGGTCCCCATGGAGAGGCCTGGCAGAGGATGTATGGGCTCCACTCCTCGGGGGCAGGTGGGTGGGACAGAGACAGGCCACCAACTGGGACCCCAGTGGGTTGTCACGGTGGGGCTCTGACTTCCTAACCTTCCAGGCCTGACCCCCTACTTGGGATTCTGACCGCCCCCACATAGCAGGCCCACAGCGTTCTTGGGGATCAAGGACATTCTGAGAGGGGACTCTGGAAAGATGGTCTCCTGATCCCCAGATCACAGGGCCCAGGGCCCCGGGGTGCATCCTGTCAGGCCATTTCAGCCAAATGCACACTGGGCTCGGCGGGGCCTGAGAGGTCATCTGGGTGCAGCCCCTTATTTGAAGAAGAGGAAACTGAGGCCCAGGGACAAGCTGGGCAGCTGCCCGAACCCTCCGTGTGTGCTATTCGCAGGGGATGGGGTCCCCGCGGGGGCGGCCTCCCAGGGGGCTGGCGCCTCGGCAGGGTTGCATGTGACGGCTGCATGCTGACAGGGCTGACAGGGTGGGGGGACAGCGGGCAGCGGGCGGGACACTGGTCAAGACACATCTACCTTGTTCCACCAGCCCCATGGGGGCACCGGAGGGCGCAGCGGACATTGTGGCCGGAGCGGTGGTCTGTCTGCCCACTGTTAGCACCAGGTTAGAGACGGGGATGGGGTGAGGGAGAGGGGCAGTGGACACAGACGGGGCAGGGCGGGAGAGGGACGGAAAAGCCGTGTCGGGAGTGGTGGTGGGGGTGAGGGAGACACAGACAGGGTGGGGGGCAGGAAGGGGACAGCAAGGGTGTGGGGGCCGGGAGGAGGAGGGGGAGCCATGATGGAGAAGAGTGGGGGGCGGAAGGGTGAGGCAGACACAGGCAGGGGTGGAGGGGGGCAAGATAAGAGAAGAAAAGAGACAAAGGAAGCAGAAGAAGGTTAGAGTTCAAGTTTAGGTAAGAGATGAGACTGTTGGCTCCAGGATCCCTTTCACAAGGAGAGTGAAAACAAGATCTAGGTTGATTCACATTTGAAAAGCATTTGCCTCCTTTCTCCTTAGAAAACCCCAGCCGGGGGCTTCTGGGTGAGCAGGGCCTCTGGGGAGTGGGAGACACGGGCCGAGGCCGTGGGGCCCACACAGCGGCAGACAGGACACAGCCCGTTAGTGTTGGTGTGACAGCGTGCAACCCGTGTCACAGCAAGAGTAACAGGACGGGGGGGTGGTGGGAGGTGGAGGCGGGGGTGTGCAACGAACAACACGAGAGAGCGAGCCGGCACTGCACAGACGACCCACAGAGACGCGACAGGCACAGTTCACCCAGGCACGGGCAGCCTCCAGCTCTGTTCCGGGGGCGCGGCTCGGGCCCCTGAAGGTTGCCCCAGCCCAGCGGGGCGTCACTTCCCCGAAGTGGCCGGCAGCGCCCCTCCGTCCCACCGGCCCTCCACTGACAGCTGCCGGCGGCTCCCCGAGCTCGGAACCGAGGCTCCCCCCATCCTCCTCCTGCTGACCCCCGCCTCGCTTCCCGACCTCTGTCGCCCCCTCCACACACAGAATGGGGGCGCAGAGGGTTCCAAACAGAACGGGGACCACAGAGCTGCCCGCCCAACGCCTGGACAGACACACGGCGGCACTGCAGGCTCCGGGCAGCGGCAGACAGACATTCGGAGGGCGCGGGCTCCGAGACACAGGAGGTGTCGGGAGGAGGGACACAGAGACCAAGCACGGTGACAGGGTGTGTGGCTGGAAGCGGCCTTCTGGGGCCTGGCTGGGGAAACGGCTGGGCCAGGGGGGGCATCACGGAGGGGCCCAGGCCTTCTCTGCAGCCTTCGGGGCTGAGGGCAGAGGCCTGAGGCTGGAGACACGGGCTTGCCCGTGGGGAAGGAGTGCCGAGAGCGGCGGGAGATGGGCGGGACGAGGGTGGAGATGGGCGGGGTGAGAGTGGAGACAGGCGGGCGGCGGGAGTGGGCGGGAAGGCGGTGGAGGTGGGCGTGGCGGTGAGTGATAGGCAGGGCGGCGGTGGAGGTGGGCGTGGCGGTGAGTGATAGGCAGGGCGGCGGTAGAGATGGGCGGGACGAGGGTGGAGATGGGCGGGGTGAGAGTGGAGACAGGCGGGCGGCGGGAGTGGGCGGGAAGGCGGTGGAGGTGGGCGTGGCGGTGAGTGATAGGCAGGGCGGCGGTGGAGGTGGGCGTGGCGGTGAGTGATAGGCAGGGCGGCGGTGGAGATGGGTTGGGCAGTGACTGATAGGCAGGGCGGCGGTAGAGATGGGCGGGATGAGGGTGGAGATGGGAGGGGTGAGAGTGGAGCTGGGCGGGGCGGTGGGAATGGGCGGGAAGGCGGTGGAGGTGGGCGTGGCGGTGAGTGATAGGCAGGGCGGCGGTGGAGGTGGGCGTGGCGGTGAGTGATAGGCAGGGCGGCGGTGGAGATGGGTTGAGCGGTGAGTGATAGGCAGGGCGGCAGTGGAGATGGGCGGGATGAGGGTAGAGATGGGAGGGGTGAGAGTGGAGACAGGCGGGCGGCGGGAGTGGGCGGGAAGGCGGTGGAGGTGGGCGTGGCGGTGAGTGATAGGCAGGGCGGCGGTGGAGATGGGTTGGGCGGTGAGTGATAGGCAGGGCGGCGGTGGAGATGGGCGGGATGAAGGTAGAGATGGGAGGGGTGAGAGTGGAGCTGGGCGGGGCGGTGGGAATGGGCGGGAAGGCGGTGGAGGTGGGCGGGGCGGCGAGTGACAGGCAGGCGGCGGCGAATGGGCGGGACGAGGGTGGAGATGGGAGGGGTGAAGGCGGAGATGGGCGGGGCGGTGGGAATGGGCGGGGGCCCGGCGGTGGTGATGGGCGGGGCGGCGATGAGAAAGGGGCGGGAGAGGAAGTCCCAGCCCCGCGGTCTCAGAACCTTCTGGCCGAGGACTCAGCGGGAGAGAGGGCCGGCTCCGACCCGCAGGACGAGGCGGCAGCACCTCTGACCGTCCTGGAGAAAGAATGTTCTCACCTGAGAAGTTTCGCGTGGCCAGCATGGTGGTGAGGATCGCTCCCTGGGGAAGAAGCACGCAAGTAAAGCCCCGATTCTCCTGCCCTTTGCTGGGACATCCCCTCCTGTCCCCTGCCCCTGCACCACTGACCTCCTGGGCCCAAGTCACCCCTGCCCGAGGCTCAAGGACTCGCTGGGGCCTGGTGGGACCCCGGTTCCCAGAAACTTACCAGCCGTACCCCAGGCAAATCACCTATTTTCAGAATTAAAACAGGGTGAGGTATCCCAGACCCTAAACCCCGGCTGAACAACCGACCCCACAGAGAGTCAGGGAGGTGGGCAGCCCATCAGTCTCCACAGCATCACCACGAAGCAGCTTCTCCCAGGTCTGCCCACATGCCCACATTTCCCTGCCGCCCTGCCTCTCTGGACAGCACACAGCCAGGCTAACCCAGGACCCACGATGGCTGCCCTGGACCTGCCCTTTAGGTGTTTTCCGGCCTGCTCTGCAATTCAGCAGAAGACTCTGGAGGAAGCAAGGTGCTCTTTGAGGGGGTCCCCTCAGTCAGGAGGTAATCAGACCTCTGTCCTTTGCATGGAACAATTTCGAGGGAGCAGGAAGGCAGGGCCCCCAACAGCTCCTCCATCAGGACTGGCACTGGCAAGTGTGGGAAGGAGATCCAGCTTGCCTTCGGGTGCCCTGGGTTCCCCCACGCAGTGCCTGCCTCCTTCCGGTGTCCAACTCGCTCCCTGACTTCAGCCTCTGCCCACCCAAGCATTAGTGAGTCCCTCCCTGTTTTCCCTCCTAAAACCTGCTCTGGGACAGAAACTTCTAAACTCACTCATATTAAAGAGTAAATGACTGATAAGGGGGCACATTTTACTATGCCACCTCACTCTTGCCCCCTCTCCCCAAATGCCTCTCCCTTCCAACACCCGGGTCCCTGGGAATCCAGGAACCCCACATGTGGAGCAAACCAGTATGAGGATGAGAGCAGGGAACACCGTATGTATAGTTCCTTAAAAGGTGGAGGACTGCTCAGGGGCTGGTGTGGACATTTCAGGGGGGCTGGCTCTGTGCCTCCACATTCCCACAGACAGCTCCCCAAAGTTCCAGAGCACTGGGAAGGGTCTTTAGGGAATGAATCCATTGACATGTTTGGTCTCCAGCTGTACTGGCAAGCAGCCTGTTGTCAGGAGCTGCTGCTCTCCTTATTGCAAAGCTGCAGCCTTCTCTGCTGCCCACAGGCCCTCTCCCCACCCCTCCCACACAGGGGCTCTCGAGGGGACAAGTGCAAGCCCCTCCAGGGCAGGATGAGCCTTCCCTGGGCCACAAGGGGCCATGTGTGCTGCGCCCTGCATGGGCTATGGAGAGTGCTGGGCTGCTGGCCCATCCTCAGGCCCCCCCCCCCCACCTAGAAACAGGCAGGCACACTCACCTTGAGCTTTCTCCGGGCGTTGAACTTCTTCAGACACTCCACAGTCTCTTGTCTGTGCATCATGGAGGCCACCGTGGAGCGTTGCTGTGGGAAAGAGGACAGTCACAGGCCGCAGAGAGGCCCAAGGGTGGTCAGCCTGGAAGGATCGGGGGTCAGAGGAGACACCCAGGGCAGCAGGCCTGTGGCACAAAGCAAGGCCCCTGGACCTGCACCTGTCCCCCGGCCCCCTCATCTGCATGACCCCAGCCGCCCCATCATACCAGCACAGCCTTGCCACTCCCTGCTGCTGCCACACGCAGCCTGCTGTCAGAGGAGGGGCTCCTTTACCCTCCACATGCCCTCAAGCACCCCATCCTTTCCCAGGATGGAGGTGTGCGTGCATGAAATCAAGTGCATGGGGCGGGGGGACCGGGGCCCACCCTGCAGTGTGAGAAGACCCTGGGTCATCCTGGCCTTCACGCAGGAAGCCCAGAGAAAGCTGCTACTGGAGGGTCACAGGCTCCAAACACCCCCGCCCCCCCAGGACTCCCCCTTGCAGATTCCAAGTTCCCTTCGCCCTGGAGGTCCCTGCCAGCAGGTGCTGAAGTTGACTTACGCAGACCCACGGGTGCTTGAGGGCCTCGTGGGCCGTGATGCGTTTGGCGGGGTTGATGGTCAGCATCTGGTTGATGAGGTTTTTGGCTTCAGGAGTGACTGTGTCCCACTCGGGGGATGGGAACTAGAGGAGGAAAGAAGGCCCCGGGAAGCGTCTGGAGCCCCCTCCCCCAGCCTGGAGCCAGGTTTCACCTTGGCCATCCACCCGGGGCAACAGGGCCCTCGACCCACGGCCTTCGCTCCAACCTGTCCTCCCGCCATCCTGCAGAGAGGCCGGTCAGCACCCCCCACCCCATGCAACCCCCACACGGCAGGCGGAGGTGGGGGATGCCCAGGTGCCAGGGGCTCAGCACTCACGTCGTAGGCTCCAGCCTTGATCTGCTGATACAGCTTGTGCTGGTCCTCGTCCCAGAATGGGGGATAGCCCACGAGCAGGATATACAGAATCACCCCTGGGGGGCAGAGGCCATGAGTGTGCAAACCTCTCCCACCCCAAGTGTAGCACCTGCAGCCCTAGAGCACATGCTGCCCCCCAACCCCTATGGCCCTTCACAAGCCCACCTGCCAGGGTCCTGGGGGTCCTACAGATGAAGGTTCCAGGCCCGGCCCTGCCACCTGACAGTTGTCCTGGCTGTGAGCTGGGACCCGCTCCCAGTCGGGGTACGTTCACGGTGAGCTCCCACCCCCCTGGGCATAGGCCTGGGTGCCTACTCAGTCCTCACGCCCCCTTGCCATCTCCCCTGCCCCCAACCCCACTGGCTCTGTGAGGCCAGGTTCACATCTCTACCGAGAAATTGGGCAACAATTTCAGACAAGTTGCCAGAATAGCATAAATAGCTGCCACGCCACCTCTACCCAATGCCTCAATTAACTGCAATCATTTATCCTGCTGGGCTGCTGCCACTGCAGAGACCCCTGTCTGGAAGGTACCCATGGAACACTCTGTCCAGCCCTTCTTGGCCCTCCTGCTGATTCAGGGTTGGGCATTTGGGGTGACAGGCATTCTCCACAACACGCAACATCACCTTAGACCACCCCTCCAGCCTGACGGGAAGGGGCTCCTGCAGGCCAGCCAGGCCAGCTCAAGAGAAGGTTCCAGCCCAGGGTGCCGGGTGCCAGGATGATGGGATGAGTGCTGAGAGCATGAGGTTCCCGTGCCAGCCCTGGCCCCAGCCACCCCCCACAGGCCTCACCACATGCCCAGATGTCCACGGGCTTGCCGTAGGCTTCCTTGCGTAGGACCTCCGGGGACAGGTAGCCCGGCGTGCCGGCGAACCCTAACGGCAGAGAGGGTGGTGTGAGCAGGGAGCTGCTGGGATGCCCCCCACCCGCCCACCGCCCCGGCACTCACCAAACCACGCCTGCTGGTCCCCCTGCACCTCGATCGCGAGGCCGAAGTCGGCCAGCTTCACGGCGGCACCTTTGCACTTGCTAGCCAGGAGCAGGTTCTCAGGCTGCGGCATGCGGGAGCCGAGCGCACGTCCGTTCACGACCCGGAGTGTTCCAGGGAGGGCATGGGAAAAGGAAACAGACAGCAGCAGTTTGCAGGAGGGGGCCACAGAAGCCCAACCCCAGAGGTGACCCCCACCCTAGTCTGCCACGTGGGTGTCCCTGGGTCATGTCCAATGCCAGCAAGCCCAGCTGGCCACCTCCTGCCGTCCAGGCGGTCACCCAGCTTCAGGACAGCCAGGGAGCTCCAGAGAGTTCCAGGCCCCTGGGTCTGCCCTCAGTCTGTGCCTGTCCCTGGAGCAACTCCTCTAGTCTAGAACCCAGGAGTCTGCAGAGTACCCTGAGGCCTTCCTAGTGTGCTTGTGCTCCAATCCAACAGGACTGGGGTGGGGTGGGGGTTTGGGTGGGGCTGCTCTGCCTGAGACAAGAGCCCCAGGGCAGAACGAGCGAGGGGCTGCGTGGGACCCCCTTCAGGAGAGGAGAGAAGTGTCCAGACAGCACCTCCCTCTCCCCCAGGCCCCAAGGACCCCTCTGAATCACAGAGGAGGGCTGCCTCCTGGGAGTGCTGGCCAGAGGGCCTGCTGCTGCTGGAGACCCCCGCGGGGTCTGCTCCAGCACCTGTGATGACAGGGGCCTGCTCTGCTCCTCAGCCCGATCCTGACAGACACAGCCCGGGGAGCCACCGTGGGGTGACAGGCAGCTACCAGTGAAGCTAAGGTGGCCCAGGGCCCTGCATCCCCGCATACGCCGTGCCTCCCCATCCCAAGCATCCACCCCTGGCACAGGCTGTGCCCTGCTGCGGGCAGCACTGCCAAGGCCACTCGCCCCCTCCCCGCTGCCACCAGCATCCTCAGTGGCCTCCTTCATCCCTGGAGCCGGGGCAGCTGCACAGAACAGGGGAGGCCACGTTTCATTGGATCTGCAATACTGTGTGCTGAAGTCCTACCATTGCTTTCTGCACCACCGAGGACAAGACGCTGCCAACAAAATGGCTGTTTCAACATTGGCAGTAAGGCCTGTCTCGAGTCGGAGATTTTAAAATGGGAGAAGTGGCCCTGAGAATGGATGGAATGTGGGAACTCTGCGTGGGAAGACCTGTGCCCTTTGGTGGCATGCTGGGGGTCACGCCCACCCCCAAGGTGACAGATGGGGTCACACCTGTTCCCAGGGGGAAATGCTGGGGGTCATAGCTATCCCCAAGGTGACAGACTGGGGGTCAGATCCCATCCCCAAGGTGGCATGGGGTCATGCCTGTCACCAAGGTGACAAATTGGGATCATTCCCATCCCTGAGGTGACACCCTGGGGGTCACACCATCCTTGACCATCAAGTATATACTTGGAGGCTCCAGCAGAACCTGGTGTGGGGTGGGGGTGGGGGTGGAGGTGGGGGCTCTCTCAGTCCCAAGCCAGGGACTGTCCTGGGGGCTCAGAGGCTCCTGATCTTGATTTTGCCAATGTGAGCAGAGCAAGGGGACTCCCACCTCAAGAAGTCTGAAGGATGAAGAGGGGTGGGGACCACCAGGCTGAGGAGAGAAGCTTCGATTCTGGGAGTCACGCACAGACGTCTCCTTAGGGGGTTCCCAGGGAGCCCCTGGCCCTGGGTACAGAGGCTGAGCAGACCCTTCCGGATCAGACGCCTCATGCCACGTGCCTCTCCCCACCCGCCCCATCCCTTGAGAAAGCCGGCCAAGGCTCTTCCCACCGAAGCAGGAGCAGCAGGAAGATGTCCCTGGGAAGAGCCGGGCACCAGGGTCCTGGGTGGGAGGCAGGGTCCACCCAACCCAGCTGCTCCCACAGGGCCCCAGGCCAGGCCCAGCCGATGCTCAGGGGACCAGTTGGAACCAGCGTTCCCCAGGCTCACTCATGGCCGACCCTGGAGGACAAAGGCCCTCTGCCTTCAAATGCCCCAGAGCTCCGCTGCCTCCCTCATGGTTTCCAGGGACCACAGGGGAAAGACCCCACTTCTTCCAGTGGCCTCCACAGCCCCCTGGGGAGACCCCAGCCCGAGTTTCAGACACCACTTCCTCCCTGCTCTCTGCCCCTCCTTGCCCCTTGAAAGGTCAACACACCACAAGCCAGGCCTGCCCTAAGGACCACGGCAGGTTTTCTGTCTACAAAAAGAGGAGCCGTTCTGCCCCCTGGCCCCCCGACAAGGGAGGTGGGGCCACAGGCTTCTGTCACCTCCTGCCCACACCCCCAACCCTTTTCTGTGTCCAGCAGGGGTTCTGTCTGCTCCCACGTCACCCCTGGGTGGGAAGGAAGCACTGGTTCCATTTCTGTGTCTTGGCCTCAATGCTAACAAAACCAAGGTTGGGGGACAAGCCACATCCCCGCGCACGGGAGAATCACCAAGTCCCCACGGAGGACCCCACGACCACCCCCTACCCCAGGGGAGAGCACCCGACAGTCCCCCTCCTCCCAGAGAGCCCCGCTCCCCACAGTGACAGAGAACAGGAAGTGGGACAAGGAGACGGCCAGACAGACATGCAGACAGGGGCAGGCCCATGGGTGGGAGCACGGGTGAGGCAGGGGCAGGCATGTGGAAGGGTGACGCGGGGGCGTATCCCCTGCCTGCTCCCCACTGGGGAGCCCCCTGCCCTGACCCCAGGAGGGGTGTAGCCCCTGTTCAGCCTAGACCCCATCCCAAATGCCAACTGGGTCTCTAAGCAGGGGGACAGGCCCAGGGCACACACTGCTACCTTGGGAAAGAAAAAGGCTCAGAATCAAGCCCTGCAGAGAGCTGGGGCTGAAGAAGGGAGGAGAGGAGAGGGAATGGGATGGGAGGAGAGAGGGAAGAGAAAGGAAGAGGGCAAGGGGGAGGGAGGAAGTGGAGGGAGCGGGCAGGCTAGCGGGAAGGGGGAGAGGGAGGGGACTTAAATACTTCTTTGCCCCCAGCCGCCTTCCTAGCCGTTTCCCAGCACCTTGGTACAATAGCAGGTGACAACCTCCCTTTAGGACAGTCTGGCTGCTCTGCCCAGAGCTGCAGCCTCGTGAGGCAGAGACTCAAAGAAGGGACTGGAGACCACCCCCCACCCCAGCACCTCACTGCCCTGCTCTCAAAAGTCCCTGCCCCATCTAGAGGCTCCTCACCCATCGAGGAAGTGTCCCCAGTGGGTCTTTGACAATAAGCTGGTTTCTGTCACCTGCCCTTGCTACCCCAGCAAGGTTCCTGGAGGCCAGGTGGAGGCTGCACACACACACACAGACACACACATATGCAGACACAGCCCTCCCTGGGCTCAGCCCCACACGCTGCATCCATCAGGCACAGTGTTAGGATGTAAAGAGGCACTGCCCTGTGCTGACCAGGCCCCCTTTAAACCAGCATGCAGTACAGAGACAGACGGACGGACAGAGATGACAGGGTGGAGTGGGGGTGGGGTGGGGACTCACCTTGAGGTCTCTGTGGACGACCCCCATTTGGTGGCAGTGGAGAACCGCCTCAAGGATCTGCTGGATGCAGTGACTGTGTGCAAACACCAGGGGGCGTTAGTGCGTGCGCCCAACGGCGGCGGAGTGGGGGGTGGAGGCTGACGGGGAGGGGGCCAGGACGGGGCCCCCATGATGGGGAGGGGAGAGTGAGGCTAGTCGGGAGTGGCTGCAGATGCCACTTGCAGGATGTGGAAGGCACTGGGTGAGGAGCGAGAGGAGGGCTTGAGTGGGGAGATGGAAAGGGGAAGATGGAGCCGGGGCCCCCCAGGGAGTGCTCTTGGGGAGGGTCCTCCACCGCTGCCATCCAGTTAGAACCCCGGCCCCAGGCAGGCTTTCCGCCTGATTGCCCCTAGACTTTTCTGGGAAAGGTGTTTTTGAGATGGTGGGAACTCAGGGTGGTCCCAGGTCCCTCTCCTCCCAGCCTTTTCCTTCCTTTAACTGGGGAATTCGGGGTTGAGGGGTGCAGGACAGTCCCCTGTCATCTCTGGATAGAATCTCTGCTTCAAGAGGAGACAATAAAAGAGGAGGAGGATATGGAGGGATGGGAGGAGGCAGAGTGTGGAGGTGGGGGGAAGTGGAGAGAGGAAGAAGGAGGAGAGGAGGCTGTGTATACAAGTGGGGAGGAGGAGCTACTGTGGGCAGGGCTGTGGCGGGTGCAGAATTCTAGAGCCCGTGGAGGACCGTGAGCACTGCGATTGGGGGTCCCCAGCTGCTTCAGGATCAAGGTGTTCCCACAGGGGAGGGGAGCAGAGCCCACCCAGCTCTGAGCAAGCCGCCTCTGCCCTGCCTGGCGGCCAGGTCTGTCGAGCCTGGCCATGACAGGCGCTTGCAGAGAAACCCACCCTTTTCCTGGGAAACCCTGTCCCCCCGCTGGTGGTCGGCAAATCTGACCCACTGAGGTGAGGGTGGAGGTGGTGAGGATGGGGTTGGGGTGGGGGGGGCGACCAACATGGGGGAGCCAACCCTATTCCTCAAGCAGCCCCCACCCTTTGGCCACACCTGGAAGCCGCAGTCCACTGCATCACAAATCAAACCCGGGTTTCCTCCCAGGAGACAACCAGACCTAGGAATCCTATGGCGGGGATGGATTCCTGCAGCTTACAGGGGCCAGAGGACCTGGACCCAACCTGGGAGGAGACCCCCTGGGCCGGCTCCACCTTCCCCTTTCCGTCTCCCCAGGACCCCTCCTCCCCTGGCTCCCCGGTGCACCAGCCAGCACCAGCGGGCAGTGTCCCGTCCCTGCCACCTGAGCCTTGTTCTGCGTCTGCACCACCTTGTGGCCCACGTGGCCGCCATCTGCACGGAGCAGTACACGCTGGGCTCCTCCTGGGGGCACGCTCTGTGGGGAGGGTCCTCCACCGCCCCCATCCTGTTAAGAGTCCCAGTCCCAGGCAGGCTTTCCATCTGACCTCCCACGGGAAGCAGACCCCGGGTACACCCTGTTCGGCTGCACAGAGTTCAGATGTGCTCTGGGAAGCACAAGCTGCTCCCCAACCCAGCCAAGAGGTGGGAATGTCGGCTTTCCTGGCCCCTGGATCTGCCATTTCTCTCTCCCTCCTTCCCTCCCTCTCCCTCCCTCCCTCCCTCTCTCTCTCTCTGGCCCAGACCCACAGCCCCCGGGTGGGGTCAGGGCGAGTTACAGCCAAAGATTCCAGAGCAAGGGAAAGGGGCTTGGACTGATCCCCAGGATGCAGAAGGTCCCATCTGGAGGCCCGGCTCAGCTAAGGAGGCACCCACAGAGTTTACTCCATAAAGCCTGAGGCTGGGCAGCCCGAGGCCTCCTCCCAGCCTCCGGGGCTTGCAGCCCTCCTGCAGTGCAGCGCCAGATGGTGGGACAGGGGACAGGATGGGCAGGGGACCAGCTCCCGTCCTCTGTGAGCAAACCCTTCCCATGCTGCCTCTCTCCACCATTAGCTAGATTCGGGCATCACTCAGCAGCCTGGCTCTGCCCCAGGAGGAGTCCAGGGAGCCTCAGGCCCCTGCAGCTTCAGAATCCATTGTGTGTCCCTTGCCTTCTCACGCTCAAACCTCACCCCTTCCTCCGAGCAGGCCACCGTCGTTGTCCACAGCCTTTGCACCTGGGGGGTATCAGCCGGTGTGTCTTCTGCCTTCAAGCGCCTTCCCTGGGACTCCTGTGGAGCTGGTGTCAGGGAGAAGTGCCAGGCCCCTCCCTGGGACCCCAGGCAGGACACAGAGCACACACAGGGCCCTTCGCATCTCACACAGCAATGGAGCGCAGGAGCCTGTGCTCCCTCAGGCACAGCTCAGCTCAGACCTCAGATTCACGGAGACGACGGTAAATCTCAGTTTTAGCGTTGGGTCATGCCTGTGTCTTCTAGATCTTCCTCCTTCAGATCTTCCCTCCTCCTCCAGGAAGCCCTCCCTGGCTGCCTCTCTTCTCCTTATCAGCTCATATGGTCCCCAGCCCAGTCACTGTCTCTCCCCACTGAGCCGAGGCCTCCTTGACGGGAAGGCCACACTGGCCTTTTCTTCTCTCTGGTGTCCTCGGTGCCTAACTTACAGTTAAGATGGTCAACAAGTTTCTGCTGAGTCAGTGAATTTGTCTACCCACTCTATCAACCAATATCACCCCCCTGGCATCACGGAGTCCAAACCAGAGACACAGCAACCATGCCTTCCAGAACTACCCTTGGGTTTACATTTCTCTGCAGTTCCCATGGGACTCTGCAAATGCTGCTGAGATAAGGTTATACAACTCCGATGACACAGGCTGGGGCCACCTACCTGGCACGTCCATTAACAGTCACCCATGCTGCCTGCAGAAATTGCCAATGCTGTCCTAACAGGCCTGCTCGGAGCACACACCTCATGGAAGTCCTAAGAGGCAGGTGCTGTGTTCCTCGTTTCAAAGAGGAAATAGTGAGTGATGGGCTGGACAGAAACGTCTGCTGGCCTTTGGTCAGCAGGGCTCATCAACTGTTTTGTGAAGCAAACCAGAGTTCTACATAGAATGTCATGCCAGGATTACACCTCCCTCCCTCCTCTGGTGCGGGATACTGATTACGTGCTTCGACTTGGCGGGCCTGGGCTGGGGGACCTGATCAGCCCCTGGGGAGGGTGGTGGGCACGGGCGACAGCGCCCTCCACTGCCCCCCAGGCCTGAGAAAGTGAGGCCGGAGGCAGGCCCCATTTCCTCACCCAAAATACCACCGTTAGGGGAGGCTTGCCGGAGGGAACCGCCTTTTCCCCACCCCCTTATCTTGCCCGGACACTCCCCGTTGCCAGTGCAACTCCCATCACCACCAGTGCGCATACATTGTTGCCAGACACCGTTACCGGAGCAACTCTCGCCCCTTTTCAAACAACCTCCGTGCTCTCTTAGAACCAATCCTAACCTCCGCACCCTCTCAGAACCAATCCTAGCCTTTATCCCCTCAGCATTGGCTTGTAACAACCCCCGCCCTCTATGCCAGCCTATATAACCTGTGCTCACCCCTAATAAACGCTCTTGGCTTTACCCCCCTGAATAAACCCCCCTTTTGTTCTACCCCTACTGGAGGAAGAGTGTCTTGTCTTTCCCTTCTCGCCGCCCTCCACACCTTGCACGCCTCCGCCGGGGACCGGGCCCAGTCCCCCACCTCGCCCTCGCCTCCGGGAAAGAGCCCCCGCCGCCGGTACCCTCCGAGCAACGCCGAGAGCCGAGGGTTCAGCAACCGGCCGCCCCCCCCCCCAGACAAATCAACTGCGACCGCACTCTGGCACTCCCGATGACTCAGGGTGCCCCAACATGTGAGTGACCACTGCAGCTCAAGACGGAACATCCATCTGGCCAGGGGAGCAAATCCATTTGCGGCAGTCACCCCTTGGAAGAGATGCGATGGACCCATCATCAATCGGGGGGGGGGGGGTCGTGCCCCCACCTTCTACCCACCTGTTTCTTCAGACCACCTACCCCGGCGGTGGCCGACCCCTCTCTTTCCATGTTCTAAAACAGGTTGAAATGTCACTTTTGTGGACAGAATTGCCCCTGGTCTGCTGTATTACTTAGGGTTCTCTAGGGAAACAGAACCAACAAAAGATATCTGTAAATACAAGATTTTATAAAAGTGTCTCACACAACTGCGGGGACACACGAGTCCAAAATCCATATAGCAGGACGCATGAGTCCAAATTCCATAGGGCAGGCAGCAAACCGGCAAGTCAGACGAAGGTGTTTGATGAACTCCTCAGGAGACGCTTCGCTGGCCAGCCGAAGACGAAGTGAAGGTTCTCTGTCTTTCTCCCTTAAAAGTCTTCAAATGATTGGATTAAATCCAGCTGACTGCATTCTCTCATTGTGGAAGACGTGCCCTTCGTTGATGTAATCAGTCACAGCTGCAGCCATTGACTGATGATTTAATAAACCAGCCTTCTGGTTTATTAACCAGCCACAAATGTCCTCACAACAATAGTTAGGCCAGTGCTTGCTTGACCAGATACCTGGGCACCATCCCCTGGCCAGGTTGACACATGAACCCAACCATCACAGCTGCCTTCTGGATAAGAGCCATGCCATCGGACTCACAGCTTTGAGCTCAGGGTCTCATCTTGTTTCAGCATCTTCTCTGCCTTCCTGGGGAGGCTCCGCAGTGTAACGGGGCCTTCCATGACTGGTGTGTCACAACCTCACTTCTAAGACACTCTTAGCCATCTTTCATGAGCCGTGTTCCTTTTTCAGGGTTTCTTGGTTGGTTGGTTTGTTTTCCATGTGGGCTCTAAATATTTTGAAATTTGCTTTCTTTGGTTGGAAAAAAACTCCCTAAGTTTCCTTATAAACTCTCAAATAAAAATTCCACTTCTTCCCAAGAGCAATCTCCCACCTTCTTGGTGGGAAGTGAGTTCAGGAAAGCAATGCTTTCCCTTCATTCCTCTCCTCCGTTTCTCACAAATACGTGAGATGTTGGACTTGTGGTAGCCTGAGGCTCTGGCAGGCCCCAGAAGGTTGACTATTACACTTGTCTCAGGTGCAGCTCTGCAAACCTGCCTTTGGAGAGTGTCAATCGTGCCCACCACCCCAGGCCCCCTGCCCCACTTGGCTTCCATCTTCCCGCCGCCCCTGACCCTCTGCTTGGCTGGGTGGACAACTCCAACCCCTTCTGGGAGACCTGTTTCTTGGAGTAAATCAAGCTCCCCCTTCCTGGCCATGTCTCCGACACAAGTTCTAGTACTTTCGAGGATGCTTCTCCCACAGAGGAACGGAGCCACGGGGGCTCGCATCTCCAGTAAGTTACCAGGCACTGCTGTCGGAGCTGAAGCACGAAGGCTGAGACCAAACGCAGCTCGGGTCACCCAGGAGTCAAGTGCTCGACGTCCCAGACCCCGCCCTGGTCCAGGGCACAGGTTCAGTGTGAAAATGGGGAAGACTCGGGTCCTCAGGGCCTGCTAGGGGGTGCTAGCCCTATGAACACAGAACCCCAAGGTGCTCGACTTGGTCGTATCATCAGACCCAGCCCAGGAGGACATTACACGAGAGGGTTCCTTGCTCCCACTTGCCACCCCACAGGCTCCAAAGGACCTCCCCCACCCCTGCACTCCCCCCCCCCCCACGGCAGCCCCCTCCTCTTGGTTTGGCCACTGAGCACAAGTCCCCTAAGAAAGGCAGCAGAGTTCCCAAGGGGAAAGGAGGAATTTGTGGGTGGTACAGGGAGAAACCATTTTCCACCCAAAGCCCCAACTCCTGGGGCTGTTTCAAGGGGGCCCCAGATACCCAGGGGAGCTCTTCACAGGGGGATTCTCAGACGCCCGGGGAGCAGGGCCAGGGGCTGGGCAAGGCCAGGTCCGGAGGGCCATGCCTCCTGGAAACTCCGTGCAGTTTGCCCTTGGGGAGCACCCTGGAACCCAGGCAGCCGGAGCAGCTCCTGAAGGGCCAGGGAAAGCCCCTCCATGAAGCAGCTCCATCGCGACTGGGGGGACCCCAACTCCCAAGGCAGCTCTCTGAGTCCCCGGCCTGGCTAGGGTCAGGGGTCACCAGGCAGGCAGGACTCCGGCTCTCTGTGTGAGGCCTGCAGGCCCCGGCACACCCTTCCCAGGACGGGACGGGGTGGGGGTGGGTTGTGTGTCCGTCAGAGACACAGAGTAAGGACAGGGAGACAAGGAAAGTGAGTAGAAGCTGAGACCACAGGTGCAGTCTGGACTGGGGGTGCTTCCTACCAGGAGGGCACACAGTGGCCTGGGGTCATCCGAGCTGGCTGCACAGGGGACCTGGTGCCACGCCAGGCCCTGGGGACTCCAACCTTGTTCAGCCCAGCTCCCAGTCCCATCCTGGGGGATCCTAGCATCCGCAATCGTCTGCCCCCCCGGTTTAGCCTCTGCCTCTGTGGGTGGAGCGTGGGGCGCTGGGTTGAGTGCCAGGCAGGCGAGAGCCCTGGTGCCTAGCAGCCACCTCGCCCAGGCCCTGAGCTGGGATAGGGCAATGCTGACCCGTAGGGCCCCTGTGCAGAGGCCCAGGGTGGGGGGAGCCAAGGCGGAGACAAAGCAGAGTGAGGGCAGGGAGGGGAGAGAGGGCCAACGGTGGCAGGAGAGGGCAAGGGCTGGGGGTGGGGGGAGGGGGCAAAGTGGTGATGTGTGAGGACAGAGGAAAGCATAAGGGATGGGGAGAGGGGCAGGGAGAGACAGAGCAAGGGCGAGAGGACACACAGGGGCATCGGAGGGAGAGATGGCAGGAGTGGAGGGGCCGGGGGACGAGGGGAGGGAGCATCGGGGCTGACATGGAGAAGGGGGTGGCGGGGGTGGGGTACATGAGAAGAAAGGAAAGAAGTGCGGAAAGCTCCAAGCCCCCGGGTGTGACCTAGGATGTGGGCAGGTGGAGGGGCCAGGCAGGGTCAGGGCTCAGAGCGAGCAGGACTGACAGCTGTGAGCCAGTGACCATCCTCTCCCAAGGCGCCAAGCCCAGATCCCCCAAGAGCCTGCAAGAGCGAAACTGAGATCCCAGGAAAGCGAGGGGGCTCCTGGACCCCCCAACGCCAGCAAGGAGCTCTGTAGGAGGGATGAAGCTCAGCCACTGCCCAGACAGGGGCCAGGCAAGGGCACCCCAAGGGGGAGCCCGTCTCTTGCCAGGCACCTGTGTGACCCTCAGAGCAGTCTGCCCCCCACCCCAGAATTCAGCTGTCCCCACAGATGTCAGGAACAGCTGCCTGGGGCCCCCACGGGCACCGACCCACCCCCGACTTTTCCCACCCCAGCACTTCTGAGCTGGCTCAGTCCCACTTTCTGTGGCCTCCTCCAGCTGTTCTGCAAAATAAAAAACCCTTCCTCACGGACCTTAGGAAAAGAAGCTGCATGAGCCCCACCGAAGGGCGGCCCGGGGCCCAGGGTCCAGTGTCTCTAAGGATGGAAGCAAGCTGCACCAAGGTCCTTTGTTTCAAAATAACAGTCATTTTTCTTGATTAGGAAAGTAATAATTCATTAAAGGCATTTTTGAAAATAGAGATGATTTTTTAAAAAAGTTAAAATCACCCATAATTCCACCACTCAGAGAGGACCACAGTTAGCCTTCTTTAATAAATGCACAACTTTTGGGGGCTGGAGAGAGGATGGTTTGGGGTCTGGGGGGCAGGCTGTGCACCCTTCCCCTGCGCCAACATCCTGCTGGCCAGTCAGGAGCAGGCCACCTCGGCTGTCCCCGGGCTGAGCGGCACCCAGGTCACCAATCTGAGTGGCATTTAGTCCATAAACCAGGCCATAGCAGGCCACAAGTGAGCCAACCTTCCAGGCACGGGGGCTCTGCCGTGTCCCCAGCTGACGTTTGCCATCCCCAAAGCAGGTCCCTAGCCGCTGTGATGCCAGGTGCAAATGGCTGTCTCTGAGGCCATCGGGCCACCCTCCCTGCCACCCCAATGAGGGCCAGGCCTGGCAGGGGGAGGGCTGCCCAAGGGCCCACCAGGAAGCCCCATGTGGGTGAACCACAGCCCTTTTTCTCATGCCCCAGTGCCGTCTGCTCCACCCCCAGCAGCGGAGCCTGCAGGCCCAGGGTGGAGCCCCTCCACTCAGGGACCTGGACACAGAGATGCATCCCCCAACCTGGGGGAGGCAAGGCCTGATGCAGAGGTGAGTGGGGGTGTGGGGCAGGGTGCTTGGGAAGGAGAACCAGCTGGCACCTTTCTCGCCAGCGACCCCCCGGCAGAGGGCCCCATGACTACCTGCTCTTTATGTTCAAACTGGGCAGGAGTGGGGGGGTGGGGGGTGGAGAGCAGGAGAGCCCTGGGAGGTCTCCATGGCAGGGGATTCCTGGCCCTTTCTTTTGGAGAAGCATCTGGAAATGGCTGTGCAAGTGACGGATCAGCCAAGGATACTGTGATGGACTGTGGATGGAAACGTCCAGGAGAGGACAGAGAACACCTGTGGTGAGCTTGCTGTCTCTCTCCTTGCCTGGCAGCCACCCCCAGGAGGTCCCCAGCTCTGAGGGTCAGCTACCTCATGGCTGGGGCACAGCATGCAGCCCACCCCGTGGAGACCAAGCAGGCCTGGGCCTTGCCCACGCCTCCACCTCCATGCTGGGCCAAACACTCACCAGGAGCCAGGGCCCCAGAGGGCCACAGGCCTGCCCTGCTCACTGCCCAGCAGCAGGAGCTCAGGACTCTCCATGGAGAACGTGCTCAGGCTGGCACAGGGACACTGCATCTCAACTGGCCTCTGCCTGGCCAAGGCAGGGAAAACGGTGCACAGGCACAGCCATGAGGTCAGAAGAAGGTACAGGGGTGGGGAGAGTGAAGGAAGAAGGGGAGGGGATGGGAGAGCAGGGAAAGAGGGAGGGAGGGGAGAAGGGGGGCAGGGGACAATGTGAGGGCTTAGTCTCACCTGGCATCTGCCTCGCTGTAGTACTCTCTGGCCACGATGTCCTCAAAGAGCTCCCCACCAGTGACCCTGCAGGAAAAGCACACTGGGATCACCGTTCCTGGAGACCATGATCCCCATCACCTCCATCACCACCACTATCACCACCACCTCAACAATCACCACCACCACCACCTCCACCACCACCTCCACTATCACCAGCACCACAACAATCACCACCACCTCCACCATCACCACCATCACCACGTCCACCATCACCACCACCACCATCACCACCACCTCCACCATCACCACCATCACCACCTCCACCATCACCACCACCATCACCACCACCTCCACCTCCACCATCACCACCACCACAACAATCACCACCACCTCCACCATCACCACCATCACCACCTCCACCATCACCACCTCCACCATCACTACCACCACCATCACTACCACCACCTCTACCATCACCACCACCATCTCCACCATCACCACTACCATTACCACCACCACCACCTCCTGCATATAGTCACCATTACCCACCACCACATGCCACCACCTCCATGTACTACCACCATCACCACCACCTATCATCACCACCACCTTCACTACTACCAGTATCAACTCCACTGCCACCACCTCTACCACCATCACCATCTCAACCCATCACCACCATCACCCTCTCCACATACCACCATCACCACCACCATTACCACCACCCATCATCACCACCATCACCACCTCCACCATCACTACCACCACTACCTCCACCACCACCACCTCCACTATCACCATCACCACCACCACCTCCACTATCACCATCACCGCCTCCACCACCACCACCACCACCACCTCCACCATCACCATAACCACCACCACCTCCACCATCACCATCACCTCAACCACCTCCACTGTCACCACTGCCTCCACCCACTACCACCATCACCACCACTTCCACCATCACTACCACCACTATCTCCACCATCATCACCACTACCATTACCACCACCACCACCTCCTGCATATAATCACCATTACCCACCACCACCTCCATTACTACCTCCACATACCACCACCTCCGTGTACTACCACCACCACCACCACCTATCATCACCACCACCACCACTACTACCACTATCAACTCCACCATCACCTCTACCACCATCACCACCTCGACCCATCACCATCACTCTCTCCACATACCACCACCATCACCACCACCCATTATCATCATCACCACCGCCACCACCATCACCACCTCCACTACCTCCACCACCATTACCACCACCACCTCCACTATCACCTCCACCATCACCATCACCACCATCACCACCATCACCACTATCTCCATAACTACCATAACCTCCAACACCATCACCACCAATACCATCTCCATCACCACCAATATCACCACGAACTCAAACACTGCCTGCATATAATCACCATTACTTACCAACACTACCATTACCACTACCACCACCACCATCACTACCATCACCATCACCACTATCACCATCACAACCTCCTACATATAATCACCATTACCTGCCTCCATCACCACCACCACCATTTCCACTACCACCACAACCATCCCCTATGCCATTACCATCATCATCACCTGGGACTCGACAGCTTACCAACGGCTTACTCATGTATGATGCTATTTAACAGTCTAATCCTTACAGTCATTCCATGACATTGGTACTGCTACACTCAGTCAACTGATGAGAAAACTGAGTTTCAAAGGTCTAAGTCACTTGCCCTAGTGGACAGCACGGGAGTTCACCATACCCAGGCCTTGCGACTCTAACTCTTCTCCTGAAGGAGGCTTCTCCTGAGAAGATCTGGGTTCCCCTGTCAAGCCATCCAAGGCCAGAGCCGCGTCCCTCATGGAAGGAGCATAAGGACCAGAAAGGGCAATGACTGGATCTACTTCTCCATGGAGTCTGAGGTCTCGGGATGCTCAAAGTTCTGTCTCCAAGGAGGAGAGCAGAGATGCCATGTGCAGGCTGACGTCCCTATGAGCACATCCTCTTGCCATGTGCCCCTTCCCAGAGAGTGGGGGTGGGGCAATGCAGTCAGGACAGACCCCAGGGGCCAGAGCCACTGCCTGGAGGGCCTCTGGGCAGCTGGAAAGGGTCCCCTGAGCTGGGAAATGGGAGGGGTGAGGTACAGTGGGTGAAGAAACCAAGGGATGCAAGAAGGAGCCACCTTCTGGGTCTGCACAGCTCAGCCAGGTCAGAGTGGGCTGGAACTCTGAGTAGAGGCCCTTCAAGGGGGTCCAGCATTTCCTGACTCCCACATTGCTTCCTGTGTGCCCGTGGGTGAGGGGAGGCCCCCACAGGGTCCCAGGTGGGCACCTCCCAGTGTCTGCCCTCGCCCTCTTTCCCTGCCCCTGGCCACAGTTCTGGTCGGTCTTGCACCAGCTTTCAGGATCTGCAGCTTCTCCAAGAACATTTCTGTCTTCCCGTTCTGTCCCTGCAGGTGTGCTTGGGTCTTACTGCTTTGCAGTCCAGCTGTCAGGGCTGGCCTGGGGCAAGGTCAAAGCTGAGAGTGGGGGCTGTTGAACTTGGCACACAGAGTGGAACCCTGCCCCAGGCTCTGGGCCCAACATTTTACCTGATGACTCCGGTATACCCCCCAATTATCTCTGGAGTGAGGGGCAGTTACGGCCCCAATTTCACCACTGGGGAAAGCTGACCCAGCTTCGGCGTCAGGGGCCCTGAGCAGGGCTGGACACTGCCTTCTGTCAGCTGTGGGCCCTGGGAGGCCCACCCACTTTCTCTGCAGCAAGGGTCCTTTCCAGGAGAACCCCCAGTGTCCCTTGCACATGGTGGGTAATCAAACTGGGGGATGCCCTTCTCTCTCCCCTTTTCTCCATCCTGGATTGTGGGGGTGGGGGAGCCAGGGGCTCTGCTACTGATTTGGTGTCTTGGCCGCTGAGCTCTGCCGTCCTATGTCCTTCAACCTACCCCCTCCTCTTTCTCTCCCATTTGCTTCTCGCTGACTCTCATACCCCTGTGTCCAATTCACACCCTCACACCCCACCGTGCTGTCTAGGTGGGGTCTTCCTGGGGGATCGATGTGGCTCCTAAGCTCAGGCTCTCTGTGTGAGGGTGTGTGTGTGCCTGCATGTGTATGGGTGTGCATGGGTGTGGCAACGTGTGTGCATATGCCTGTGCATTGTGCACTTGTGTGCATACCCATGTGGACATGCACGCACCTGTGTGTATGTGTGTGCACTTGTTTGTATGCAGTACCTGTGTGTATGCATGTGTACCTTTGTGCATGCATGTGTGTACGTGTGTGCCTCTATGTGTGTGCAGCAGGAAGCTTCGATTCCAGTCTTCCTACCTCTGGGTCATGATCTGCCCCGTGAGCTGCCCTACCCCAGGAATCAGGCCTCCATCCCCTGGAGCCCCAGCCCCCTTGCCAGGAGTGCCTGACTCACCAGGTGCAGGGACAGGCCCCTGGGGGCTGCTGTGTTCTCAGAAAGCTCCAGACTGTGCTGATAGGCTCCCAGTTCTCCATCCCCATTGGCAGCTGTGGGGAATCTCGGGGTCCCCACTTTTCCCAATGGGCCTTGTGCTGGCCCAAAAAGGGCCTGGTCAGGAGACCCAGCATCTGTCTGCACCTGCCCTTAGCCCAGGCTCCTTGGGCCTCTGTGGGACAGCGTGGCCGATTCTAGGCTGTAGCCAGGGCCACGTGGGAGCCCACTGTCCTGGGGTAGGGCTCTGGGCCTGCAGCCCCTTCCTCTGGGCTTTTTTCAGTGCCAGTCCCCAAGCCCCTGGAACATTCTTAGGAAGGCTTCTCAGAGCGGGAGGTGGGAGACTGCCTGGTGCACCCCAGAAACACAGCCTGGCCCCTTGCTGCCCTGAAGGCTGATGGAGCGTGCAGTGTCCTGGGTCCACCCAAGCAGGGCTTCAACAGGACCCAGGACTGCCATGCCCTGGGGGCCACTTTCCTCCTCCTGCCCCTCTGCACTCACCAGTTTCCTGTTTCCTTTCCACTCTCCAAGCCTCTCCCTACACTCCCATCTGCCTTGTGCTTGCCCAGTGTGCCAGTGTGGATATAGTATGTCCCCCAGAAAAAGCCATGTTCTTTAATGCAGTCTTGTGGGGGCAGATGTATTAGTGTTGATTAGGTTGGAACCTATTGGGTGAGTGTTTCCATGGAGATGTGACTCAGTCAACTGTGGGTGAGACCTTTGATTGGATAATTTCCATGGAGGTGTTACCCCACCCATTCAGGGTGGGTCTTAAATCACTGGAGCCATATAAAACAGCTGACAAACAGAAGGAACTCAGAGCTGCAACTCAGAGAGACAGTTTGAAGATAGTCATTGAAAGCAGACTTCTGCTCCAGAGAAGCTAAGAGAGGACAAATGCCCCAAGAGCAACATTTTGAAGAATGCACAGGAACTGAGAGAGGAGCTAGAACTCAACCCAGGATCAGCAGATGCCAGCCATATGCCTTCCCAGGTAACAGAGGTTTTCCGGATGCCACTGGCCATCCTTCAATGAAGGTACCCTATTGTTGATGGCTTACCTTGGACACTTAATGGCCTTAAGACTGTAACTGTTTAACCAGATAAACCCCCTTTATGTAAGCCAATTTATTTCTGGTGCTTTGCAACACAGCAGCATTAGCAAAGTGAAACAACTAGTCATTGGAAAGACACACACACACACTCATCCATTCTTGCACACACCCCATATCCACCTGCACACATCTTCACACATCCACACATGCCCCCACAACCCACCCATTCATCACCCACATACCCCATACCTGCACACACCCATCCACTCATATCCCCACCTCTATCCACACACACCCACACACCCATTCACTCACACACATTACTCATATCTATCCACTGGCACACACACACATACATACACACACACATCTATCCACTCATACACACGCACACTCATACCAACACCCACCTGTCCACTTACACACATTTACTACTCACACACCTGCACACACCCATCTGCTCACCACAGACTCACATATGCACCCTCAAGTATCTTCACACACACACACTCCCCATGCACACACACTCTCTCTCTCCCTGACTCTGTTCCTAAAAGGCACACAGGTATCTGTCCCCAGGGCTGGGGTGTCACCCACACCCCTGTATCCAGTGGTTTTACATATCCGGGGGAAAGTTGTTGAGTGGAAGCTGGTGGGACTGATGGCCAGAGGGTCTGTGGGCCTCCCCCTCCTCAGGGGCCACGGGACACCCAGGCATTTCAGGCACCAGCTGCCCGGTCACCCCGAGTGGGTCGGGAGCCTCCTGGAACACCCTGGAGTGGCTGGGGGAAGGCCATCCCCCCGGCAGGAGCAGGGGCAGCCTTTCAACCAGGGGTTCCAAAGTGGGCTGAGGCCTCTGCAGGCATCCCAGGCCCCATGGCCAGGAGCTGCTGTCATTGGAGGGAGATGAGAGAGCTCCTCTTCTGGCACATTCCATCACAGCCTAGCCTGAGAGTGGGTGGCCAGGGAGGGTGTAGGGCAGCCACAGCGACAGGCTCAGGCACCCTGGCTGTGTACAGCCAGAGGCCACATGGTGCAGGCCAAGGTCTTGGGGCCCTGCCCACCCCGATTCCTGGGCACTGTCTTCTGGAGCAGCTAAATATAGCATTGCTCCCTGTGGGTGCTGCCAGGGAGGGAGGGCGATGAGATCATGGTGCTGAATTCACAGAGGTTAAGAGGCAGCTGAGCCTCCACGTGGCCCCACACCTTCTCTCTTGGCACCATGTGCTCACTCACCTGCATGCTCACACATGCACACCTGCACCTTTACCCATGCATATTCACATGTGTTCACACCCAACAAGCAATCCACGTGTTCACACCTGTGCACACAACACATCGCACACATGCACACGAACACGTTCACACCCATGCACACCTGTACATTCACACACACATGTTCACATACCTGTCCACATATGCATACACACTCATGCACACCCACATGTGCACACACCCACAAGCTCACTCACACCAGCATACTCTTACGTACTCACAATCAACCAGCAACCTGCATGCGTGCACACGTGTAAATATGCATGCTCATACATGCACAGTGCACACTAACATGCTTACACATACCCATGCACATCTGTACATTTGCATGCACATGATGGTCACACCCGGGCACACATATGCACACACACCAGCACTCACACACATGCAATTCATATGTGTGCTCACATTCAACCAGCAATTCACATGCAGTCACAAGTGCACACTCACATTCACACACATGTACAATAACACACGTACACTCATGCACACCCACACACTAACACACCCACAGCTCACACATCCTCACCTGTATATGCTCACACATGCATACACTCTCACCCTGACCACACCACACTCATGCACAGTCCTGTACAAGCTCAAACGTGTACACATACCTGCATGCTCTCACACACACACGTGCCCCCGCACACACACATACCCACATTCACATAACTGCACTCGCTTGTCCACTCCCACATACACAACACACTCTCCCACCTGTCCACACATTCATACCCACACACTCACACGCTCATGCATACTCTCACACACACGCACACTTGGATGAGGGCGCACCTGAAGAAGAAAGGTAAACTATCAACCGCCGTCCCTTTCTTCTGGGATTTGGGCCGCCGGGGACCCAGCTGGACTCCCCCCCTACCCCCGACCCCCCAATGCCCTCGAGTGGAGGGAGAGCAGAGAGCAGGAATCTGTGGGCTCTAAACCTGAAGAAAAGGATGGGGGTTGGGGTGAGAGAATCAGCAGCAGAGGCAGCTCAGGGTCGCCCAGGGCCCAGGGGTCAGGGGAGTGTCCCCCAGAGGCCAGGCGCCGGGTGAGGGTGCAGCGAGCCCCACAAACCTCAGCACTGGCCTCAGCCCAGTACTTACAGGTCAAAGACGAGGTAGTGGAAGCTCTCCTCGGAGATGCTGTCGTGGAGGCGCACTGTGGGGACAGAACGGGCCGTGAGGGGCGGACGGCACCTGGGCCACCCCACTGCTACGCTCCTGTGACTGTCTACGCACCCGTCACCAGTGTCAACACCCTCAGGAGACAGACACCCTGCGACATGGCAGGGCAAGGCACCGCCCCCTGGGCAAATGCCCGCTGTGCTTGAGGTGGGACATCTGCCTGCCCGCTGCCCCCCGCCCACCTCCCGTCTTCCTCCACCTGTCCCCTCCTTCTCTCAGCTCCGCTCACCTGCGGCCTGGGCCCCAGCAGTTCCCAGACACCAAGAGGAGCAGCAGGGACAGCGAGGGGGAGGTGGGTGACCGCATATAGCCAGGTCCCCTGGAAGGAGCCGCGGAGAAGCAGAAACTGACAGGCTGTGGGTGTTGACCACAGGCTCCCCGAGGCCACCGTTAGTGCTCAGTCCTTCTCAGCCCCTGCCCCACCTGTCTGTTACAGGGCTGCGTCACCAGCCCTAAAGACACGGTGTGAGAAGCTCGGCACAGAGTCAGGGAGCAGCAGGGCCCTTCCAGCACTTTCCAGGCCAGCACCCACAGCCGACTACATCACATGGCCGGGGAAAATGGGGCCCAATGCAGTCACCACCAAAGGCTCAGACCCCAGGCTCAAGTTCCTGGGACCAACCCAGCAGGACAGAGCCACAGTTTACCCCATCAGCGTGGGCACAGTTTATATAGCCGCCACGAGATTCCCATCTGTTCTTTCCAGCTCCTAGAGCTGCAAACAAGGCCAGTGCAGAGGGTGCTGGTTACAATTGTCGAATGAATGAATGAGTGAATGAACAAACAGCCAAAAAAGTGATTTCAACCACAAAGAAAACAGCCACCTAAACCCCTTTTCCTTGAAATTGGAGAGACAGCTTGCACCAAGGAGCAAATATCTTCCAGGAATGCCTCATTTGGACGCTCTGCCCTTTGCCAGAACGGAGACGACGATGACATTTATTGGGTGCCCTCTGTGTGCAGATGCGATTGTAAGCACGTGGCGTGTGCTCACCCACTCAAAACTTCACAGACGTCCTAGGGGATCAATTACAAAGCACAACCGATGCCCACGGGGGCAAGTAACCAGCCGCAGGCCACACTGTTTGGATAAGGCCTGGCGGACTGTGAGCTGGGAGGCAGCCCGGCTCCGGGGCCCGGAAGACACTGCCCTCCGCAGCCACAGAGGCCCAGCACTGCTGCACCCCCCGCCCCCTGCCAGGCCCTCTCCCAGGACCCTGTGCAAGGCCGTGTTCCTCCTACCCTCTGGGGATCCACTGGCTGGTGCTGAAAGGGTGAGGAGCAGAGCCTCCAGGCACAAAGAGGCAGCTGACTTCCAGTGTTGACCCCTTTCCTCGCCGCCCTCCGGCGCGTGTCCCACTTTCTAACTGGCTGGCAATGCCCCCTCCTCTCTGCTCCGGTCCTCCCAGGGGCCTGGCCTAATAGCATCCTCCACGCCCAGGAGCTCCAAGCTGGCCGTTCCCTGGGCTCAAGCCAGCTCAGTGTTGGGGACCTGGCCACCCTGGAAGCAGGGCCCCCTCACTTCTTCTGCCTACCCAAGGAAGGCAGACCCCCTGGAAGAGGCTGCAGAGAGTGGGGATGGACAGGCAATACTTTGGAGGGCTCCATGCACTCGGGGACGTCCTACCAGAACCAGCCTGATGCCTGTCTGACCTCCAGGAGAGGACTTGCTTTGCTTAAGGTACTTGGAAACAGAAGTCCCATGAAAGCACAAATGGCCCTGACGAATGACCCTTCCCTGCACTGACATCTCAGGAGAGGCTCGCCCGTGGGATCATAGGGCAGGCCACACAGTCATCCTGGCTTGCCTGTGCAATGGGGATAAGGTGCCCAGCCTGCTGTGTAGAGAAGATTCCACAGCCTGGGATGCCGGCTCCGGGTGTGCAGTGAGGGCGCAAGAGGGGGCAGCTCTGCTACTGGTGGCCTTCTCGTCGTCACCATCATTCTGAGGGTGGGAAATTTCCCAGGGCAGCCCCCCGACCCTGTCAGGAAGGGGCTGACAATGCCCTGGATGAGTAACAAGCCAAGAGAGGAACTCAGGGAAACTGAGGCCCAGCTTCAGGGTACTTGGCTACTTTTCCAAGGCCGGCTCGGAGAGGGAGAGCCCTGGAAGGTAAGAGGCCCTGGTGGGTAGGCTGGGCCACGGGGCGCTGCTCAGCTCTGGGCGGGGAGCTGCCCGCCCGCAGGCCTCGCTCCTCCTCCTGGCCTCCTTCCCTTCTCTCCTGGTTGTCCTCCTCTCTGCTGTGCCCCACTTCTACTCTGCTCAAGGGCACCCCGCCGTCTCCTCTCCAGCCCCTCAAAAGTGGGGTCTCCCAGGGTTCCAAACCCTCTGCCCAACCATGCACACCAGGGACATCCAGGAGACCCCTTCTCGCTCCCCACAAAGACCCCGATGGCCATGCCCATCGGGCAGAGCTGCCACTTCTGCAAAGGAGCAGACAGGGAACCAGCTGCCGGCCTGAGCTGCTCGGCCGCATCCAGCAGCTCCCCCCAGCCGTGCTCTGTACCCGGAGCAAGGGGCACCCTCCCACTCAGCCCCTCGATGTTACCCAATTCCCAACTGTACGCCTGGGGATACCAGCTCCGACCCACAGTGTGTCCTTCCCGCCAAGTCACTGGAGTCAAACTCATGCTCCTTCTTCCTGACTCCTTTCTGGTCCAGAGCCCTGGGACTGCACGGCCCCCCACCATCCCAGCTGCCTTCCTCCTACACACTCTGCAAATCCCACACCCACAACCCAACAGCTCCCTGCACGAGAGCCCGAGTGGAGCTCTCTGACTCTGCAATCAGCACACCGCCCAGGGCTGGGGGGAGCCTGGCAGACAGGACCCCCACACCACTCGATCACTGGGGGCCTCTCGCTTCACTTTCAGGGGAAACTGGCTTCCCCCAGGGAGGCTTGGGCCATCCACAAGGGCCCTATTTGTGAGAGCAGGATGCGGCTGCTCTATTGGGGGGAGAGGGCCACCCCTGCCCACAGGTATCCACCTCCCTGATGCTGGTGGGTGGGTGGGCTCGGGCCCACCTCCTCACCCCCAGGACCCAGATCAGGGGCTTCCCACATCCCTGGAGGATGGGCGATGAGTTTTACGGGGATTGTGTGTGTGTGCACATGGACGCTTTCTAAAACATTTTTACCCTTTTAAAAATAGTGATGCACTTATTTTCACGGTTCAGAAGAGAACCTAACTAGCACATCGAATCCATGATTTCACAGAGAGTATCGCTCAAGATGAGGCTAAGTTAAAAAAAAAAAAGTGAATTGACATGAAATCTACTTAAATAGAAATATTATATAAATAATGCTGCAGGTGGTATACAGATGTTGCAAAAAAATAAAAAATAAAAAAACCCCACAAAAATCCAGATAAAAGTGTTGAGGGTGGCACCTGGGAGCTAAGTCTGGGAAGCCCTCGGTGGCACATCCTCTCCAAGGTGTCCTGCCACAGCTGCGAGCTCATGAGGGGACACGGGCTCGGGGCATGGCCTCCTTTGACCCTTCCTGGGTGACCTTTAGGCCCCATGGCTGGGGCCCCTGGAGTTGGGGTGCTGCTTTCCACAGGCAGCAGCTAACTGCTCTGTCTCAGGTCCAGGGCCTCCAAGTGGGGGGTGGTCCTTCTGCCCCAAAGAAGCCGCTGGGATCCTTGTTCTCCCACCCTCATACCCGCGCCTACCTGAGCAGCCTCTGGAGCCCCTCCTGCACACCTGAGGCCGTGTGGCCCTCGGGGGCTCACCCACTGCCTCGCGGCTGCCTGGAATGAAACCCACCCAGCTGTATCGATATAGAATGCAGTGACTCATAAGAAGCTGTAACAGACAGCGAAATCAGCAGTGGGTGTTTTGGAGGCTGAAAAGTGGCCCACCTTTGCTTGTGAGCCCCGGGCTCAGCTTCGCACCAGCTCACAAGCTTAAGGCCGGTGACAACCCTGAAACAGGAGGAAGCAGGAAAGCAGGGGAGAGCGTGTGCTTTACTTTTGTAGTACTGCCTGGTGAGCCAAGTGAACTGGGAAGAGACAAGGCCCCCTGATGAGACGGGGACTTGTGGGGGGTGAGGGTCAGAGGTCAGCAAATTCAGCTTATGAAATCTTTGTCGAAATGTGCCTTATGAAATCTTTGTCGAAATGTGCCCGTGAGTCAGGAATGCAAGGGGGCTCAGACCTCCGTGGTGTGGGCCAGGGACGGTTTTGCAGACAGAAAGTCTGCCAAGCCTCAGAGCCGAGGCTATCCGTCAGCCTTTCTGCCTCCCCACGCGGCACTGGGACGGGGCTGGACCCCGCCGACCTGCTCACAGCTCTGCCTCCAGTTTCTAAGACAGCGCGAGCACAAGGTGGGCCAGGCATCCAAAAACACATACGAGAATACATGACTTTCCGAAAGGGTTTCCTAAGTGACAGACTGAGGGGCGTTAAATGGCTGTTTGGAAGGTGAGGGCAGAGCAAGAGTGCCCAGCAAGAGGCTGTCGCTCACAGATGGGCACCCACCACAGCTCCCACCTTCAGACCCCAGGTTCCTCACCATAAACCAGGCGCAAGGCGAACACCCAGCCAGAGGCGGAAGAAGAGCTAACTGATGTTTGCATTAACATCAAATCATCATCATCGTCATTATCTACTTAAAGAAGCCAGACCCCCATTGGACTCCAGAAGACCAACCCAGCACAGGGGGCTCTGGGGAAGACCACCCACGTTCCACAAAACCCATGTGGCCATGCAGCTCAGCTCCGGCCAGGGAGGGCTTGGAGCCAACTACACTGGCATTTTCTCCCATGCAAGACCCTCTGGGTAGCCTGGGGGCTTCTGCTCACTCCACGTTTCTTCTAGAACATGCCATAAGCAGCCCCTCCGGCTCCGGGCCCGTGGACTGAGGACCAAGGTCTGGTCCATGCTGGCCTGCAGGTGGTTGGGAGGTCCCTCGGGGCAATGGTAGGAGGTTTCCTCTGCAGACATGGGACACTGTGGTGCAAAGACCAAGGGCGGGAGGGGAGGCTGCCCCAGCTCTGCAGCGAAACCCAGCCAGGCTCCCCACCCACCCCCACCGCACCCCCAACGCCCCAGAGCAGGCCTGTGAGATGGGAGACGGGCTGCAGCTCAGCCCAGCAGACACCTATGGTCCCTGCCCTCGTCTGCTCACGTGGGGTTTTAAGATAAACCCAGAATCCTCTGCTACTCCTCCCTTGACAAGGTGGAGCTGGTACAGGGGCTGGACTCAGGTGCCGGCTTCAAACAAAATAGGGTAAAGCAGCAGGGGTGACACAGCACTTCTAGACCAGGGCATGAAAATGCCCGGCTCTCCCTCTCATCCCCAACTGAGGGAGCCAGCAACCAAGTCACAAAGACACTCGGATGTCCTGTGAGAAGGCCTGCAGGGAAAGAAGCCACAGCCTCGTGCCTGCAGCCACGGGACAGGCCACCTTGGAAGCAGGTCCTAATGTCCCGGGTGAGCGTCACGAGGCAGCAGTACCGGCTGACAACTGTGCCACCTGACGGTGCCTGGGCAGGGCCCGCTCTGTGCATGTGCCATCTGGGCAAGTGCCCAGGGCCCCCAGCTCAACAGGGCCCGGCTCTGCTGTTGCCCTCCTGAGATTCTTAGTGATTTTTGAACGAGGGGACCCGCATTTTCCATTTGCACTGGGTCCCACAAATTACGTAGCCAGCCCTGACCACCCAGCTAAACTCATCTTGAATTCCTGACCCCCAGACCAGATGCTTGCGGTTTTAAGTTGCTAAGGTTTGAAGTAATTTGTTCCGCAGCAAAAGATAACCAATACACTCACAGGAACAACCTATGAAGTAGGTGATGTCCATGTCCCTATTTTACAAACAAGGAAACAGTTAAGTAGCTGCCACACGATCCTGGGGCTTGTAAGCGGTACAGTCTCCAGGCCTCCAGGCTCCATATCCCGAGAGAAGAAACCCCCTCAGAAGAGAGGGAATTTTGCAGTTACACTCTGCTGTCCAGGCGAGGCATCGCAGGTCCGGGCGGGCTTAGCTTTACCAACAATGAGGGGGCCCCCTCTCCTGTACCAGCTGGCTCTGCCTCCCCCTGGGTGTCTGCCTCCTCCCTCCCACAAGGCTCCAAATGGCTCCACCTCCTCCCACCCACGTGGCTCCAAGGGCCCTGCCTCCTACCACCCACATGGCCCCACATCTGCCTCCCCCCCACGTGACCTCTTCCTCCCCAGGAGACCCTGAGTTCCAGGCCTCTGGACCAGAGCTGGGCCTGGGTGGCCCCTAGGGAGCAGAGGGACACTGCCCACAGTGAGACCCTCTCGTCTCTTCCCGGATGCCCTCACCAACTTCTCCATGCCCCAGAGAGCCTTCCTTCCTACAGAGAGTCTGCAGAGAACCTTCTGTGTGAAACCCAGCAGCTCAGTTCTGCCCTTCCCTGCTTTCTGAATGTACTGAGCTTGGGCCCCCAACTGCCTGGAATGAAGCTGCTGCAAGTGAGAACCCAGCAGCCACTTCTGGGGCCCACTAAGGGCCCAGAACCACAGAAGGCAGGCTGGGCAGGGGGAAGTCATGGAGCCGAGTGGAGCGGGGAGCACCACCCCCAAGGGGCACTGGGCCTGCTCCCTAATAAGGGGGGTTCCTGCAAATGCACTCAGTAGGGGAGGTGAGGTGGGGGCTGCCCTTGGCTGGTGATGGGGGAGGAGAGAGAGTCCAGAAGGCCTGCTGCTGGAGGAGCAGGAGGGGTGACTTCAGCAGTATTTGCAGGGTGGGGATAGAGGTGGGGGAGGGGTGCATACTCCCAGATGATATTCCAGAAGCAGCTGTGCCCCATGGGTGGACAGGTGATGGGCTGGGGTGAGGCCAGGTTCTGTTGTGAGCACTCAGTGCCAGCTGCGACCCACCACTGGCTGACATCTTCTACAATCAGTGAGGAGCAGCCTGGGGTCTCAGTGGACCCCAGATTCCCAGGTCTGCTTCTTACTTCCCGCTTGGCTTTCTGGGGCAGGCCTAGAAATCTGCATGTTAGAGGGTGATTCTTGAACTGACTTTGGGGTGAGGGTCCAGGGATGAAAAAGCAATGGTGAGTGGAGCCCAAGCCACAGCCACGTGGAGGAGGCACCACCCTGGGCTCCTGGTCCCAGCACCCCCTGGTCACTGAGCACTCCCCCCACACAGGGAGATGGCTGCATGATACCCCACAGCTCCTGAGACTTGGCCAGCAGAGGTGGATGTTGAGAGGCTCTCAGGAAACTGGCTAGCAGCCCTGGGGGCAGTGGGCGGCTTGGTGGGGAGTCTTCCCATCAGTCTTGGTACTAGCGCCATGTGGTGGCTTTTTCAAACTACAGTGTTTCGGCCTCTGTGTGCTTTTTTGTACCTGTGGGGAGGACCTATGGAGAGCTCACGTCATCCCACACCCTCTGAGAGCGGCACGGTCCCCTCGTCAACCATACTACAGATGAGAAAGCCGGGGCCCAGGGCCGGTGGCCATTGGTCACCCTACATGTCCATCAGGGCTGAGCAGGGCAAGGAGCCAGGCAGAGGGCATCGGTGGCTCCTACTCCTGGTGAAGGACCCAGGGCTGGGCCCACCCTGCTCCGACCCAGAAGCCACATTCCAGACGGAGGCCACCCCACACCCCTGCCAATAGGGCTGTGTACTGCTTTGAATGTATTAGGTCTCCCGAAACACCGTTATCTTTGATGCAATCTTGTGGGGCAGACCTATTAGTGGGGATTAAGTTGGAACATTTGGATTAGGTTGTTTGCATGGAGATAAGCCCCACCCAACTGTAGGTGATAACTCTGATGAGATCATTTCCATGGAGGTGTGGCCACACCCATTCAGGGTGGGCTTTGATCACTGGAGCCATATAAATGAGCTGACAAACAGAAGGAACTCAGTGCAGCTGTGAGGGACACTTTGAAGAATGCAGAGAAGCTGAGAGAGTAGCTGCAGATGAGAGACAGTTTGAAGACGGCTGTTGAATGCAGACTCTTGCTCCAGAGGAACTAAGAAAGGAAAAACGCCCCAAGTGCAACTGAGAGTGACATTTTGATGAGGAGCTATGGCCTAGAGAGGAACGTTCTGGGAGAAAGCCATTATGAAGCCAGAACTTTGGAGCAGATGCCAGCCACATGCCTTCCCAGCTAACAGAGGTTTTCCGCACACCATTGGCCATCCTCCAGTGAAGGTACCCGATTGCTGATGTGTTCCCTTGGACACTTTATGGCCTTAAGACTGTAACTGTGTAACCAAATAAACCCCCTTTTATAAAAGCCAATCCATCTCTGGTGTTTTGCATTCTGGCAGCATTAGCAAACTAGAACAGGCTGTCAGGCAGGAAGGAGTCTGCTCAGGCTTTCTCGAACACCTAGAGTCTTTAGGGTGGGAAATTTCAATGAAAAGAGGAGAGGAAGTTTTTGCAAATCTCTCTAAGTGTAGTCCTCAGAAAGGGACAGGGCTGCTGTCCGGTGGAGGCCGGGGAGACGGGTGCCAGCTTTGGAAGGGGAAGCTGCCCCGCCCCCTCGCCTGCTGCCCGCCTCCCCTCGCCCTGCTCAGAGCACTCACCGATGTTGGAATGCTTCAGAAGGCGGCAGATCCGAGCCTCTCTCTCCAGCTTCTGGTGATCTGAGGACAAAAAGAAAGAGGGTCACTGTGTGCCGGGGCAGTTGGGTGAGTGATGGGCCCAGCTCGGCACCGGCAGTGTGTGTGCCCCCACGCCAAGCACAGGCCCACCCCTGCTGCATGCACCCCCTACCCCCACTACAGGCGCCCCGGCAGCAGGCCACCGTCAGGCGGGAAAGGTGAAATATTTCCACAGAGGTATGACCCCACCTATTCTGGGTGAGTCTTAATTAGAACACTGGAGTCCTTTAAGAGAGTTCATGTAGAGAAGGAGCTCAGAGAAGCTGAGAGAAACATTTTGGAGGAATCAAAGATATGTAATCCAGAGTTTGACCTGGGAGAAGCTAAGAGCCGACAGGCCCAGATTCTTGGAGACGCTTGGAGATGCAGAGGATGTTTGGAGATGCTGGGCTAAGAGATGAAGCCCAGAGTTTGCCCTGGAGAAGCTTAGGCAGACAACTAGACAACTAAAGAGAAACACCCTGGGAGAACAAGCACAGATGTGCAGGAATTCAGACAGAGAAGCTAAGAGAGACAGAAGCCCAGAGACATTTTGGAGAAAGCCATTTTGAAACCAGAACCCAGGAGCAAAGGACCAGCAGATGCCAGCCATGTGCCTTCCCAGCTGACAGAGGCGTTCCGGATGCCATCAGCCTTTCTTCAGTGAAGGTATCCTCTTGTTGATGCCTTAGTTGGACACTTATGGCCTTAGACTGTGAATTCGTAACCTAATAAATCCCCTTTATAAAAGTCAACCCATTTCTGGTATTTTCTGTAACAGCAGCCTTAGCAAACCAGAACAGTAGATATCCAGTAGCTGCCAACAAAAGGGGGGTAACTGGGTGACACCAAAGCCAAGCAGGCCATAATTCGCCCTGCTAGCTCCTTTGCTGAGGGTGGGATGTAAATGAATCGGTGATGATCCCAGGCACCCACCAGCCAGGCGGTGCTGGGGCAGAAACAAGCTGCCAGGCATCTGGAGTGGAGGAGAAGCCTGCGGAGGGGGCGGAGAGCAGTGCTCACTGCAGGCTGCAAGTTCTCCCTGGGTGATGAATCAGGACAGAAGATGCCAAGTGTCCGCGGTGGCGCTGATAGCATGGATTGAAGGTTTCACTTAGTTGCCCTAATTCTGTAACTACTGGGAACTTTCCACCGATGTCAAACGTATTTTTCCAGGAAGATGGTATTGCTATGGGGGGGCAGGGGGTGGTGGTGGTGGTGGTGGTGGTGTGAGAATGCACTTTAGACTTGGCTGGGTATTTTAGAAAGGGGGTGCATAACTGGCCCCCACCCCCACTGCACACAAATCCACAGAGCTTGGATCTGCATTCTGACAGGCCTGTGGGACTTTTATGAAACGTAGCCAACGGGAACAGGTAGATGCAGCAAAGGCGAGACCTCGTCCTGGGCATGGGGAGCCCATTGGTGGCTGAGCCAGCCTGCCCCCCACCCTGTGTTTCCAGGACCGCCCCGCTGACCAGGGGTGCAGAAACACCCAGGTCACCAAGTGCCACCCCCATGGCAGGGCTGGGGACACTGGGCCACCAGGGGGTTGCATGCATCGTTAGCTAGGTGCTCAGAGCTGTGGCCGGTCATCAGTCAGAGCACACTGAGGTCTCAGGAAGATTTAAAAGGCTGATAGAGACTGCAGTAGCAAAAAACCCTAAACCCCCCACCTTTCCATCAACAGGAGAATGGATAAACACACTGTGTTACAGTCACCCCCAGAAACAAATGCTCTCTGACCACCACCCACCCCATCAGAGGGTAAGCATCACCCCAATGTAATGCTGAGTGAAAAAAAAGCAACTCACGGAGTAGTGCCCTAAATATGCTTTCCTTTATATGAAGTCAAAAACAGATTATCGGGAGCACACGTGTAAGGGGGATTTTCACCATCAGGATGGTGGTTGCCTCCTGAGCCAGGAATGGGAAGGAGCTTCCGGTGTCTGCCCCTCCTGCCCCTGCCGGCCGAGACCCCAAAGGGGACCCACAAACAAGTGTATGTGGGCACATCCTTTAATGTGCAGAACAAGACCACAGTGGGGTGGGGGCTAAATTTACTTAGGGACAGAGCCCTCACCCGAAATATCCTGCACTGACTCCTGAGGGTGTATTTGGGGAGATGCATTAAGTGGGGGGCAAAGGAAGGGCAGCCTCAGTTAGTGCTTGGAGGACAGTTTTGGACAAGTTTAATGAGTTAAATTTAACCCAATGTGCTCTAAACCTAAAACATCAAGTGGACCCCTGGAGAATCCCTCCTCTCCCTCTCCCCACTGCCATTCCGTCCTCTTCTCTGTTCCCGGACAGAGGACAGGGGAGGAGCTGAGCAACCTGGGACAAGCTCCATGACATCTGGAGACGGCCTCGAACCTGTCTGCTCAACTCCGGCTGGCCTTGTTCCCGGGGGGCTCTGGCTCCTGGAGGCTCCCGCACCTGCCTGAACTTGCAAGGACATGCCGTGGCTGTTGGGGAGGGACAAGCCAGGGCCACGTGGGGCTGGTAGCAGGGGGTGCCAAGCCCTCGTCGCCGACCACCCCTGGGCAGCCAGCCTGAGCGCTCCACGGAGGCTGCGCAGGCGCCGACCTGCGTCCCATATATTCCACATCCACCAGCTCCTGCATCGAGCTGCCCCACCCTTCCCAAGGCCCATCGGCATTCCTGGGACCCCAGCCCCATGGCCACCCCTCTTGAGCAGCCAAGATGTCTTGGGGGGAGCAGGTGAGCACAAGGGCCCTAGATGGAGGGGCTCAGCGATGTGGGTGTCTGTGGGGCTCTTGGAGCCCTGGACCCCTGCCAATTCCTCACCCCCATTGGCACTTCCCAAAGCGGGGTGGGGACATTTGCGTTTTTAGAATTTTTATTATGTCACGTTTGATAACATCCAACATCACACAGGCAACATCTGTGCAAGGTGTGTAAACCTATGAGCTGCCCCCACCCAACTGGGGTATCTTATGACACGTCATGCCTCTCAGAACGTGGCTGCTCATGCCCCGTTCCCTCGGTGCTGACATCTCCTCAGGCTCTGGCCATGAGACCCAGCCCCACGTCACTGCCACACCTCACTCGGGCTCTGAGTCCCTCTGTTTTCCTTCAGTGTCGAGTTTGCCATTGAAGAGGGTTTTAAGGGTGAGCTCTGAACTAGGACATTGGACAAGAGTGGGAAGGGCAGGCCGGGGGAGAGGGGACAAGCCCACCCTGTCAAGGGAAGGACCCTCTGTTTTTCTCCCCTACTCCTTCCCTTTCCCTTCCCTTTCTCTCCCCCACCAGATCACCCATTTAGGCAGCAGGGATCCAGGAAGAGACAAGGTGCTGGGCCCCAAGAAGCCAACTGTAGCAATGGGGTGCCCACACCAGAGAGACAGGCAGGGTGAGCTGGGGCCCCAACCCAGCCTGTGGGAAAACAAAGGGATGATGCATGAGTGGGGTTTTGAAGGGTGAACAGGAGTTTGCCATTCATTCCAGCAGAAGTCTTGGTTCTCAGGGACTTCTAGTTCACCACCCTGGGATGTGGAGCCTGGAAAGGGAACTTGTACATTCAGCCATCGCTTACACGCTTGGGGACTTCAAGATGGAGAAAAGGGGACAGGCAGATGGGTCTATATTTAAGCCAGACGGTGACTGACTCATTCTGTTTGGAATCGGTTCCATGCACACACACGTGAGCTCACACACACACACACCCTTGCTCCTGTGGGGGGCTGGCTCTGAGAGGCGCCGGCAAACGTTTAAAACCCAGCTCTGCTTCTCCCACCCAAGAAATATCCTTCCAATGAAACAGCACTCATTTATACCCTAGAAAGGCACTTATCAAAAACAAACAAAAAAAAAAAAAAAAAAGAAAGAAAGAAAAGAAACACATAAAAACTTTAAGGCTAAGTCGGAGCCAACAATCACCACCATGAACTCTAATGACAGTGCCAAGACTCTGACGATTCTGTCACCTCCTGGGTCCTTGGCAGCCAAAGGGAATGCCGAGGCCTGGAGGCTTTTCTGGGTGATTCCACCAACGGGCTCTGTGACTGGGCCCTGGCGGCCTGCACTCAGTGGGAGCCAACGATAGGGCACTGAGGAGGGCAGGACGGGACAGGAGGGCCCTGGGGGCCACGGGCTTGCAGGTACAACAGTCGGTGCCAACGGTCGGTGCCAAGGTCATCGAGAGCTCCAGTGCACCCTCAAGGACACCGGGTAAGCCCCCGACTCCCAGGCTGGGGCAGCATGGCTGAGTCTGGAAGCTGAGCCCAGGCTCTCTCTGTCCTAATAACCTGTGACCTGGGTCAAGGGTTGGATTGTGTCCCCCAGAATGTGACCTGATTGGGTACGGAATTAGTTCAATTAAAATGAGATCATACAGGAGTAGGACAGCCCCCAAATCCAGTATGAACAGTGTCTTTATAAGAAGAAGAGACAAACAAGAGAGGAGGCCACATAGAGATGGAGGCAGAGGCTGGAGCGACTGCCACAGGGTGAGGGATGCGAAGCCCCACCAACGAACACCAGATGTGAGGAAGAGGCAAGGCAGGGCTGCCGACACCTGATTTCAAACTTCTGGCCCCCAGAACGGCGAGGCAGTAGGTTCCTGTTGCTTTCAGCCCCTCAGCTTGTGGTACCTTGTTACGCAGCCACAGGAAACAAAACGTCTGTTTCACCTGCTCCTTCAACTGGTGGGAATTTCAAGACTCCCTCATGGGGGGCGGGCTGCAGACATAGGAAGTGGGCAGCAGGAGGGCCCCGGATGGAGGAAGGAGAGCTCTCCCCTCCCTCCAGAGACAGCACCAGCCGCGGGGGGGGGGGGTGTCCCCGGTGCAGACAAGGGTCCTCGAGGGCCAGGCCTAACCCGGCTCCCGCCCTCCTCACCCCAGAAGCCTTGTCCCAAACACGGCCTGGTCCGGGCAGCCTGGGGCACTGAGCTGAGCTGGACGCTCGGGCCTCGAAGGCCTGGGGGCTGTGGGCCCCTTCGTGGCCATTCCCAGGCCCTCCCCTGACCTGGAAAGTCAAGTTTCCGGCAGGTTCTCCCTGACAGCACCGGGGAAGGGAGTGGAGGTCTCTTGGGACTTGTCACTGCACCGGTGGCTGGGCAGCCCCTGGGAGACGGAGGCGAAGAAAGGGGAAAATGTGTCCAGAGCCGCACCTTGCAATGGCAGTCCGGCCCCCCAGCCTCGGCCGTGGCACTGCTGGCCTCAAACACGGGGTGCGGGGAGTGCAGAGCAGGGTGGCTCCCTCGGGTCGCAGGGGGCGAGCGGAGCTGGGAAGGACGCATGGAAGTCTCGTCTGCCCGCCGAGCAAAGCTTGAGGCCGGGGGTGGTGGGGAGCAGCAAGGAGGTCTAGAGGGGCGCCCCATGTGCTCCTGAGAGTCCTCAGACCACCCTGCCCACCCCTGGGCCCTGGCAGGCGACAACTCCCCTCCAACCAGCGAAGGCCACCCCTCCCCGAGCAGAGGCTGGATGTGCCAGCCGCACCCCCCTTGTCCTCCTCCTCCCCTCCCTCCCCCGCCTCCTGCTCCCCCACCTGCTCCCCTGCGCTGGTGACTCATGGCAGAGCCTGGGCGTGGGGGGCGGGCCGCGCGGGGGAGCTCGAGGGACAGGAGGGGACAGGAGGGGACAGGAGGGGACAGGAGGGATGTGGGTGGGTGCCAGGCCCCTCGCCAGCTGCCAGGAGCAACAGCCCGGCCATCACCCGCGGACAGACACACCACCTCCCAGCCACCCCCCAGAGAGGAGCGAGGCCCAGGGCGGCGGAGGTGGGAACAGAAGGTGGGAGACAGGGGGCCCGGCAGACAGGGAGGGGCTGCCTCCCGCCTCACCCACCCCCTGCCTCAGTCCAGCCCTCTGGATTCGGGGCGATCCGGAGCCGGGATAAGGGGCTCAGGGGAGACCCCGGTCCAGCCCGCAGGCCTGGCCAGTCCTCGCCGCTCCTGGGCCCAAACGAGCGGGAGCCCATTCACTTCTCTGCGTTGAGGTGCTCTTCTGGAAGACGGGGAGCATGGGTTCTGGCCCCCAGGGGGTCCCACTGGACGGAACGTGGAAAGGCAGTGGAAAGTCTATACGGTGCCCGGTACATCGTGGGGGCTCGGACGTCAGTCCTTTGTCCCTGCCTGTCAATTCTTTGGCTGGGACAAACCAGAGCAAGGATGGCACTATGGGACACACCACTGCCGGGTCCCTGGAGACCCACCAGACAGGCCCAGCAGCTCCCGGGGATCTTGGGCTCCAGGCAACAGAGCGCCCAGCAGGAATCAGCCCCCACCCCGCCCCCCAAGTCACAGTGCAGCTTCTGTGCCCTGGGGAGTCGCAGGTTCTCCGCCCTCCCTCTTTCTCAGACTTGCTAGCTCTGTGTGCTGCACAGAAGGGTTTCCAGGGCTGCAGCCACGGCGGGTGGTGTGTGTGCAGAGCCCAGATGGGGACACGTCCGCGAAGGTGACTGAGACCTGCTGCAAATGGAGCAGCTCTCGAGGGTAGGGGGAGCACCCCAGAGGCGGCCCTTCGGTGGGTGGAGGGACATGGTGCATGAACTCTGTGGCCACCTGCAGGGGGCCATCTCCACATACAGCCCCTCTCCCTGGGGCCAGCCCCCCACCCTCTCGCCCCCTAGACACCCAGATGGGACTCAGAGGGGCTGTCCACCTGCCTGGGGACACACAGCAGGCAGCCCAAGGACCGCTCTGCCCTGGAAAGGTGGGTGAGCCTGTGTGGACGTTGACCACTGACCATGAGACGCTGTGGGCTGGTGGGGGAAAGGGGTGTGCTACCCACCTGAGGGTGCCAGCATTGGCCACTGGATGGGGAGGCAGGGACCCGTCGGGGAGGGCCAGGGGCCCCTCCAACCAGGCAGCTCTGCAGCTGGCCTTGGGCCCTCACTTCCTTGGGCCTTCCAGCACCTTCCAGGCTGAGGGGCTTCTACCTGCCCTTGTCCCTGCCTGCAGTGGCCACTGTCTTGGGGACCCTGGAGGTGGGCTCAGGAACAAGCCTCAGGCTCTCGGGGGCTCACCAAGGATGTTCCCGTGGCAAGAGTCACATCGGAATTCTGTGGCCCCGAATCTGGGGCCCATCCACCCAGTGGGAATCACAGTCGGGGTACAAAGAATGGAGGGGAGCTCGAGCAGGGGGGGCCTGAGCAGGGGGTACCCAGTGGGGGGTCCTAGTGGGGGACACACAGCAGCAGGGAAACCTGGGGGGACACACGCTGTGGTGTGACCACAGCTTCAGAGCCAGCGCTTTTCTCTCTGCCCCCCTCCCAGGAGGCTGGGCGCCTGGCTGTGCCCACCCATCCCCAAATCTCTGCCCAACATCCTTCTTCAGCGAAGGCCCTGACGCTTGTCCACTCTTCATCTCAGGCAGTCAGAGACCCCGGGCCAGCCCCTAGCCTCCAGACCCCAACCTGGGGTAGCCCTGCACCAGGGGCTGTTGGCAGGGACCCCAGCCTCGCAGATGAGGAGAGAGGTTCATTATTGATCAACACGGCGAGACTACACCCAGCCGTCAGCCCCCAGCTCCCCAACGCGGCCCCAGGCCTGTTCCCCAGGGTCAGTCACCTGGGCCCCCGTCCCCCCTTTCCAGCCTTCCGAGGCCCACTGGCTCCTCTGCCAGCCTGGCTGCCCCTTCTCCAGCCTCTTTTCCAGAACAGGGTGCCACGTAGGGGCCTGCCAGGACTTGTGTCCCGGCACTGATTCCCGCGGAGCAGGACCTGGGCCACCACGTAGCTTCTCTGAACCTGTTTCCCCTTTTGGAAAATGGGGTCCTAAGAGTCAGGTCTAAGGTAGCTACACCTCATAGGGGGCTGGGAGGGGTTGCCAAATCTCCCACACGATGCACAGAAAGCTGCAGGGCTAGGGTGGGGAGGTGGGCACACAGGGAGACAGACTCGGACCACTTGAGTGATGTGCGATGGCCACGGGGGTGCTGGTTCCCATGGGGTCTGGCCAGCCCCCTCTCCAGGTGTACCCCACTGACAGCCACCTCAAACCAACATCCCCCAGTCCCCAGGGGCAAGAACCAGCACTGGGTGCCTCTGGGCAAACCCAGTGGCCACCAGTACCCCTCCTCTCTGATGGGGGTCAGGGGGAGCCCTGGGCGAGGACTCACTCCCCACGGCCCAGACTCTCTGTGAATGAGATCAGTGTCCCCCCAGCCCCCGCAGGGCTGTCAGGGGAGTAGACGCGGGCCGTCCCCTCACTCCACATGATCTTGCCCTTATGTTTTTCATGGTGTTTGAAAGCACTTTATGTTTGAAATATTTTTGTGAGACTGTGAAATGTATGATGTAGAGTATACTTCCTTCACCTTAGGTTATCTTGATTTTGAGACGGCATCTATTATTAGCATCATTATTCCTTCACATAGTATTTGAAAAGCATACTCTGATTGAAATGCAGTCAACATAAATAAGCCGGGCTGCTGTCATGGCTGGGTGCAGACTGCATTCAGGTGCTGTCCTTCTCTCTCTCTCAGCCTGAGGTTCCCCACTGTTTCCAGAGCAGCAGAAACGGGACAGGCACCCACCCAGAAGAGGAGGAAAATCGGGTGCGCACCCCTCCCTCCTGGCCTCCCCCGGCAGAGCCTGGGTGTCCCCTGCCTGTTCCTGCACACCCACCCCACCCCGGCCACCATCTCTGTGCTGTCCCCCCTCCCAGCTGCACCCTCAACACCCTGGGCTCTGGCAGGCAGCCCCCGCCCGCTCTGGGAGCTCTGTTCATCCAAGGGAAGTGGGGATCGGTGGCCTCCCTGCCACCCCTGAGCACATACCAGCAAGCAGTTGGCCCCAGAGCACCCATGCTGGCCCCCGGGAGGCATCGAAGGGCCCCTGCCAGCCCCTGCACCCCCACCCAGCACCCAAGGCCTTTGGGGAATCTCGGCAGGTGTGCCAGCCTTCACGGGAAACCTCACGCCAGGGCACGTTCTAAGCACGGCTTGTGTTCATCAACCCACTTAACTCGGGTATCCCCATCTTACAGACCAGAAATTAAGGCACAGAGCGGTCAAGACACTTGCCTGAGTTTTCCAAGCACCGAGTCATGGAACCCGGCCGAGGGGCCTCTCCAGACCCTGGGCCCTTGGGGTGCCAGGCAATTGCCACACCGGGCAGCAGCTGACCTTCGGAGCCATCCGACCCACAGCCGAGGTCTCTCGGCCTGGACACCACGTTCACTGGGCCTGTCGGTCCCGCCCCACGCCAGGCCAGAGGTGGGTTCAAATCTCGGCACCACCGCAGAGGGACGTGGGGCCCCAGGAAGTTCCCCAAGTACTCTGACCCGCCTGCTTCCTGTGAACTGCGAGCAGCAGTCTCTTCTGGGCTGTAGGAAGTGGGGCATGGCAAGTGGGGGACCCTTGGACCCAGCCCCAGGCACCCCAAGCAAACATTGACTAGCCCTGACCCGGCATCAGCTGCAGGAGCCTGCAGCCAGGCCCGGCTACTCCAGGAGCTGAGGGCAAAACTCACCTCCACACGCCAGGCCCTGAGCTAACGTCCCCAGCTCACCTCCATGTGACTGTGCTTTCCAAATGGAGAATGTCAATCAACAAAACTTTACCTCACAAGAACAGTCATTTAGGTGTCAACAGTGAGTTTGGGGGTGAGCCCCTGATCACAAATCTACCTTCACTTTATGACTAATGATGTCTTTGGCAGCCATCAATTAATTTCCTCTAATCGCCTTTGTTGCCAGTAGTTGAATAATATCTAATTATTCGGTACATTCACAGACTCCGAATGCCTCACAATCAACTATTTCATTACTAAATTTCAAAAACTCTAATTTTTATAGCTTTTCATATAAACTTCCTTTAATACTGCAGGGATCTGTATTGTTTGGGTTTTGGCACATGCTGGGTTTTTTGTTTTCTGTTTCCTGGGCAGGCTTGCTGCTGCTTCCTGCCCGTTCCCTGCCACTGCTTGTCATCAGAAAGCCTCAAAGGACCCAAGCTGCCCCCTCGAGACCCAGACAGACCTGGACATGCAGAGCTGTGGGACGACACCAGTCCCAAAACCCACGGGGCCTGGGCCGGCAGTCCCCGGGGGCCGTGCGGACACAACGGAGACCCTCCGCGCCTGCACGGGCCTCTCAACTGCACCTGAACTCCAGAGCTCCCAGAAGCAGATGCCCCTGAGGCCTGGACGCTCTCCCTCTTCTTAGAACCCACTTCCACAGCCATCCCCGCCCTGTCTCCCATCACGGGGGCTCATCCTCCCTCCAGCTTAAATCACATGCTCGTCCATTAAAACATAATTCATTCAAAACCTTCATTCCTTCAAAAACACGGCATGCTCACCACGTGCCTGGCCCTGCAGGGTTGGGGGTACAGGGGTGGATGAAACAGAGAAGCCTGGCCCTCGGAGGCTGCCAGAAAGAAGGGGCAACGATAACACGCCAGCAGGGCGCTTGGGACCCTGATTCCAACTCAGGGCTCCAGGCAGACCCTGCTGAGGAAGTGGCATTTCAGGAGCTGAGCAGGTACAACAAGCAAAGAGGGGCTTCTCCAGCGAGGATGCATGTGCAAAGGCCCTGGGGTGGGGTAAAAAACAAAAGACACCAAATGCTGGAGCAAAGATATCGAGAGGGTGAAAGAAGTGGGCCAGACAGGCAAGAGCCCAGGGCCAGGCTGGGAACGGGAGGTTTCCACCCAACCAGCTTGCAAGGTTTCAAGAAGGGGTTGTGTGTTCTGATGTGAGTTTTTACAGGCTCCAGGCTGGGAGCTGGGGGGCCGTGGGACGAACTAGCTGCAGATGCCTTCGAGCAACAAGGCACCAGCCGAGAAATGTGCTCTGTGCGACCCGTCCATCCACGGCCGCCAGTTGGGAGGGCGCAAGGGTGTCAGCGAGTCAGTGCCAGCAGGCCCCGCAGGGCAGAGGCCAAAGGTGCAGACACATAGGGTCCTCGCAGAGCCTGGTGCCAAGAGAGGCCGGGGCACGGGGCATGGAGAGGTGGCAGCAGGGAGGCCTCGGGGATGCAGGAGCTGACCGACATCAGCGAGCAGTGCTGGCTGGCAGGTCCCACCAAACACACTTCACACACTCTAGTGCCTGCATCTCACATCCCTCTGAAATAGATTCCATGTTTCCCTCCTCATATATCCGGGGAACTGAGGCGCAGGGTGGCTAAGTAAGTTGGCCAAGGGCATGTGGTGTCAGGGTTTGAGCCAAGTTGTCTGGACCAGATTCTGTCCTCCTGTGTGGTGAAGCCAGGGGATAAACCCACAGAGTGGTTCCACGCTACACTCACCCATCTGGTGGCCACCCACCCCCGAGACCCCAAGGTCCCCCCTTACCATGTACGTAAGGTGCCTCAGGAAGCACTGAGAGGCAGGCCCCAACCTGCAGGGTCTGGAACCTTGTTCAGAGAACCTCGGCTCCCTGCCCAGGGGAAGCAGCCCTGGGACAAAGTGCAGTGGGTTAGTGGGCGGTGGTCAGGGTGGGATCTCTGCCTGCTGTTGGGAGGTTGGGCAGGGCTCTGGGCACCCGCTCGGCCCTCTCACCCCACAGCCCTGAGAATGGTCACGGCCAGCAGCACCCGAGGCAGGCTGGGCGGGTGGCAGAACAGGAAACTGAGGCATGGCCGTCCGGATGAGGCCAGCTCCCAATTATGTCCTTGAGTCCCCAGGCAGTGTCGGGAGGGCTGACCCCATCTCCCTGGCTGTGATACCCCATGGCCCCCAGTCCTACGGCTGCTCTGAGATCCTCAGTGTCCACCATGGGGCCACGGTACATACCTCGTGGCCTCCCCCTGCCCCCCGATACCCAGAGCAGCCTCAGGTGTCCAGGCCAGAGGTCCCAACCGTGCAGTGCACTCAGTTTTACTAAAACACCGAGCAGTTAGAAGGGCTGGCACCGGCTGTGTGCTCCATCACGTCTAGATAAAGCTGTTCATTTCCAAGGGTGAACACGCCACTGGGGTTGTGTTTTTAAGACCTCGCTCTTGTAGAGAGACAGGCTAAAATGTGTGGATGAAACGACCGGCCATCCAGGATCTGCTTTGAGTCAACCCAGGGTGGGTACAGATGAAACAGGATTGGCCAGGAGGAATAAATGGTGGAGCTGAGGTTCATTCTGTTTTCTCTATATTTGCAAATGCCTGAAATTTCCCATCGTAAGAAGCTTAAATGGAGGGGAAAAAAAAATGCCCAAGAAAACTGCAGGCCGGGGCAGCCTGGAGGCCCTGAGTTTGAAGCAACTAAGTGGCTCCGCAAGACATGTCAGGGGCTCTTTGTGGGTGGAAGATGAGAAAGGCAGGGTCTGGTCACTTGGAATTTCAGACCAGCCCCCGGCTGGCTGCCCCAGCCTCCCACCACCCACCTAGCCTGTGCCCCAGGAGGAAACTGCAGCCTGATGAGGCCTGGGAGAGGACAGATGCAGGGTGGACGTGCAGGGTGGGGTACAGCCACCACAGCACCATGCGGACCTGGGATGGGGTCAGGGGCAGAAAGAGAAGGTGGCAATTAAGGAGCGTAGCTGGAACTTCAGATTCCACTGCTGTAAATCCTCGCAGACTTGAAGAACACTCTGAGGATATAAATCGAGGGGTGTGAGGTTAATCGCCAGGAGTTGCATAATTCCACCGAGACAAACTGTATACCCCAGAAATACACACATTCTTAATCCACCTTCCTGTGGGGGTGAACCCACTGTAACAGGACCTCTTGAAGATGGTATTTTTAGTTAAGGTGTGGCCAACTGAAGGAGGCTTTATAAGGAGAACAGGAAGGAAAAGAGATTGCCATGTGACAGGAAGCATAAATACAAGCCAAGGAACCCCAAGGATCTCCAGCAGCTAGCACCAGGACGCACAGACGTCAGGGAGAAAGTGTTGCCTTGCTCACACCTCCATTTTGGACTTCTTGTCTCAAAACCATGAGACAATAAATCTCTATTGTTTAAGTCAACCTATTGTGTGGTATTTGTCACAGCAACCCTGGCAAACTAAGACACTGTGCTAGTTTGGATGTATTAAGTCTCCCAAACGCCATGTTCTTTAATCCAGTCTTGTGGGGGCAGATGCATTAATGTTGATTAAGTTGGAATTCTTTGATTGAGTGTTTCCATGGAGCTATGACTCAATCAACTGTGGGTGAAACGTTTGATTAAAATTATTTCCATGGAGATATAGACCCCACCCATTCATGGCGGGTCTTGATTTAATCACTGGAGTCCTATTAAAGAGCTCACAAACAGAAGGACCTCAGAACAGCTGAGAGTGACATTTTGGAGACACTAGCCCAGAGTTTGCTCCGGAGAAGCTAAGAGAGGACAAAACATCCCAGGAGCAATATTTTGAAGAACACACAGGAGCTGAGAGAGGAGCTGGAACACAACCTGGAATCAGCAGACACCAGCCGCATGCCTTCCCAGCTAACAGACGTTTTCTGGACACCATTGGCCTTCCTTCGGTGAAGGTATACTAGTGTTGATGCCTTAATTTGGACATTTTCATGAACTTCAGACTGTAGATTTATAGCCAAATAAACCCCCTTTATAAAAGCCAATCCATTTCTGGTATTTTGCATAATGGCAGCATTAGCAAACCAGAACAGAAATATAACCAGGTGTTTCATTTTTTTTTTTTTTCTGTTTGAGCCTAACAAACTCCTACTCATCCTTCAAGACCCAGTCCAATGCAACTTTTGCTCAAGTTTTCCCAACCTCCCAGTCCTGTCCCCTATAGTCCCATGCAGCTCACTGGGTTGTGATCATCTATTTCAGGGTGAGTTTGTCTGTCACTGTGTCCTTGGTGCCGAACAAATGTGTAGAATGAACGAGTATTAATTCCTTCCCCAGTCTAGGGGATATCTGAGGATGGACGCTCTCTCCCCCTCGTCTGTTCCAAGGCCTGGCACAAGTCTGTGGAGTGAGATTGCCTCTGGGGAGGAGAAGGGAGGCTCCCCAAGGCACGACACATCCCTGGGGTGGGGGAGAAGCCAGCAGGGCAAAATTTTCCCCAAAGAAGACATGAGTCCAAGCAGGTTGCACAGGGCCTGGTGTGAGAGCCCCAGACAGCCTCACCTGCTGGGAAAGATGTTGAGCAGGTGGGTGACTCTGCCCTTGGAGAGCACATCAGACATCGCTGGGCCAGGAAGGCACCTGAGCAGGGCAGCTGCTGGGAGAGCCGGTCACACACCACGACTTCCTTAGGAACCGCGGGTCTGGGCCGCTGCCAGGGGCCAGTGATAAGGAAGTATCCCCAGAGCAGGTGGGGAGGGGGCGTGAGGTGGAGGCTCCATCTTTCAGGAACAAATGGAAACGCAGGAGGACATGGAAGCATGGCTGGGTTCCAGTTTTCTAGGCTAATATTACATTTGGACAGCCTGGTAACGAAAGCCTCCCAGCCGAGCTTAACTCCCTCCCGTTTTACTGTGTGTTCCCTGTGCAATGGGCTTCCGTGGGCCTGCTGACCTCATCCAGGGGTCAGCACGGGGCCAGCAAAGCAGCAGCCCTCACAGGACAGCGCATGGTGGCGGGGAGAGCAGTGAAACCGAACCCGCACACGGACAGATGCTCAGAACACACAGGAGCATAGGGCACATCCATCCGGGAGCAGGGCTCCGTTCACAGGTTCTAGAACAGGCAGAATGAAGCAACATCACTCAGGGGTCCCGGGCCATGGGGCAAAATGGTAGTAAAAGCATGAGGATGACTGACGGGACATTCAGGAGAGGGTGAATCTGGGTGGGTGGCCCCGCAGGCTGCCCTAGAAGCTCGCCTCCACCACTCAGCAGGGAGCGTGGGACCTCCTCATCCCCAGGACCCCAGGGAGTGAGGCACACGCCCACCACCCCCTGACACACAGTGATACGGGACCCCACGTGGCCATCGTTAGGGTCCCCAGCCCTGGTCGCGTCGGGAAGGGGCTAAGCCAGACAGCCCTGAGCTTCCCAGCTCCAGCAAGGCCACGGGCAACTCCAGAACCTTCTTTAAGCTGCAGCTGGGATGGCAACGGAGAAAGGACCGTGAAGCTCGTATTTTGCTACTGACCACTAGAGGTGTCTGTGCTTTGGGGAGACCCCACATCTTAGAAGGCCAGTGTGGGGATCTGGGAGTAGCACTGCTCCCAGGGGCCCCGGACCAGGTGGTCAGCCTGATGCAAACGTCCCGACCAGAGACGCAGTCAGGCCAAGGGAAGGAGGGGGACAAGGTGGGGAACAGCCCCTTGGTGGGACCCCCCATGGAGACCCAGGCCAGCCATAAGGACGCTCGGGGCAGCAGGGGCTCCCAAACCCCATGGGGCTGCCAGACCGAGAACCCTGCACTAGCAGGAGAGCCAGAAACCAGCACCCCAGCCTTTACAGATGCACAGAGGCAGCCGGGGCCTCGTCACGGTTTCTTCCTCTCCTTTACATGGACATTGGCACGGGCGACGCTCCCCAGCCCAGCCCCTCTCTCCCCGGCCTCGTTGGGGAGTCATCTTCCAACCAGGCACCCTCACTGCTCACAGGTGGGCTCATCCCAGCACCCCCCCAGTCATCAGGGTACACTGCACCAGCCAGGCCAGGAGGGCAGGCTGCCAGGCCTTGGTGCCCTCAAACCCTCTCGCTTGCGGCTCAGGCCCTGGAAACGCCCAGCACAGACACCAGCCAGAAGGATGCACCTCAGTTCTGCATCCCAACGGAGAAAGACTCACGCTTGCTGTCCCAGGCCCTGGGGTTGGCAGAGCAGGTGCAGGGAAAGCCAGAGCCCCCCGTCCACTCCCACGCAGGGGCCTGTCCTGAGGCAACTCCACGGGAGTGGGGTGCAGCTGCACTCCCTGGAGCCTCGTTCCCTCACTGCACTTGCCCAGCCCTCTCTGCGCCCTCGGCTGTGGTCACTGTGTCCTCCTCTCACGATCCAGGGCATCCAGCTGGGAAAGAGGCCGTTCCGGGCCCGCTCCTGGACACCAGCCACAAGCCCAGGCCCTGCAAGCACTGAAAAGGCCTGGTGGCAGGGCCTCCGTGCTAGGGCTGTGACAGTGGGGCAGGGAGGGAGCTCGCACGGTGGGGCCCGGGTTCTGGGGCCTCAGGGAGCCCCACCCCCAGCCCAGCTCCAAAGAGAACACTCCCAGGAAGAGCTACATCCTCTGAAGGCCTGGTATACAGCAGGTGCCCATGCAATGCCCAGTGGCACACGGTCCTGTCCCCTCCATGTTACTGTGTGTGATTTGTAAGCTGTGAATGCCCCACAGCAGTCACTGTTAGTCCACGAGGAAGGCTCCAGGCTCTCTCTGTTCAAACTTGAGCCAAGCAGCACCTGCCAGCTCCTGGCAGGAAACCAGACCCTTCCCATTAGGACAGGTGTGTGCTCCATGCTAGTTCCGCCAGGGACAGCCCCTGGGAGGTAGGGGAGGGGACCCTGGGAGGCAGGAGGGTGCTCTCTTAGGACAAGGGGATCATCCAGAATGCGGGGGTCCCACAGCACAGGGTGCTCGGCAAGTCATGGGCACAGGCTCGGCAGCCCCTCCTGGCCCTCATCCACCCCCTCCCCACTGCCTCCTCTTTGATTGTGCAATGATGCTCCAGCCGGTTTTCAGGGGGGTGTCAGGTCTAACGAAAAAGCCTGACCAGACCTTAAACCCAAAAACCAAAAACTCGGGGAACACGCCGCCCCAGCTGCTTCCTGGGGTGGGAAACTCTCAGTGGCAAGGCCTCGATGTCTGGGCGGACAAATACCCGCCAGAAGCACAAACTTGCCTCTCATCTCTGATGCGACACAGGGTGTGCAGGGCTGCTGTCCACTGACCCCGACCCCAAGCAGTTTGTCCTTCCCGGGGGACGATGGGATCCCACCCCCTGCTCTTTCGGACCCTTTGTGCTGTGTAAGCAATAAAGCAATCATTTGCTGAAAGCGTCTGTTGTGCACGAGCCTGTGTTCCCACGATGCACCGTGTAGCAACTCGCTTCACCCGGGGGGTAGACAGGGACCCTGTGTCTGGCTGAGCTCATCTCCTCTTGCTTTACCTGCAATCCACCCACCAGCCTAACCCCCTTTTACCCCGACTCTCCCAGGGCTCCTCCAGCCTCCACTCTGCCCTGTGGGCACTCAGAGCACCCCTGTCCGCCCTCTCCCCACCCATGTCCCTCCCGTCCTCCACCCTGCAACCCCACGCTCCACTCCACGCCAGCCTCCCGCGGCTCCTCCAGGCAGGCCCTCTGCCCGTTTACGCCCCTGCCCTTACCACCGTCCACCATCCTTTTCCTGCCCCTGCACCCTGGCGCCATCCATCCCACTGCTTGGACTCAGGAAGTAGGTGATGGGTAAAGATTTATCTACTGAGGTGAAAGCCCCCCCACACAGGGGTCCCCCAAGTCTGTCGGCTGCTCCTGGGTGCAGGCAGACACGTCACCCCATCTGGCCTCCAAGGCTGTGGTTGTGGGGGCACCAGAAAGCTGCCGTCCCCCACGGCGACTAGCTCAAGGGATCTGCAAACGGCAGCCCCGTCCTCCAGGATGTCGGGGTCACAATTCAGCCAGGCAGATGGCATCGTGAGACCACCAGCAGCTCCAGGCCCCGGGGACCCCAGCGGGCCCGGGAAGGGGTGTGAAGCCAGGGCTTTGTCAACGCCCAGCTGGAGGGGCATGGAGCTCTGGGGTGATGGAAGGGGGACCCCCCGACACCCCCAGCAGGCCCCCCCACAGCTCTCCACTCCGGGGACACCCGTTCCCGCTGCCCACCCTGCCAGTCAGAACCCCCCAAGACAGCCCAGTGGGGGGCAAGGCCATGGCTGGTCCTGAGTGGGGTACAGAGCCCCCACTCTCCCGGCCCCCACCCTACCTCTGGCGGACAGCTTCTTAGTGTTGATGATCTTGGCCGCGTACTCGTGTCCAGTGCAGAGTTTGACACAGCGTCGGACCACAGAGAAAGCCCCCCTGGGGAGGAAAGTGGGGGGTGGGCAGGAAGGAGGGAAGTGAGGAGAGACAGACGGACCGACAGAGAGAGACAGACAGAGACAGAGAGAAAGAGAGAACCGGTTACTCTCCCCAGTAACACTCAGCACCCAGCCACCCAGCCGGCCTCTGTTGGGAGACACCACCTCCGCGGGGAGACGTGTGCGAGGAGGACGGGCACCCCGTACCCCCACTCCAAGCACCCGCCTGCCCACACGGAGCCAGGAAGCCTGGGCCGCTGGAGCTGGGGGTCCCTGAGCCGTCCCGGGCAAGGCAGCTTCTTCCCAGGGCTCGGCCTCCACGGCGCGGCGCTGGACGTGCGTGCCCAGCCCTGGGTCCCTTCAGGTGTGCACTCTCTGCCATGCTATTCCACATCCGAGAAGCCACCATGGGTCCTCAGCAGAGGGAAGTAAGCTGGACTCATGTGGGAGGCCCGGCTCCAGAAGGGGCTAGATGCTGCACCGCTGGGCAGAGGGACACACTGACGTTCTGGAGGATGGGGCAGTATCACAGAGCTGGGGGAGGGGGTCCTGGAGACCCTCTCACTCCCCCCACAGCAGAGGCTGGGGGAGCCCAGGGAGAGCAAATCCAATGGCCAAAGCGGGTATTTATTACACCAGCACCCCTGGGAGGTGGATGCGTTCGGAGAAAAGCAGGCAGGGCCCAAAGTGGGCACAGAGGGGCCGCTGACCACAAATTTCAGTTCAGAGAACGAAGAGATGCTGAGTAAGGAAACGTGGGTCCAGGAGGACGAGCTCAGATGGCAAAGGTCATCGAGAAGAGCCCTGGGTGGAACCCCACAGATACCAGCCGTCGAGAAGGGAGGAGGGTGTGGGAGTGGGCTCCAGCCTCTTTCTCAGTGGTGGTGGGGGGTCCACCAAAGCTGGCTTGGGCAGGTGAGTGTGGGCACGTGCCCAGAGACCCTCAGGTGGCCCCAGGGCTCAACTGGTCAGCCGGGTGTGTGTGTGTGTGTGTGTGTGTGTGTGTGTGTGTGTGTGTGTGTGTGAGTGTGGGCACGTGCCCAGAGACCCTCAGGTGGCCCCAGGGCTCAACTGGTCAGCCGGGTGTGTGTGTGTGTGTGTGTGTGTGTGTGTGTGTGTGTGTCAGAGCCCCTTCCCCACAGACGGTTTTCTGTGTATTCGATTTGGCACCACCGTTGATTTAATCTGACTTCAGACCATTTTTTTAAGGAACATTAGACCCAGGGCAACTGAGAGTCGGGGTCAGGGGAGCAGGAAATGGAGGAAGGGGCTTTGAGCTAACAAGAAGACAGAAGAACCTTAGCAGAGCTGGGGACTGGGGTGGAGGGACCCCCAGGATGGGGCCCAGGCAGTGTCAACGGGGGCTCCCTGCCTCTGTCTTCAGCCCCTGTCCACCCCCCAGGGGACCCACCCCTGTGCCTACACGGCCAGACTTTACCCAGCTCCCCCCATCTGCACCCCCACCCCACCCCAAACCAAACACAGCCAACACGACACAATTATTCATTTAATTTAGGAAAACCTATCATGCGTCAAAATTGAAAACTATAAAAACACATGCAGGGAAAATTCTCCCTCTTGCTCCTTGCCCCACGTGCCCAATTTTCACCCCACCCCAGGAACAATTAACTCGCTTGTCCCTAGAGTTTATTTTGCAGGCACAAACAAATACAGATTTATGATCTTATTTTCCTCCTCCGGTTTGCAGGAAACAAGCCAATCCTCTGACGCAGACGTCCAAAGGGCAGCCTGGGGGTAGATGGAACATTGCATGTGCAGACATTGTCCCCGCTCTGTCCTTCCCCTTGCCCCTGCACACCCTGGGGTCTCGTCCCTCCCTCCAAGAAGCTGGTCTGAGCGCACCCCTCCAGGGCTGGCCCTGCGCCTCACCTGGGAAGCCCCCCTTTTTCCTCACCCGGGATCCCCCAGGCTCAGCTCTGGGAGCCTATTAGGGTCTTCTCAGTTCCCCCGACACCTGGAAAGAAGTCTCCCAGGGACACCCCCGGCTAAGGCACCAACCCCCATCCAGCCCCAAAGCAAGATATGCATAAGGAAAGCCTGAAGGCAGCTCTCTGGGCCCCGTCAGGACTGGCTGCAGGAGCAGGAAAGGCACAGCGGGCTGCAGGCAAGCCCAGGTCCCAGGGATCGCCGGATCCACTCCCCCTCCCAGCCTGGGCGCCCCAATCTGCGAGGCTCACCCCTGGCCCAGCCTGCTCCAGGAAGGAACCAAGGGCCCCCACAAGCACCGAGCCAAGGCTGGGAGGGGTGGGGAAGGAGGGTGCAGCCTGTGGGCTGGCTCACACACAAGACCCCACCCCAACTGCACAGCAGAGCTCCTGGGGGTCTAAATGACTCCTAGCCAAGGAGATCCTGGTGCCACTCGTCTCGGGCAAGGCTGGCAGCAGGGCTCAGATTTTGTTTTTTGTTTTAGCTTTTACTTATTTTTTTTTAAATTCATTTTATTGAGAGATATTCACATACCACGCAGTCATACAAAACAGTGTATATTCGATTGTTCACAGTATCATTACATAGTTGTGCACTCCTCACCAAAATCAATCCTTGACACCTTCATTACCACACACACACAAAAATAACAATAATAATAATTAAAGTGAAAAACAGCAATTAAAGTAAAAAAGAACACTGGGTGCTTTGTTTGTTTCCTTCCCCCACTTTTCTACTCCTCCATCCATAAACTAGACAACGGGGAGTGTGGTCCTTATGGTTTTCCCAATCCCATTGTCACCCCTCATAAGCTACATTTTTATACAATTGTCTTCGAGATTCATGGGTTCTGGGTTGTAGTTTGATAGTTTCAGGTATCCACCACCAGCTACCCCAATTCTTTAGAACCTAAAAAGGGTTGTCTAAATTGTGCGTAAGCGTGCCCACCAGAGTGACCTCTCGGCTCCTTTTGGAATCTCTCTGCCACTGAAGCTTATTTCATTTCCTTTCACATCCCCCTTTTGGTCAAAAAGATGTTCTCCGTCCCACGATGCCGGGTCTACATTCCTCCCTGGGAGTCATATTCCACGTTGCCAGAGAGATTCACTCCCCTGGGTGTCTGATCCCACGTAGTGGGGAGGGCAGTGATTTCACCTTTCAAGTTGGCTTAGCTAGAGAGAGAGGGCCACATCTGAGCAAAAAAGAGGCATTCGGGAGGAGGCTCTTAGGCACAATTATAGGGAGGCCTAGCCTCTCCTTTGCTGTTTTAGCTTTTATTTTAAAACAATTACAGTTGAAAAGAAACATGCAAGGAGGGCCGTAAACTGCACACAGCCCCCCCCCCCCAAGTTATCTCTTCCCTGACTTCAGGACCATGTCAGGAAACTGACACTGGGACAGTCTACAGAGCTTGTTCAGACTTCAACAGTCACACACGCACTCGTGTGCAAACGCATGTGTGTTCATGTGTGTATATGTGTTTAGGTATGTGTGTACTTGGCTGTGTGCATCTGTTCATGTGTATGTGTATGTTTACTGCACATGTGTGTGCAGTTGTGTGTATCTGTGCATGCATGTACACAGCTGTGTGCATGTGTTCATCTGTGTTGCACATGTGTACATGTCTTTGTGTACAGTTGAGTGCATATGCATCTGTGTATGTGTGCATGTGTACATGTCTGTGTGTACAGCTGTGTGCATGTATATATGTGCATGTATCTTCATGTATGTACATGTTGCATCTGTGTGTGCATGTGCATACATGTCTGTGTGTACATGTACGTGCGTTTGTGTGTATTCATGTGCATCTGTGTATGTGTTTGTGTGCATGTGTGCATGTATGAATGTGTTTGTGCTTGTGTGTGCTCATGTGTGGCCCCATGCAATTTTGTCACATGTGTAGACACCCAGCACCACCTCAAGGCTCCCTCATGCTACCTTTCTGGCCACAGCCACCCTTCCTCCCCCATCCCTAAGCCTGACAACCACTGATCTGTTCTGCATGTGGATAATTCTGTCATTTCAAGAAAGTTATGTAAGTGGGATCACACAGTACGTGGCCTCAGTGGCATCGGTGTTTTTGCAAGCTCCCTTGGGGAGGCCTAGGTGCAGTTGTGGAAGGGTTCCATGGCATAGGCCAGCGGTTCTCAAATTAGGGTCCCCAACTAGCAGCACTGGTGTCCCCTGGGGACTTCTTAGAGATGCAAATGCTCAGCCTGCAACTCTGGGGTCAGGGGATCCTGATATGCTGGAGCGGAGGCGAGCACTGGGGGCACAGGCACCTCCACTTTGGGTGCCGATGGTTCTCACATAGACAAGTCTCTCCCAGCCAGGCCCACAGGAGGGCATGGGCGTGCACAGTGCCACCCCACAGGGCTCCCGTCAGGAAACAGGGCCGAGACCAGCAACGCCCGGCTGAGCACATACCTGGCCCTGCGCTCGGCAGCCTCAAGAGCTGAGGATGCTCTGGGTAACAAAAAGGTAACTTCTTAAAGCTGAAACCTTTTATCCCCGCTTGCAATCCTTTCCCATATAAATCTGGGCAAAAATGTACTATTGACTTCCTTGGAAAAAATAAATATATACACTTACTCTAATTTAATATTTTCTCAATGACTCAGGTCAAGACAATCAAATCCTGTGCGGAGACGGCTGCAGAGCTGCATCTTTGTTGACCCCAGATGGAGTCTGGAGCTCACTTTTTAAACAAACCCATGAATGAGGGCTGGAGTTGCCTCTGGGGAGGGGGTTGGGAGGAGGGGATAGGGCACATTTCTCATTCTAGGCTCTCCTGCTCCACTTGGACATTCCCCTATGTGCATGGGCTACTTCCTTGAAATATTCTTTTTTATTTTAAGAAAAAAATAAAAGAAGGATTTCTCTCTCTCTTTTTTTTTTAAATCCATGACATTAGCTTGGGTGACAGTGTGGAAAAGGTCTGAGCTCAACCCTACCCCGTTGCTTTCTGGTCACACAGGGTGACGTGACTCTCTGGGCCTCAGTTTCCCCATCTGTAAAACGGAGCAGGGAACCCTACAGGGCTGCTGAGAACCTGGCACAGGGGCTCTGGCCACCTTAAGTGCCAGCCCTCACAAGCCTCCTCTGCAGCTCATCCCCCCTGCTAGCTTCCAGCTCGGGAAGGCCGACAGTGCTGCACTCGGCCCCAGGCTGCCCTCTGTTGTGGGTTCTGTCCACCCAAGACCACTGGCGTCCACAGCCCCGCCGGGCGCGCCTCCGCTGGCGAGTGCCGGGCTGGGCCCCGCAGGGAGTGGGTCACCTGGCCTGCTGGTGCCAGCTGCACCTTTAGCTGGAAGTTCCACGCCGACCATGCCGGGCCTGTATGGAAAGCGAGGAACCCAACGAGGTGCCAAGAGGACCCAGAGATGCACAGGACAGAGCCCGCCTGGGTGAGCTAGACTCTGAAAAGGAGGGAAGGCCCATGCCGCCTTCCTCCAGGGGCTGCCCAGCACTGTCCAATTAGGGCAAGGAAACAAGCAAAGGACGGTGAGCAGAAATCTCCAGCACGGAGCAGACTGTCCGTAAATAAAAGAAGTGCTCTGGAGCTAGGTGGGTTTGTAGACAGGTAAGTGGGGACCAAGACGGCAGCCCCAAAATTGCCTCTCCCTCCCCACCACGTGCTGGATCAGGACTCCTCCCCCACATGCTTCTCCAGAGCTACCTGCCAGTGGCTAGGCTGTGCAATGGAGAGGGCAGGGCATGGCTGGACTGGGGGAAATACGATGGCAGAAGGCAGACGGCCAGGTGACCGCAGGGCAGGGGCCGGGGCCAAGGAGGGTCCTCGGGAACGGAGGCTTTGGGGCGGGGAGACCCTACGCCGCCATCAGTGTCACGGTGGGGACTGGCAGGGAGCTGTGTCTGACTGAAGGAGGGGCGGGCATGGCAGCCACAGACAGCCAGCGCTCCATCTTGGGGGGTCCCGTGAGGGCCCGGGGTGAGGACAGCCTCAGATCTGCAGACACAGACCATGTTCTGCCCTGTCCCGCCACCCTCCGGAGAAAAGGGTGCTCCACCGGCCAGGGGTGGGGTGGGGAGGGGGGCAGCAGGAGGGGGCCAGGCACCCACCCTTCCAGAAGACCTCTGAGTCGGGGGAAACAACACCTGGGGAGAGAGGGTCACCCCCACTGGAGAGAGCTGCCGGGGAGATGACACCCTGGGACAGGGCTGCCCTGGGATACAGCTCCCGTGGGACCAAGATGCTTACGGGAGGGTCTCCCTGAGAGGGCTCAGCCCCACTTTTGCTGCCAGGTAAAAGCTCCCCTCCCCTGGCATCTGCAGATTGTCGGGCCCCAGGAAGCAAGGGGAGATCAAACAGGGCAGGAGCACACTGCAGCTGAGCCCAAAACGGGGTCAGCTCGCAGGTCCTGTCACCTCAGCAGGACAGGAGAGCAGCCGGCCACCTGGGTGGGCAGTGGTGGTGGGAACAGCTGGTCAGAGAGCCGGCTCTCCCAGGCTGACGGGGCACAGGACCCCCTGACACCCCATCCCCTGCAGGAGCAGCACCTGCTTCTTCTCTGACTGAGGACACTGCTGGGAGAGTCAGGACCCAGAGCATGGGGTCCCCACCCAGATGGGGAGCAAGGGCAAGGCATGGGGTGATGCAGACACAGCACCCCCGCCCCAGCAACATAATCAAACGTGGAAGCAAGAAGGCAGCTGGGGTGGGACCAGAGAGCAAGAAGATGGGGCTGTCCCCCTTTCCCAGCCCCTCACTCTGCTTCTTCCCCCCATCCCTTCACCTGCGCCAGGGCCCAGGCACCAGCATCCCTGAGGCCCTTGACATTCACTGCCCCCCAATTTCTCCCCTCTGCCCCACCCCCGGCACGTACTCCTGGAGGCCCCCATATCTGTCATCTGCCCCCTTCTGCCACAGATTTCCAAAAAGACCCACCCACCCCTGGAGCACAAAAGATCACCTCCAGCCTCTCTCCCAAACGCCAGGTGCCCCCTGCCTTTCCCTCGTCATCCCATACCCTGAGCACAGGCCCTACCATGTAGCGGCTGTTCCCCTACCCCACAATTAATCACAAGGCAACACCCTCTGGAGTGCCCGTGCAGGGTGCTGAAGAGAAGAGGACTTCACAAAGTGGCCCACAAACACTTTTAGTGTGTGCTGGATGGGCAACAAGCTGGGGACGTCCCCAACACCTCGAATATCTCCAACCACAAACGAGGCCAGCGCTAAGTCACCGTCGCCCCTCAAAGCGCATCGTGCCTGCCCCCCACACATGTATAATCAAGTGACAACAGCACAGACAAAGGTCCTGGGCCTATCCCTTCGGCATGCCCTCTCTGCCACATAGCAAACTCCTATTCATCCCTCAAGACCCATTTCAAATATGCCCCCCTTCTCTGAAACCTTCCCCAGCTCCCCAGGGAAGTTAGCTGCTGTCTCCTCTGCCCAATGGCAACATGCCCATGCCTCCAATCACTTTTAACTACTCTAGGATGATTATTTATCTGGCCATTTCTACCCCTCCATGGCAGGCTCTCCAAGGCGGGGACCATGTCCTGGGCATTTTGGATCCTGGTGTCAGGAATGGTGCCAGGTCTGAGTGTCCCTCTGTCTCATCTGTGGGAGGAAGGAATGACCTACGAACACGCAGGCTAACTAGGAGGTGGGCCTGCTGCGTGGCAGCAAATGTCTGGCCATCAGGGCAGAAAGTGAGCAGGGCTCAAAAGCCAGTGAGAAGAAGTCACTGGCTGAGCTGGGGAGGATGCCACCCTTCCGGAGTGTCCCGCTGACAGAGGGGGTGTCCGTGAGGGGCCCTGCAGCCGCCCAGGGGCCATGGCATCTCCAGGGCAGCACCAGAGCAGCAGGGCCCCAGACCCGAGCAGGAGGTACATGCTGTGTGCAGAGGTCCTCGGCCGTGGGACACTGTGGCCACATACCCCGGCAGTGACTTTGGAGATCTGGGACCCGTTGGACCCCTCGGGCACACCGACACAGCTGCTCCTGACACACTTGGGAGCACAAACGGGCAGGTCCGGCAGAGGAGCTCCTACACCGTGGGAACCTTAGCCAAAAGCTACCAGGGGCCCCCGTTACATGTAGGGGGTTGGGGGTGGCAGCTGACTCACCAAGCATCCTTTGCAGCAGGGTAGAAATGCCCCCGGAAGGTTCCAGAAGCTTCTGGAAGGCAGACGGTCAGAGGCAACACCCCTCCCTAGTGTGGTTGCAGGGGACCGGCTGCAAGGAAGCTTGGAGGGGCAGCGGTGGGCACACAGGTGTCCCCAGGAAAGAGGAGGTTGCCTGGGGGGGTTGCAGGAGGTACTAGGAGGGGCTCCTGGGTGGGTGGTGGGGCAGAGCGGGGGTGAGCCCGGTGGGGGTCCCAGCATCAGCGTCCTGCTCGAGACCACGTCTGCACGTCGGGGTCTCCCCGGCAGGTGCTGTGTGCCCGGCCTGCCGAGCTAAGATCAGAAGCAACTCAAATGACCAGTTCAGGCCACGAAGCCCTGGGGCACCAAGTGTGTTACAGAGCTTTTAAAAATCAGATAAAACTAATTAAAAAAGGAAAATGCTCTTTGAGTCCTCGCCTGGCAGAAGGCTCAAAAGAACTATCTCGTTTATAATGGGATCAACAATATAGGCAAGCGGGCCCTGGAGAGAAGGGGAGGAATTGATTCTGTCAGCGGGACCCAGCCCAGGAACCCCAGGCCCCTTTGCACGTCAGCTCCCTGGGAATCACCACCAAGGGGTCCCCAGCTTGCACAGCGTGTTGGCGTGGGGGGTCCGTCCTGGGCAGAGTGGGGGCCAGACGGGATGACCGGCGGCAGCAGAGAGGTGACAGAGCTGTCAGAGGTGACAGAGCTGGTAAGGTCTCTGTCCGGCAGCACAAAGAGGAAGCAGTGGCTGAAATGCAACCATGTCGTGGCACTTCCTAGTCCAGCTCTGCTCTTTCTCCTTGTTTAAACTTGTACATGGACTCTGTTAACCCAGGCGAGCCAGATGGAGCCACAGGCCTTCGACAGCCTCCTTGCCCAGGGTGGCCCTGCCTGTCCCCAGCCTCTGCCCCCAGCCCCTATCCCCCAGCCCCTGGTCCAAGCTTCTGTCCCCCACCTTCAGTCCCCAGCTATACCTAGCCTCTGTCCCCAGCCCGTGACGCCCCTTCCAAAGAACCCTCAGGTCCTGAGTTTCCTGCACAAGCCCCAGCCCTGAGCTGACCCCACAGAGCCCACACCCTACCAGGCCCAGGCACCCCGTGGAACCCACACGCCCTGTATCTTACTGTCTGAGGCTCACACCGCCTGCAAGAGAGCACCTGTGGCATCCTGGCTTAGTGATGAGCCACTGCTCTCCCTCCCGCTGTCCCTGACTGTCCCAGGGCAATGGGCAGCAGGGCACAGCCTCACTTAGTGCTGCCTTCGCAGGGCTGGTGTTTGTGAGAAAGGCTGAGCGAGGATGGAAGGTTCAGTCTTCGTGACAATTTGGCCCCAAGTGCGTGTCTGTGGCCCTTTTCCCATAGTGGGGATCACACAACAGCCCCCGCGGAGCCCTCTAGTGCCCCCACCCTCACGCTGGGGAAGAAAGCTTGCAGTGACCGCTGACTCGGGGAATCCTATTAAAGCTTTGGTGATGCCATGACACCACAGAGAGGTGGGTCAGAACCCTGGGCGCCAACCTCCCGGTGTGCTCGCCCTCCGGCCCAGCCCCCAGCCCCGTGCCCACCACACCCAGCCCACCCGTCTCCTCTGCCCGCTCTCCCCACAAGCCCTGCTCAAAGGCCACCTCCCCCACGGCACCAGTCAAGCCCCTCTCCCCTTGCTCTCCTCCCCCGCACCCAGGGTGAGAGCTGCGGGTCACCCTGTGCACCTCTCTCACTAGCCAGGTGCCCGTGGGCCAGGGACTTAACCCCTCAGTGCAGGACAATGACCATGCCTTACTTCCTAAGGTGGTTTAAGGACTGAGTGAGGCCACACTTATAAAACCCATGAAGCATCCTGTCACTCGGCACAAGCCAGACACACAAAACGGCAAACATCCTATGACTCCATTTAAACGAAGTATCTAGACTAAGCAAATCCATAGAGACAGAAAGCAGATCAGAGAACCAGAGTCGGGGGGAGCGGGCAATGGGGCGGAACTGCTTAGTGGATGCAGAGTTCCTGTTTGGGGTGATGAAAAAGCTTTGGTGACGGATGGTGGTGACGTTGGTACAACAGCATGAATGGAATTAATGCCACTGAACGTGTGCTTAAGATGATTAAAATAGCAAATTCTATGTTATATATATAGCTTACCACAATAGAACTTTCAAAGCAACCTCATGAAACAGTACCTGGCACCCAGGAAACTAAAAAGCAATTCTATGGCTAAGACTGGGGCCTGGGCAGGGGACTCCCGGAGGCCTTTCGTGCTTGTAAGATCCAGGACAACCAGCAGAGCTGTCCGGGCATGTGGCAGGGGCTCAGGCCACTTTAATTCGAGGGATGGTTTTTCGGTTTGTTTGTTTGATGCCACGGCAGGAGTCCGGGAGGTGGGCCCCGGGTCCTTGGCAGAGGCTCGGAGCAGCCCGGCGCTCCTGCTCCTCTCTCCGCGGCCTCCTGCCTGGCACCTGGCTGTCTCCAGCCGAGTCGGGCCACGCTGCCCAGTCCTGCTCAGCGGATGTGAGCCCAACTTCCCACAGAGCCTCATCGGTGTGCTACCTGTTTGCACACCACACCTGCCGACGTGGACTTCCACCCGCAACCCATAACCACATCCAGTTGCTTAGCAACAAAATAACTCTGTTTCACACACACACACACACACACACACACACACACACACACACACACACGCTCTTTCCTTACTCAGAGATTCAGGGAATGGACAGAAATTCTCCATCTAGATTCCCAACAATTTGTGATGGCCAAGGGCAGACACCAGGGACAGCCCTTCAGTCTACAGAAGAGACAGGGGTTTCTTACTTCTCGAGCTGAAAAAGAAGCCCAGGAGCCTTGGGCAGAAGCAAAGACGAAAGCCCTATATTTCTGTTTGTAAATCAGTAATTTCCCATGCCTCTCTCTTTTTTTCTTCCAGCATGAGGCTCATCCACGTGGGTCAGGACCAACCTCCCTGAAGCGAGCAGGGGTCCCCTCTCGGCCCACCCACCCTGTTCTGTGCCGTGGGGGGTGCTGCTCTGTGCTGGGAGCCATGTCCCCCCCCGCCCCCGCCCCTGGCCCTGGCTCTTTGCAGGGTCCCCACGGGAGTCGTCAATATGGTGCCAGTGCTTGGGCTACATGTGGTGGGGGGCGGTGTGACTGAGCAGGGTCACTAGGAAGAGGCGGTGGAGAAAGGGAGACAGCTGGGCCTGGCTCTAACCCGGCGGGGGGAGCTGGTGGGGACAGGTGAAGGGGTGGGTGAGAAGGGGCAGGTGAGGGGGTGGGTGAGAAAGGAGAGGTGAGGAGGGCCCCGTGAGGGGGGCCTCGCTTGGTCTTGCCAGACTTCTTAATTTTTATCAATCTGCTATGCGTATAACGAGACTTCACCGGGGCTTTAATTTGCATTTCCCGATGACTAGTGAGACTGTGCCTCCTTTCACATGTTAATTACCGTTTGGGTTTCCTTTTCTGTGACGAGCCCATACAAGCTTTTCCCCGTTTTCCCACTGAATCCTGTGCCCTTTTCCCATTGCGTCACGGGTGCTCTTTTATATTCTGGATATTTGTCATCTGTGCCTTCTAGAGACGGCAATGCCTTCTCTGACCTGAGGGCTGTGGCACGTTCTGATGAATGGAAGGGCTTGACTTTGATGTTTCCGACTTCTCCATCTTCTGTGGATATGAGTGTCTCTGTGTCCCCTTGCTTCGCCCCCCTGGTGGAGGTGCGGTGGCCCTGTGGGATGGGGTGCGGTGCCCCGTCGTGGCTCTCTCACACCTTCCCAGTGCCTGCCATGCACCAGACAAACTGAGGGCTTCACGTCCGAGCCCCACTTACTCCTCCCCACACCCGGCACCTGATACCAGGATCCCATCCTACAAAATCTACCTAAGATTCCGAGAGGGAAAGGGGCTGGTCCAGTCACGCAGAGAATAAGTGGTAGAGTGAGGGTCTGATGCCCCACCTCAGGCTCTGCACCCGTGCGGGGGTACCCCAAGCCGAGGGGCCCCAAGGTAGGACCTGGGCTCTGTCTCCTGGCCCTCCTCTCTCCCACTGCTGACACCTCGGGGCCCCGCCTTCGAGAGAGCCCTCCACGTGCACTGCTGTGAGCTTACACCCAGTTTCCAGCTCAGCAAGCTCACCCTACACACGGGAGGGTCTTCTGGACTGTTCTCCCGGCCTTCCTCGGGACAGCCACCATTTTCACAGCTGCACCTCTGTGTGGAGCCATCATAACTTGCTGGAGCAAGCCCCTGCTGCAGGCCTGTTACAGAAGCGCTGTGCTCGACCCCCAGCATGAACCCAGTTTCCAGGAGGCACTGAAGAGAAGTGCCTGGGAGCTGAGTGACACATGGCCAGACCTTCCACCAAAGCCACCCTCCCTCCCTCCCAGGCACACTGAGGCCGCCTTCCTCCAGCCCTGCAGCCCCGAATACTGCCGGGGCCCCCAGGACAGGGCCCACTTCATTCCACCCACGGTGGTGCCCAACAGATAATCTCGTATCCACAGACCGTCTGGGTCTCCCTCCGCACGTTCTCACGTCCACAGAACTTGCCGGTGCCCCCACACCTCCGCCTCTGACCAGCGGAACAAATATCCAGTCCACTGGGCTCCTGGCAGGGGCAGCCCCTTCGGTGACGAGGGAGAGTCACCAGCTCCATGGAAATAACCCTCCTGATCGGCCACCCACAGCCCCGTCCATTTTTACACGACTTCTCAGCCCCGAGACAGATTACCCCCAGGGAGATCTTTCTGGAATGGGCTGAGCAGGCAACAGAAGGCCTGGGCTTGCCCGACAGTTGTATTTCCTACTATAAATTAATAAATGGCTGCTCGGAAACCAGCCCACAGCCATACAAGTCAATTTTCCCAGCACTTGGGAAGCCAGCTGACAATGTTGAACGGACACTTACTCCACAGAAACCCTTAGGTTTTTTATCTTTTATTTATTTTTTTTAATGAAACTAAATCAGGTTGCCATTCATTTGCGTTAGCTTTAAAAAACAAAGTTTCCTACCCTTGATTAAAATGAGGTCTTGGGAGCGGAGGATCCTTTTATATTTTTCATCTTGATTTGGCAATTTGGTGGAAAACATTAACTTCTATGTGAAAGAGACAGTGCTGAGGTGGTTGGGTTTTTTTCCCCTCTATGGATTTTTCTGATTATAATCATACAAAACACAATGCAGGCTCACTGCAGATAACAGAGTAAATACAAGATGGTATAAAGAAAACGGTGAGATCACCTCTACTTTCATAACCCATTAGCCTTCGATATGGTCCCATATGACAATTTTGCTCATTTAGTTACATAGCGATATACTACAGGGCGGCTTTTTTCTTACATATTAGGAGCCTCGTGCTCTTTATGTTCTCCTTTTCCCTCTCAGTGTTTCCCACACTATTAGAAATACTTCAGAAACATTATTTGATAGCTGCATGGAGACTCACTCCTCAGATGCACTGCTGGCATTTAACCGTCCTGGAGCTGTAAGCAGCTGCAGGGATTTGCTGGCTTCCGGTGGGCTCTATTGGCGAGCTCACAGAGTGGCGGGTCACAGCATGGCTTCCAGGGAAAGGCCAGTGGAGCACGGTGGCCTGGGTATCCAGGTGAGTGCCCTGGGTGCACGTGACCGTGGGCTCCTCGAGGACAGGAACCATGTGCACTTATTTCTGCCCCCGTCCCACAACACCCTGGGTTCTGGGATGTTCTGAAGTAGCCCTGCTGGAAACCAACTGCTAGATGACATTTGATTCTATTTGCAAACATCCAGCTTCCCTTCTGGTCTAAGTCAGTGCCCAAGCATGCATTTTACCAGTATTTCACTCTTTATATCTAACATTCTTTGCCTACGACAGCCCCCCTTTGACCCAGATCACACGCTTATTTTAATAGTAGAGAAGGTCTCCTGGCGTTGACCCACCATAGATAGCTCAGCAACTCCTCAATGGTCGGCATTCGGCTTGTTTCCAATCTCCCTTCTTATAGGTGACCTACCATGAGCATTTCAGCTATTTCCTTAGAGTTTATTTCCAAAGGTAAAAGCCCTGAATGAAAGGTCATGAGCAATTGGCCACGATGCCGGGTTGCAGTCCAGAGAGACAGCACTGATTTACGATGATGCTGGCAAGGAAAATGCAAGCCTCTCCAACACCCTGAAAGTCCAGTCCTGGCCTCTCAAACGTCCTTCCTTGGAATCCTGCCTGGCTCCCACCACCCCAAATGGCTCTCCACAGCCCCTCCTCCTCTGGGCCACCTCTGAGACCTGAGTAAGAGGCTAAAGTCCTAACATCCAATGCCAACCCCAGTTCTGCCTTACAGAATCCACCACAGTGTGTTTCAGGTAAGCATTCCCAAATTACATTCCTCAGATACTAGGAACATCCACAGGGTGTTAACAGATATTGGGTACAAGAAGGGTTCTGAGGGCAAATGAATCTTTCTTTTCTTAATGCAGGACTTCTCAGAGCCTTTAATGGGGTACTGTATTGTGACTCTCCAATAAAGGAATCTGAGGTATAGCCTTTCCCTAACTTATTTGACCACGTAAGTCTTTATTCAGAAAAAGTCTCATGAGGCCCACGGGTTGGGGGTTAAGGGGGATTCTATGCTTAGGAGTCCATACTGACCCAGTTCTGAAACACGACACCCAAGCCCCACAATGGGTATCTTCTGAAAGAACAATTAAGTTAACAAAGACGCCAATAGGGAGCACAGTACAGAAACGCCACGTGTCAGGCAACTGGAACTTTCTTCAAGCTCATCCCGGGACACCCACCCAAATATAACAATTCCACCCGTGGAAACAGGAGCAGCTGCCCTAAGACTCTGTGGGCACGTCTCAGAACCAAGAAACCCCACAGGAGGTCCAGGCCTGACGTGACCCACTGAGCCTCCCCAGCCTCCCTGGTAGCCAGGAGACTCACCCAGCAGGGATCTGTTCCAGTTTACTAAAGCTGCCAGAATGGAATATACCAGAAATGGATTGGCTTTTACAATGGGGTTTATTAGTTCATAAATGCACAGCTCTAAGTCCGTGAAGATGCCCCAATTAAGGCATCGATGGACGATACCTTCTCTGAAAAAAGGCCAGTAGTGTCTGGGGTTCTTCTGTGAGCTGGGAAGGCACCTGGCTAGCGTCTGCTGGTCCTCTGCTCCTGGATTGCATTGCTTTCAGCTTCTCTTCTAGTGGCTTTATCCTTAAGCATCTGTGGGTCCTCTCTTAGCTTCTTCAGGGCAAACTCTGGGCTTCATCTCTTAGCTTAGCATCTCCAAATGTCCCTCTGTCTGCATCTCCCAGAGTCTGTGTCCGTGTTGGCTCTGCGCTCTCTCTCTCTCTCCCTGAGCTCTCTTAAGGACTCCAGTAAGCTCATTAAGACCCACCTTGAATGGGCGGGGTCACATTTCTATGGAAATAACCTAATCAAAAGATTCTCCACAAAATAGGTCTACCCCCACAAGAGCTGATCAAAAGAACGTAAGTCTTTCATGAGGTACATAACAGATTTAAACCAGCACACGGCCCCTTCTCCCAGACACACTGGGGGCTTCTCCCCAGTGAGCGGAGCAGAGAGATTCCTCTGGATCATAACAACGCCAGCTTTTCTCCATCTGCAGCAAAACCCACGTCCTGAGAGGCCCCAGATGCCTGGGTGGGACCGATCAGCTCTCGTGGGGTGAATCAGGAAAGCACACATAGAGACAAAGTTTTCTCCACATTTGTAACAAGGTGTGAGCAGGGTTTACCTCCTAACCAAATAGGGCTCAGACAAAATATCTCTTGCACCCTAATGAAACTTATACCACAACGGCTACCAATGATCATCGTTACACACTTCCACACACATTAATGTAATCACCACTTCTCAGGTCGCGTCTTTACAGATTTTCTTCTTCTATGACAATCCTGTGCAGGTTATCATTAGAGGTCTATTTTTTCACTTTTCCACTGAAACCTCCCAGGCCTCCTCTTACACTGCCTGAGCTCCCAGCAGCCCACCCCACCCCACCCCCGACACTAACCATGGTCTCCTGTCACCCCCACCCCCCTCTACCAGGCCATGGACCATCTGATGGGTGGAGGCAGTGGGCAGGGGGCGAGGGGATCTGAAGGCCATGGAAAGGAGGGTCCCCGAGCCCCTTTGCACTTGGCTGACCCTTCCTCAGAACGCTATCTGCCGTCCCACCCTCTCTTCCCGGAGCATCTCAGTCTGTTTCTTACACAGAAAGAGCAAAAATGCAGGAAGAGGAAGCAAGAGGCCGAGCAGGCCAGGGACAAGGAGATGAGTTGCAGGCCCCCCGCGTTCCCCCGGTAACCTGAGCTCCCTCCGGGTGCAGATAAGGAAGGCAGAGCTGCCAGGCACAGCAGACGGGCCGTCCTCAGAGGGAGCACTGCCAAGAGAGTCCCAGCATGTGGCAGAGATGGCGAACGGCGACAAAAATAGAGCACCAGGCATGTACTGTTCACCCTCCACCCCAGCGACAAACACGGGCCCCCGCAGGTGGAAGCTGCACAGTGTTTGTTGAGCCAATGACAGAGTCCCCAGGTCACGGCGCCAGGAAGGGTTCTGAGGCTGCGATTGATTAGCAACTTGAAAGGGGACCATTGGGCCTTGTGTCATGGGATTCCTATGCCTGGTCTAGAAAAATCCCTGAGCCAAGAGACCTGTCTTTGAGTCCTGGCTCCATCCCTCCTAACTGTGTGATGCCATGCGTCTGTCCTCCCAGCCGCGCATGCTCCTCTCCTTTTGTCCACACTCAACAGGCAACCTGGGAATCTGCTCTTGATTAGGGCAATGGGCGTGTACCAGTTTGTATATATTATGTCCCCCAGAAAAAGCCATGTTCTTTGAGGCAACCTTGTGGGGGCAGATGTATTAGTGTTGATTAAGTTGGAACCTTTGGATTGGGTTGTTTCCATGGAGATGTGACCCACCCAACTCTAGGTGATACCTCTGATTAGATCATTTCCATGGAAGTGTGGCCCCGCCCATTCAGCACGGGCCTTGATTAGTTTACTAGAGCACTATATAAGCTCAGACAGAAGGAGCTCACTGTTGCAACTTACAGAGACATCTTGAAGACAGCCACTGAAAGCAGAGTTTTGCTAATGCTTTGGAGGTACCAGCCCAGAGTTTGCCCTGAGGAGCTGCAGCTTAGAGAGGACAAAATGCCTCAAGAGCAGCATTTTGAAGAACACCATTTTGAAATGCAACCTGGGAGCAAGCAGACACCAGCCACGTGCCTTCTGAGCCAACAGAGGTTTTCCAGAAGCCAATGGCCATCCTTCAGTGAAGATACCTTGTTGATGCCTTACCTTGGACACTTTATGGCCTTAAGACTGTAACTTTGTAACCAAGTAAACCCCCTTTATAAAAGCCAATCCACTTCTGGTGTTTTTGCATTCCAGCAGACCAGAACAGGGTGCTTCCACGGTGAACTGGCGCAGCCTTGGACACAAGTCACACGTGCCCAGCATGGCCCTCCTAGCACACGCTCTGGAATAATTTCTGCAGCCATGGCCATTCCCCAAGGCCCCATGGCCCTCATGCTGGAGCAGGAGGGAGCATGTCTCTCTCCAAAGGTGTCCACGGCTCAGCCATGGCTCCCTCATCTTCCCTGCACTGGCCTGCAGCTGCCTGTGCCACACCTCTGGGGCCAGCCAGGGCATAGGGCCATGGGCTCTTCCCAGACACTGGGACCCTGTGCCCAGGCTGCCCACTGCAAACTTGTCCAGTGAGCAGCGAGGGGCAGGTCCCAGGGGAGCCGGGAGTCAGAGGCAGGTGGTTGGGGCAGACGGGCTCAGCGACACTGACAGTGGCACAGTAGGTGCTGCATGGCTGCCCCGGGGCTAGGACTTCGATGCTGAGGGAAAGAGAATCAAGACTCCCGATTCTGGACCCAGAGAGGCCACAAGAAGAGTAGAAATTCAGGGAACTTTGAATCTGGCTGGCCTGGGTTTGAATCCTGCAGGGTTGGTGTAAGGCTTAGAAATAGCATGTGCCTGAAACCAGAGAGAAAAATAAACTTCTAGGTAGATTTTTTTTTAGAGACCTAGATGTGAAAAGCAAACTTTTTAGAGAGAAGTCGACTTTCAGTACGTTGGTGTCAGGAGTTCCGCAGACCCGCCTCCCAGTGAAATGGATGAAAATCACTAAAAAAATAGCCATTGAAAGCCTCTGGAAGTGATCCCAAGGGCAAGCAGCAAATGAAGAAACATTGACAAGAAACTCGACAAAAATTCAGTAAGAAAGGTGAGAGTCTCTGGTATTTCAACTAAGACCAGCTCCCCTTCCCCCTTGAAACCGAGAAGTTAGGAATTAACAAATAATCATAATTATTACATTATTATATAGACGTTTATTTTTACTTTCTAAGTATATTAGAATAGCCAGAAGGAAATACCTGAAATTGTCAAACTGTAATTTAGTTGCTTTGATCTTTGATGATTATATAGCCTTTATCTTGTGCCTTATGATTGTAAAACCTTGTTACTGACCTTCATTTGTATACATTTTATCCTGTTTTGCAACTTTGGACTCTTGTGATCACTAAACACAGCCCCTAATGTTTATTAATGAAGGGTCGTGGGTCAGCCCAGAACTAACCCACCTCGAGTCCAAACTTATCTTGATAACTTAAGCTGGATCTAACCAAAATGGGCCTTCCTGACATGCACAGTAGCTTAGACTTTAACCTACAAGTCACCTATACCTCATTATAATACTAAAAATCATGCCCATCATCATAGTAAGACCATCATTTTCTTACATACATTCTGTGACCAAGCCTGTAATCAATCTGCACAAGTTCAATAATTAGATCACCTCTAATTACATCATCTGGGACCACTGTGCTCATTATCCTAAAACCTGCCCATCTTTTGATGCTATAAAACTATCAAAATTATTGCAGTTCAGGGAGACATATTTTTAGGCTGATAGGCCATCTGTTCTCCTGCTTAAACCTAGCAATAAACTCTTTCTCTCTGAAAGCCCAGTGTCTCAGGAATTGGTCATTTGAGCACATCGGGCAAAGAATCCACTGCCTTGGTCTGGTAACACCCCTTCCCTGCTCAGCAAGGCAGTGCATCCTTCCATCCACTCAGAACACTGCAGCCAAGCACACGGGGCTCCCTCTTGCCCCAGCTCCCAGCTGGAGGGCTCTCTTCCCGGAAGGAGCAGGGCTTTAGTGTTTGTCATCCTGCCCCCAGTTGCCTGTTTCTAAGTCTATCCCAGGTGAGTGTGGTTGGGAGGTGGGGGCTCCCTCCTTCCACCCAGCTCCCCATCAGGGAATGGAGACTCTACTTTAGGCATGGCACACTGAGAACACTGGGACCCCAATAGTCCTTCCCCCAGCTCATGAAGCTGGTGGCTCCAAACCAAGAGAAGGGAGCTGAGAGGACCTCAGGTTCCTGCTCCCCACCCCCCAACTGAGGGCCCAGCCCCTAGAGTGGAGGTGTCACTCAGAGAGAAGATACCCACTGTTCCCACCACACCCACCAAAAAGCACATCTTTTCTAATTTCTTCCTAAAGAAACTGACTTCATTTGCAACAGAGTGTGGAGAATTTTAAATTAAGAATGCTTTCAAAAACACTGGAGATCGTGGTAAAGGAACTGGGAAGAGATGTGTGAATCTAATAAAGATATAGCCTAGACTAGGGAACAAGGCAGGTGGGAGGAGCCCTCCTGGTGTCAGAACAAATATCAAATACTGACCTCAGAAACTCTTTCATCAGAGGAGTCACAATTTGATTGCTTTAGTGTGCAGAGGAATGGATACCCCAATGGATTATTGAAAACAATGGAGAAACTTCTGGTCATTGGTGAAGTTTAATAACTGGGTGTGGTCAGGGAAAGGGGGGAAGAGCCAAAGCTTTGCCTCCCTGAGAAGCAACTTTGGAGGTTTAACACTATGGGGAGAAAAAGATTTCACTAAAACAATCCAGCCAGTTACTAAACAAATAAACAAGCAAATCACAATAACAAGCCCCTGAGTGGGAGCCAGTGCTCAGAGCTGTTACAAGATATTACCTAAAATGTCCAATTTCAAAAAATATATATAAATTACAAGGCATGAAAAAGAAACAAGATGGTATGACCTATACAACTACAGAGAAAAAGGCAAAAGAAACTGCCTGTGAGAGTGAACAGATGTTAAATTTAACAGGAAAAGATTTCAAAGAAACCATTACAAATATGTTCACAGAACTAAAGAAAAGCATGATTAAAGAAGTAAAGGAAAGTATGTTAAAAATGTCACATCAAACAGACTAACAATCAAGAGATAGACATTTTAAAAAGGAATCAGGTGAAATTCTGGAGCTGAAAAGTACAATAACTGAAATAAAACATTCACTAGAGAGATTCAACAGTAGATTTGAACTGGCAGAAGAATTGGTGAGTTTGAAGATGGACTGATAGAGATTATGCAAACCGGAGAACAAAGATAAAAGAATAAAGAAAATTGAATAGAGCCTCAGAGAAAGGTGGATACCATTAAGCATGCCAACATATGGCTAACATCAGTAACAGAAGGAGAGGAGAGTGCAAAAGGAAAAGGAAAAATGCCTGAAGAGACAACAGCTGAAACCATCCCAAATTTACTGAAAAAGAATAACCTACACATCAGAGAGCTCAATGAACTTAAATAGGTTAAATGCAAAGGGACTCACACACAGACAAACCACAGTAAAAATGCTGAAATTCAAAGACAAGGAGAAAATCTTGAAAGCAGCAAGAAAAGAATGACATGTTACTTACAAGGGAACCCAAATAAGATTAACAGCTGACTTCTCAGAAGTAGCCACAGAGGCCAGAAGGCAGTGGTATAACACAAAGTACTCAAATTAAAAACAAACAAAAAAATGTCAACCAAGAATTCTATATCCACCAACACAACACTATCATTCAAACATGAAAGGAAAACAAAGACATTCCCAGATAAACAAAAACTGAGAGAATTTCTTTCCAGCAGACCCACCTTACAAGAAATATTAAAGGAAGTCTTTTAGGCCAAAAGCAAGTGACCCCAGTTGATAATTCAAATCCACACAAGCAAAGAGCAATGGCAAAGTAATAATGGAATTATAGTAGACACTATTAACACATTTTTCTCCTTTTAAATGATATAAAAAGCAATTGCATAAAATAATATTTATACAATGTACTGTTGGGTCCATAAGATACACCAACATAATACATACACAATATATTTGCCAATAACAGCAGAAAGAAGCTGGGCCAAGCTGTAATGTGCTAAAGATATGATAACAGATGGTAAAGTTATAATTATAAAAATGTATTGGAAGGCGGGGCAAGATGGCGGACTGGTGAGCTGCATGTTTTAGTTACTCCTCCAGGAAAATAGGTAGAAAGCCAGGAACTGCGTGGATTGGACACCACAGAGCAATCTGACTTTGGGCATACTTCATACAACACTCATGAAAATGTGGAACTGCTGAGATCAGCGAAATCTGTAAGTTTTTGTGGCCAGGGGACCCGCACCCCTCCCTGCCAGGCTCAGTCCCGTGGGAGGAGGGGCTGTCAGCTCTGGGAAGGAGAAGGGACAACAGCAGTGGCAGCCCTTATCAGAAACTCATTCTACTGATCCAAACTCCAACCATAGATAGACTGAGACCAGACACCAGAGAATCTGAGAGCAGCCAGCCCAGCAGAGAGGAGACAGGCATAGAAAAAAAACAACACGAAAAACTCCAAAATAAAAGCGGAGGATTTTTGGAGTTCTGGTGAACATAGAAAGGGGAAGGGCAGAGCTCAGGCCCTCAGGCTCATATGCAAATCCCGAAGAAAAGCTGATCTCTCTGCCCGGTGGAACTTTCCTTAATGGCCCTAATTGCTTTGTCTCTTAGCATTTCAATAGCCCATTAGATCCCTGAGGAGGGCCCTTTTTCTTAATCCTTTTTTCTTTTTCTAAAACAATTACTCTAAGAAGCCCAATACAAAAAGCTTCAAAGACTTGCAATTTGGGCAGGTCAAGAGAAGAGCAGAACTAAGAGAGCTCTGAGACAAAAGGCAATAATCCAGTGGCTGAGAAAATTCACTAAACACCACAACTTCCCAAGAAAAGGGGGGTGTCCGCTCACAGCCATCATCCTGGTGGACAGGAAACACTCCTGCCCATCGCCAGCCCCATAGCCCAGAGCTGCCCCACACAACCCAGTGTGACAGGAGTGCTTCAAATAACAGGCACACTCCACAAAACTGGGCGTGGACATTAGCCTTCCCTGCAACCTCAGCTGATTGTCCCAGAGTTGGGAAGGTGGAGCAGTGTGAATTAACAAAGCCCCATTCAGTCATCATTTCAGCAGACTGGGAGCCTCCCTACACAGCCCAGGAGCCCAGAACTGCCCTGGGGGGACACCACTCACCCATGACATAGCACAGTCATCCCTCAACAGAGGACCCGGGGTGCACGGCCTGGAAGAGGGGCCCACTTGCAAGTCTCAGGAGCCATACGCCAATACCAAGGACTTGTGGGTCAGTGGCAGAGACAAACTATGGCAGGACTGAACTAAAGGATTAGACTATTGCAGCAGCTTTAAAACTCTAGGATCACCAGGGAGATTTGATTGTTAGGGCCACCCCCCCTCCCTGACTGCCCAGAAACACGCCCCGTATACAGGGCAGGCAACACCAACTACACACGCAAGCTTGGTACACCAATTGGACCCCACAAGATTCACTCCCCCACTCACCAAAAAGGCTAAGCAGGGGAGAACTGGCTTGTGGAGAACAGGTGGCTCGTGGACGCCACCTGCTGGTTAGTTAGAGAAACTGTACACCACGAAGCTGTAGATCTGATAAATTAGAGATAAGGACTTCAATTGGTCTACACATCCTAAAAGAACCCTATCAAGTTCAGCAAATGCCACGAGGCCAAAAACAACAGAAAATTATAAAGCATATGAAAAAAACAGACGATATGGATAACCCAAGCCCAAGCACCCAAATCAAAAGATCAGAAGAGACACAGCACCTAGAGCAGCTACTCAAACAACTAAAGATGAACAATGAGACCATAGTACGGGATACAAAGGATATCAAGAAGACCCTAGAAGAGCATAAAGAAGACATTGCAAGACTAAATTAAAAAATGGATGATCTTATGGAAATTAAAGAAACTGTTGACCAAATTAAAAAGATTCTGGACAGTCATAGTACAAGACTAGAGGAAGTTGAACAACGAATCAGTGACCTGGAAGATGACAGAATGGAAAAGGAAAGCATAAAAGAAAGAATGGGGAAAAAATTTGAAAAAATCGAAATAGACCTCAGGGATATGATAAATAATATGAAACGTCCGAATATAAGACTCATTGGTGTTCCAGAAGGGGAAGAAAAGGGTAAAGGTCTAGGAAGAGTATTCAAAGAAATTGTTGGGGAAAACTTCCCAAATCTTCTAAACAACATAAATACACAAATCATAAATGCTCAGCAAACTCCAAATAGAATAAATCCAAATAAACCCACTCCGAGACATATTCTGATCACACTGTCAAACACAGAAGAGAAGGAGCAAGTTCTGAAAGCAGCAAGAGAAAAGCAATTCACCACATACAAAGGAAACAGCATAAGACTAAGTACTGACTACTCAGCAGCCACCATGGAGGCGAGAAGGCAGTGGCACGATATATTTAAAATTCTGAGTGAGAAAAATTTCCAGCCAAGAATACTTTATCCAGCAAAGCTCTCCTTCAAATTTGAGGGAGAGCTTAAATTTTTCACAGACAAACAAATGCTGAGAGAATTTGCTAACAAGAGACCTACCCTACTGGAGATACTAAAGGGAGCCCTACAGACAGAGAAACAAAGACAGGACAGAGAGACTTGGAGAAAGGTTCAGTACTAAAGAGATTCGGTATGGGTACAATAAAGGATATTAATAGACAGAGGGGAAAAATATGACAAAGATAAACCAAAGGATAAGATGGCTGATTCAAGAAATGCCTTCACGGTTATAACGTTGAATGTAAATGGATTAAACTCCCCAATTAAAAGATATAGATTCGCAGAATGGATCAATAAAAATGAACCATCAATATGTTGCATACAAGAGACTCATCTTAGACACAGAGACACAAAGAAACTGAAAGTGAAACGATGGAAAAAAATATTTCATGCAAGCTACAGCCAAAAGAAATCAGGTGTAGCAATATTAATCTCAGATAAAATAGACTTTAAATGCAGGGATGTTTTGAGAGACAAAGAAGGCCACTCCATACTAATAAAAGGGGCAATTCAACAAGAAGAAATAACAATCATAAATGTCTATGCACCCAATCAAGGTGCCACAAAATACATGAGAGAAACACTGGCAAAACTAAAGGAAGCAATTGATGTTTCCACAATAATTGTGGGAGACTTCAACACATCACTCTCTCCTATAGATAGATTAACCATACAGAAGACCAATAAGGAAATTGAAAACCTAAACAATCTGATAAATGAATTAGATTTAACAGACATCTACAGGACATTACATCCCAAATCACCAGGATACACATACTTTTCTAGTGCTCACGGAACTTTCTCCAGAATAGATCATATGCTGGGACATAAAACAAGCCTCAGTAAATTTAAAAAGATTGAAATTATTCAAAGCACATTCTCTGACCACAATGGAATACAATTAGAAGTCAATAACCATCAGAGACTTAGAAAATTCACAAATACCTGGAGGCTAAACAACACACTCCTAAACAATCAGTGGGTTAACGAAGAAATAGCAAGAGAAATTGCTAAATATATAGAGACGAATGAAAATGAGAACACAACATACCAAAACCTATGGGATGCAGCAAAAGGAGTGCTAAGGGGGAAATTTATAGCACTAAACGCATATATTAAAAAGGAAGAGCGAGCCAAAATCAAAGAACTAATGGATCAACTGAAGAAGCTAGAAAATGAACAGCAAACCAATCCTAAACCAAGTAGAAGAAAAGAAACAACAAGGATTAAAGCAGAAATAAATGACATAGAGAACAAAAAAACAATACAGAGGATAAATATCACCAAAAGTTGGTTCTTTGAGAAGATCAACAAGATTGACAAGCCCCTAGCTATACTGACAAAATCAAAAAGAGAGAAGACCCATATAAACAAAATAATGAATGAAAAAGGTGACATAACTGCAGATCCTGAAGAAATTAAAAAAATTATAAGAGGATACTATGAACAACTGTATGGCAACAAACTGGATAATGCAGAGGAAATGGACAACTTCCTGGAAACATATGAACAACCTAGACTGACCAGAGAAGAAATAGAAGACCTCAACCAACCCATCACAAGCAAAGAGATCCAATCAGTCATCAAAAATCTTCCCACAAATAAATGCCCAGGGCCAGATGGCTCCACAGGGGAATTCTACCAAACTTTCCAGAAAGAACTGACACCAATCTTACTCAAACTCTTTCAAAACATTGAAGAAAATGGAACACTACCTAACTCATTTTATGAAGCTAACATCAATCTAATACCAAAACCAGGCAAAGATGCTACAAAAAAGGAAAACTACCGGCCAATCTCCCTAATGAATATAGATGCAAAAATCCTCAACAAAATACCTGCAAATCGAATCCAAAGACACATTAAAAAAATCATACACCATGACCAAGTGGGGTTCATTCCAGGCATGCAAGGATGGTTCAACATAAGAAAATCAATCAATGTATTACAACACATTAACAACTGAAAAGGGAAAAATCAATTGATCATCTCAATAGATGCTGAAAAAGCATTTGACAAAATCCAACATCCCTTTTTGATAAAAACACTTCAAAAGGTAGGAATTGGAGGAAACTTCCTCAACATGATAAAGAGCATATATGAAGAACCCACAGCCAGCATAGTACTCAATGGTGAGAGACTGAAAGCCTTCCCTCTAAGATCAGGAACAAGACAAGGATGCCCGCTGTCACCACTGTTATTCAACATTGTGCTGGAAGTGCTAGCCAGGGCAATCCAGCAAGACAAAGAAATAAGAGGCATCCAAATTGGAAAAGAAGAAGTAAAACTGTCATTGTTTGCAGATGATATGATCTTATATCTAGAAAACCCTGAGAAATCAATGATACAGCTACTAGAGCTAACAAACAAATTTAGCAAAGTAGCGGGATACAGATTAATGCACATAAGTCAGTAATGTTTCTATATGCTAGAAATGAAGAAACTGAAGAGACACTCAAGAAAAAGATACCATTTTCAATAGCAACTAAAAAAATCAAGTACCTAGGAATAAACTTAACCAAAGATGTAAAAGACCTATACAAAGAAAACTACATAACTCTACTAAAAGAAATAGAAGGGGACCTTAAAAGATGGAAAATATTCCATGTTCATGGATAGGAAGACTAAATGTCATTAAGATGTCAATTCTACCCAAACTCATCTACAGATTCAATGCAATCCCAATCAAAATTCCAACAACCTACTTTGCAGACTTGGAAAAGCTAGTTATCAAATTTATTTGGAAAGGGAAGATGCCTCGAATTGCTAAAGACACTCTTAAAAAGAAAAACGAAGTGGGAGGACTTACACTCCCTGACTTTGAAGCTTATTATAAAGCCACAGTTGCCAAAACAGCATGGTACTGGCACAAAGACAGACATATAGATCAATGGAATCGAATTGAGAATTCAGAGATAGACCCTCAGATCTATGGCCGACTGATCTTTGATAAGGCCCCCAAAGTCACTGAACTGACTCATAATGGTCTTTTCAACAAAAGGGGCTGGGAGAGTTGGATATCCATATCCAAAAGAATGAAGGAGAACCCCTACCTCACCCCCTACACAAAAATTAACTCAAAATGGACCAAAGATCTCAATATAAAAGAAACTACCATAAAACTCCTAGAAGATAATGTTAGGAAAACATCTTCAAGACCTTGTATTAGGCGGCCACTTCCTAGACTTTACACCCAAAGCACAAGCAACAAAAGAAAAAATAGATAAATGGGAACTCCTCAAGCTTAGAAGTTTCTGCACCTCAAAGGAATTTCTCAAAAAGGTAAAGAGGCAGCCAACTCAATGGGAAAAAATTTTTGGAAACCATGTATCTGACAAAAGACTGATATCTTGCATATATAAAGAAATCCTACAACTCAATGACAAGAGTACAGACAGCCCAATTATAAAATGGGCAAAAGATATGAAAAGACAGTTCTCTGAAGAGGAAATACAAATGGCCAAGAAACACATGAAAAAATGTTCAGCTTCACTAGCTATTAGAGAGATGCAAATTAAGACCACAATGAGATACCATCTAACACCGGTTAGAATGGCTGCCATTAAACAAACAGGAAACTACAAATGCTGGAGAGGATGTGGAGAAATTGGGACTCTTATTCATTGTTGGTGGGACTGTATAATGGTTCAGCCACTCTGGAAGTCAGTCTGGCAGTTCCTTAGAAAACTAGATATAGAGCTACCATTCGATCCAGCGATTGCACTTCTCGGTATATACCCGGAAGATCGGAAAGCAGTGACACGAACAGATATCTGCACGCCAATGTTCATAGCAGCATTACTCACAATTGCCAAGAGATGGAAACAACCCAAATGTCCTTCAACAGATGAGTGGATAAATAAAATGTGGTATATACACATGATGGAATACCACGCGGCAGTAAGAAGGAATGATCTTGTGAAACATATGACAACATGGATGAACCTTGAAGACATAATGCTGGGCGAAATAAGCCAGGCACAAAAAGAGAAATATTATATGCTACCACTAATGTGAACTTTGAAAAATGTAAAACAAATGGTTTATAATGTAGAATGTAGGGGAACTAGCAATAGAAAGCAATTAAGGAAGGGGGAACAATAATCCAAGAAGAACAGATAAGCTATTTAACGTTCTGGGGATGCCCAGGAATGACTATGGTCTGTTAATTTCTGATGGATATAGTAGGAACAAGTTCACAGAAATGTTGCTATATTAGGTAACTTTCTTGGGGTAAAGTAGGAACATGTTGGAAGTTAAGCAGTTATCTTAGGTTAGTTGTCTTTTTCTTACTCCCTTGTTATGGTCTCTTTGAAATGTTCTTTTATTGTATGTTTGTTTTCTTTTTAACTTTTTTTTCATACAGTTGATTTAAAAAAGAAGGGAAAGTTAAAAAAAGAAAAAAGAAAAAAAAGAAAAAAAAGGAAAAAAAAAGATGTAGTGCCCCCTTGAGGAGCCTGTGGAGAATGCAGGGGTATTCGCCTACCCCACCTCCATGGTTGCTAACATGACCACAGACATAGGGGACTGGTGGTTTGATGGGTTGAGCCCTCTACCACAGGTTTTACACTTGGGAAGACGGTTGCTGCAAAGGAGAGGCTAGGCCTCCCTATGGTTGTGCCTAAGAGTCTCCTCCTGAATGCCTCTTTGTTGCTCAGATGTGGCCCTCTCTCTCTGGCTAAGCCAACTTGAAAGGTGAAATCACTGCCCTCCCCCCTACGTGGGATCAGACACCCAGGGGACTGAATCTCCCTGGCAACGTGGAATATGACTCCCGGGGAGGAATGTAGACCCGGCATCGTGGGACGGAGAACATCTTCTTGACCAAAAGGGGGATGTGAAAGGAAATGAAATAAGCTTCAGTGGCAGAGAGATTCCAAAAGGAGCCGAGAGATCACTCTGGTGGGCACTCTTATGCACACTTTAGACAACCCTTTTTAGGTTCTAAAGAATTGGGGTAGCTGGTGGTAGATACCTGAAACTATCAAACTACAACCCAGAACCCATGAATCTCGAAGACAGTTGTATAAAGATGTAGCTTATGAGGGGTGACAATGGGATTGGGAAAGCCATAAGGACCACACTCCACTTTGTCTAGTTTATGGATGGATGAGTAGAAAAATACGGGAAGGAAACAAACAGACAAAGGTACCCAGTGTTCTTTTTTACTTCAATTGCTCTTTTTCACTCTAATTATTATTCTTGTTATTTTTGTGTGTGTGCTAATGAAGGTGTCAGGGATTGATTTAGGTGATGAATGTACCACTATGTAATGGTACTGTATACAATCGAAAGTACGATTTGTTTTGTATGACTGCGTGGTATGTGAATATATCTCAATAAAATGAAGATAAAAAATAGTTTATAGAAATTAAAAGTAAAGAAAGATTAATAAAACAGTACTTTATTTGTACCATTCTCTTCTGCCTATTGGCACACATAATAATATCAGGGATATGGATGAGTGGAAAGGTGGGGGAAGGAAAGAAACAAACAAACAGATAAGGGCGCCCAGTGTTTTTTACTTTAGTTGCTCTTTTTTACTTTAATTATTATTCTGGTTACTTTTGTGTGTGTGGTAATGAAGGTGTCAGGGATTGATTTGGGTGATGAATGTACCACTATGTAATGGTACTGTAAACAATCGAAAGTACGATTTGTTTTGTATGACTGCATGGTATGTGAATATATCTCAATAAATTGAATATTAAAAAAAATAATAAAGTATACTTGCGGTTACTGTTAAAAAAAAAAAAAAGAAAGAAAAAAATGTATTGAAGAAGATGGCAGCATAGAGAGGAGTGGAAGTTAGTTAGTCCCCCTGGAGCAACTAATAAACAAACAGGAACAACTAGTAAATGATCTTGAATAACTGCTGGAGGACAACCATGACTGTTCACACATCATGCACCAACCAGGATTGGGAAGAATGCCTGAGATCGCAGCATGGAATCTGTGACCAGAAACTGCAGACCTGAGCCGGGTGCTCCCTCCCACCATAGCAGCCCAAACTGCAAAGCCTCGCTGTGATACGGAGCAGCACTCTGTAAACAAGCGAATATACTTCAGTCCAGCTCCAACTGGGTTTTTAATTGGCAAACATGGACTGCTCAATGCAAGCTACAAATACCCAACAAGCAGGCAGAGGCTTTTAGTGATGGCAGACCTTGAAGAGCCAAGGGACTTCTCTGTCCCAGGAGGGGGAGCCCAGAGGACCGGGTGATATCTCTGGCCAACGGGTGAAACTAGGGGCCGAGGACTGGCCCTGAAAGTGGGCTTTCTGTCCCTTTTTCTCTCTGTCAACTTGAGTGGCTCAGTGGAGAAAGCTTCAGCCATTTTCAGTTCACAGCATGCTGACTCAGACAAGGGTGGTGACAGCAGAGTCAGAGAGACAAAGAACCTTTAAATGCAAATGATAACTCCCTAGGGGGTGTATCTTCCCTAAGAGGAAGGAGGCGGTGTCCAGCTCTACTACCTGCCTTAGATTCAGAACCAGACTCCAGAGCCTGGGGGAAAACAGCCAAAATGGGAACTAAGGAGGACACACATCCTTACACTAGTCAGGAGCTACATGCTGACAGGCGCCACCTGCTAGGCAGGTTAGGAAAAGCACAGTGGCTACAGCCCTGACACGGTGTGTCAATCTTCTAAGACACATGCTCAGGGAAACCTGATACTGAATATTGCCTCCTTCTGGGACCTGAGCCTGTTCTGGTCTGGGAAGACCTGATTGGGGTACAGAAAACTACAACCTACAATAAGAAAAACGAAGTTATGGCCCAGTGAAAGGAACAAACTTACACTTCAACTGAAATAAAGGAATTGAAACAAATAATGCTAAATCAATTCAAAAAGTTTAGGGAAGATATGGCAAAAGAGATGAAGTGTATAAGGAAAACACTGGACATACATAAGGTAGTAATCGAAAATTCAAAAAAACAACTGGCAGAATCTATGGAAATGACAGGCACAACACAAAAGATGAAAGACACAATGGAGACATACAACAGCAGATCTCAAGAGGCAGAAGAAAACACTCAGGAACTGGACAACAAGACACCTGAATGCCTACACACAAAAGAACAGATAGGGAAAAGAATGGAACAATATGAGCAACATCTCAGGGAACTGAATGACAACATGAAACACATGAATGCATGTGTCATAGGTGTCCCAGAAGGAGAAGAGAAGGGAAAGGGGGCAGAAGCAATAATAGAGAAAATAATCAATGAAAATTTCCCATCTCTTAGGAAAGACATAAAATTACAGATCTAAGAAGCACAGCATACACCAAAGAGAATAGATATGAATAGGCCTACGCCAAGACACTTAATAATCAGATTATCAAACATCAAAGACAAAGAGAGAATCCTGAAAGCAGCAAGAGAAAAGTGATCCATCACATAAAAAGGAAGCTTGATAAACTATGGAGGCAAGAAGGAAGTGGTGTGATACATTTAAGATACTGAAAGAGAAAAACCACCAACCAAGAATCCTATATCCAGCAAAACTGCCCTTCAAATATGAGGGAGAGTTTAAAATATTCTCTGACAAACAGACAATGACAGAGTCCATGAACAAGATACCTGCTCTACAGGAAATACTAAAGGGAGCACTACAGACAGACAGGAAAAGACAGGAGTGAGAGGTTTGGAATTTTGGGTGATGGTAGCACAGCAATGTAAGTACACTGAACAAAGATGGCTATGAGTATGGTTGAAAGAGGAAGGTTAGGAGCATGTGGGACACCAGAAGGAAAGAGGAAAGAGAAAGACTGGGACTGTATAACTCTGTGAAACCTAGAATGCTCAACATTGTGATAAAATGTACAAATGTTTTTTCATGAGGTAGAACAAATGAATGTCAACCTTGCAAGGTGTTAAAAATAGGGATGTATTGGGGGAAAATACAATCAGTGCAAACTAGAGACTATAATTAACAGAAACATTGTATTTTGCTCCCTTTAATGTAACAAAGGCAATACACTAAAGCTAAATGCATATAAGAGGGGGGCATAAGGGAGGAGTATGGGACTCTTAGCATTGGTAATGTTGTCTGACTCTTTATTCTACTTTAGTTTAATGTTATCTTTCCTTTTGCTGCTTCCTAGCTGACATGTTTGTTTTTGTTGTTTTTTCTGTTTCTTTTTTCTTTTTCTTTTGTCTCTCCACCTTGACTCTTCCTCCTACTTCATAGAAGAAATGGAGATGTCTTTATATAAATAGTGGTGGTGATGGTGATGAATACATAAATACATGACTATACAGGGAACCAACGATTGTTTACTTAGGATGGAATGTATGGTGTATGAACAAAACCGTCCTAAAAAGTGTGTTTATGAAGAAACCTTGAGGGCACTATATGTAGTGAAATAATCAGACACATAAGGACAAATATTGCAGGGTCTCACTGACTTGAACTAATTATAGTATGTAAACTCATAGACATGAAACAGAAGTTACCAGGATATAGACTGAGGCTAAAGAATGGGGAGCGGTTGCTTATGATGAGCAGAATGTTCAACTAGGTTGAACTTAAATGTTTGGAAATGGACAAAGATGAAGGTAGCACATTGTGAGAATAACTAACAGTGCTGAATGGTGCGTGAATGTGGTGGAAAGGAGAAGCTCTGAGTCACATATGTCACCAAAAGGAAAGCTGGAGGTTAAAAGATGGGCATGTAAACAACAGTGAACTTTGTGGTGGACAATGTCCATGATTAACTGTACAAATATTAGAAATCTCTTTCATGAGCCAGAACAAATGTATGACACTATAACTAGAAGTTAATAATAGAGGGACATATAGGGAAAAATATACCTATTGCAAACTATATACTACAGTTAGTAGTATTTTAACATTCTTTCATCAACAGTAACAAATGCATTATACCAATACTATGAGTCAATAATGGACGGGGGTAGTTAGGGGTATGGGAGGTTTTGAATTTCCTTTTCTTGTCTTTATTTCTTTTCTGGAGTAATGAAAATGTTCTAAAACTTGAAAAAAAATTAACTGTGGTGATGGATGCACAGCTATATGATTGTACCAGAGGTGACTGATTGTACACTTTGGATCTTTGGATAACTGAATGGTATGTGAACAATCTCAATTATATATATATGTATATATATGTGTGTGTGTGTGTATATATATGTGTGTATATATACAACTGTATTCTTGGGTTTATAACATTCATATATGTAATGTGTATAATAATATTACCACAAAAGGGGGTAAAAGGGAATAGAGCTATATAGGGACAATGTTTTTAGATATTCCTGGAATTGAGCTAGTATAAATGTGAACTGAAGAGATATATGGTAAACCCTAGAACAACCACTAAAAAAATTCCTCAAAAACAGTGAAAAACTCATTGATGAAATTAAAATGGTACATTAGAAAATATTCACTCAATGCAGAAGAAAGCTGTAAGGGAAGAATGGAAGAACAAAAAAGACATGGGCCATATGGAAAGCCAACAGTAGGATGGCAGACATACAGTCAACTATATCAACAATAACATTAAATGTGGAAGGATTAAACAATCAAATCAAGGGGAAGAAATTGCAGGAGTGGGAAATAAAATATAAACCAACTATAAGTTGTCTACATGGGACACTTTAGATTCAAAGATGCAAACAAATTGAAAGTAAATGGATGGAAGAAGATGTATCATGCAAACAACAATCACAGGAAAGCTAAAGTAGCTATACTAACATCAGACAAAATAGACTTTTTTTTAATCTTCATTTTATTGAGATATATTCACATACCACGCAGTCATACAAAACAATTTGTACATTCGATTGTTCACAGTACCATTACATAGTTGTACATTCATCACCTAAATCAATCCCTGACACCTTCATTACCACACACACAAGAATAACAAGAATAATAATTAAAGCGAAAAAGAGCAATTGAAGTAAAAAAGAACACTGGGTACCTTTGTCTGTTTGTTTCCTTCCCCTATTTTTCTACTCATCCATCCATAAACTAGACAAAGGGGAGTGTGGTCCTTATGGCTTTCCCAATCCCATTGTCACCCCTCATAAGCTACATTTTTATACAATTGTCTTCGACATTCATGGGTTCCGGGTTGTAGTTTGATAGTTTCAGGTATCCACCACCAGCTACCCCAATTCTTTAGAACCTAAAAAGGGTTGTCTAAATTGTGCGTAAGAGTGCCCACCAGAGTGATCTCTCGGCTCCTTTTGGAATCTCTGTGCCACTGAAGCTTATTTCATTTCCTTTCACCTTCCCGTTTTGGTCAAGAAGATCTCTGTCCCACGATGCCAGGTCTACATTCCTCCCTGGGAGTCATATTCCACGTTGCCAGGGAGATTCACTCCCCTGGGTGTCTGATCCCACGTAGTGGGGAGGGCAGTGATTTCACCTTTCAAGTTGGCTTAGCTAGAGAGAGAGGGCCACATCTGACCAACAAGGAGGCATTCGGGAGGAGGCTCTTAGGCACAATTATAGGGAGGCCTAGCCTCTCCTTTACAACAACTGTCTTTCCAAGGGTAAAACCTATGGTAGAGGGCTCAACCCATCAAACCACCAGTCCCCTATGTCTGTGGTCATGTTAGCAACCATCGAGGTGGGGTAGGCCAATATCCCTGCATTCTCCACAGGCTTTTCAAGGGGGCACTACATCTTTTTTTCCTTGGTTTTTCTTTAAGTTTTTTTTCTTTTTTAAATCAACTGTATGAAAAAAAAAATTAAAAATAAAACATACAATAAAAGAACATTTCAAAGAGACCATAACAAGGGAGTAAGAAAAAGACAACTAACCTAAGATAACTGCTTAACTTCCAACATGTTCCTACTTTACCCCAAGAAAGTTACCTAATATAGCAACATTTCTGTGAACTTGTTCCTACTATATCCATCAGAAATTAACAGACCATAGTCATTCCTGGGCATCCCCAGAACGTTAAATAGCTTATCTGTTCTTCTTGGATTATTGTTCCCCCTTCCTTAATTGCTTTCTATTGCTAGTTCCCCTACATTCTACATTATAAACCATTTGTTTTACATTTTTCAAAGTTCACATTAGTGGTAGCATATAATATTTCTCTTTTTGTGCCTGGCTTATTTCGCCCAGCATTATGTCTTCAAGGTTCATCCATGTTGTCATATGTTTCACGAGATCGTTCCTTCTTACTGCCGCATGGTATTCCATCATGTGTATATACCACATTTTATTTATCCACTCATCTGTTGAAGGACAATTGGGTTGTTTCCATCTCTTGGCAATTGTGAATAATGCTGCTATGAACATTGGCGTGCAGATATCTGTTCGTGTCACTGCTTTCCGATCTTCCGGGTATATACCGAGAAGTGCAATCGCTGGATCGAATGGTAACTCTATATCTAGTTTTCTAAGGAACTGCCAGACTGACTTCCAGAGTGGCTGAACCATTATACAGTCCCACCAACAATGAATAAGAGTTCCAATTTCTCCACATCCTCTCCAGCATTTGTAGTTTCTTGTTTGTTTAATGGCAGCCACTCTAATCTGTGTTAGATGGTATCTCATTGCGGTCTTAATTTGCATGTCTCTAATAGCTAGTGAAGCTGAACATTTTTTCATGTGTTTCTTGGCCATTTGTATTTCCTCTTCAGAGAACTGTCTCTTCATATCTTTTGCCCATTTTATAATTGGGCTGTCTGTACTATTGTCATTGAGTTGTAGGATTTCTTTATATATGCAAGATATCAGTCTTTTGTCAGATACATGGTTTCCGAAAATTTTTTCCCATTGAGTTGGCTGCCTCTTTACCTTTTTGAGAAATTCCTCTGAGGTGCAGAAACTTCTAAGCTTGAGGAGTTCCCATTTATCTATTTTTTCTTTTGTTGCTTGTGCTTTGGGTGTAAAGTCTAGGAAGTGGCCGCCTAATACAAGGTCTTGAAGATGTTTTCCTACATTATCTTCTAGGAGTTTTATGGTACTTTCTTTTATATTGAGATCTTTGGTCCATTTTGAGTTAATTTTTGTGTAGGGGGTGAGGTAGGGGTCCTCTTTCATTCTTTTGGATATGGATATCCAACTCTCCCAGCCCCTTTTGTTGAAAAGACCATTATGACTCAGTTCAGTGACTTTGGGGGCCTTATCAAAGATCAGTCGGCCATAGATCTAAGGGTCTATCGCTGAATTCTCAATTCGATTCCATTGATCTATATGTCTATCTTTGTGCCAGTACCATGGTGTTTTGACAACTGTGGCTTTATAATAAGCTTCAAAGTCAGGGAGTGTAAGTCCTCCCACTTCGTTTTTCTTTTTAAGAGTGTCTTTAGCAATTCGAGGCATCTTCCCTTTCCAAATAAATTTGATAACTAGCTTTTCCAAGTCTGCAAAGCAGGTTGTTGGAATTTTGATTGGGATTGCATTGAATCTGTAGATGAGTTTGGGTAGAATTGACATCTTAAGGACATTTAGCCTTCCTATCCATGAACATGGAATATTTTTCCATCTTTTATTTTATTATTGTTTAAACAAACAATATCACTAAAGACAAAGAAGGACATTTTATAACAATAAGAGGGTCAATCCATTAGGAATATACAGCAATTATGAGCATAAATGCACCTATTAACAGAGCACCAAAATATGTCAAGGAAAAAAGTGACAGAATTGATGGGTGAAATAAAGAATTCAACAATAATAGCTGGAGACTTCAATACTCCACTTTCAACAATGGATAGAACAGCTATGCAGAAGGTCAACAAGGAAACTGTATACTCCAACAACACTATAAACTAAGAAGACCTCACAGACATCTGAAGAACACTGGACCGAATAACAGCAGAATATACATTCTTCTTGACCACACATGGATCACTCTCCAGAATAGAACTGCACAGGCAATAAAACAAACATCAATAAATGTATAAGGATATAAATAATACAAAGAATGGAATGAAATTAGAAATCAATAACAGGGAATAAATTAGGAAACTCACAAATAAGTACAAATTAAGTAACACACTCCTAAATAACCAATGGATCAAAAAAGAAAATCAATAGGAAAATCAGAAACAAGTTTGAAATTAATGAAAACGAAGATATAATATAGCAAAACTTAATAGATACAGCTAAGGCAGCATTTACAGGGAAAATTATAGCTGTAAAAGTCTATGTGAAGAAAGAAGACAGATGTAAAAATCAATAACCTAACCTTCCACCTTAACACGCTGGAGAAAAAGAAAGCAAACTAAACTTGAAACAAGCAGAAGAATGGAAATAATAAAGACAGAGTAGAAATTAGTGAGAAAAAGAATAGAACAATAGAGAAAATCAATGAACCCAAAAGCTATTTCACTGAAAGGATCAACAAAACAGACAAACCTTTAGCTAGTCTGACCAAGAAAAAAAAGACAGAAAACTCAAATTTCTAGAAACAGAAATGAAAGAGGGGAAATTACTACCAACCATAGAGAAATAAAAGGATTATAAAGGAAAACTATGAATAATTTTATGTCAACAAATGAGATAATCTAGATGAAATGGAAAATTTCCTAGAAAAGCACAAACTACCAAAACTGACTCAAGATGAAATAGAAAATTTGATTACGACTAAAACAAAAAAAGAGATTGAATTAGTAAGCAAAAAACTACCCACAAAGAAAACCCCAGACCCAAATGGCTTCATCAGAGAATTCTACCAAACATTCAAAGAAAAACTAAATATCAATTCTTTTTAAGCTGTTTTATTAAGATATATTCACACACCATACAATCCATCCAGAGTATATGATCAATGGTTCACAATATCATCACAAAGTTGTGCATCTATCTCAATACCAATCCTTTACAAACTCTCCAACAACAACAACAAAAGAAATGGAAGAGGAGAAAACACTTCTTAACTCATTCTATGAGGTCAGTATTATTCTGCTACTGAAACCAAACAAAAACATCACAAGAAAAGAAAATTATGGGTCAATATCTCCTTTGAATATGGGTGCAAAAATCCTCAACATAATACTAGCAAACCAAATTCAGCAATGTATAAAAGATTATACACCATGACTAAGTGGGATTTATTCCAGGAATGCAAGGTTGGTTTAACATACAAAAATCAATTAATGTAATACATCATATCAACAGAGTAAAAAAAAATCACATGATCATCTCAATACATAGAGAAAAAGCATTTGACAAAATCCAACAACCTTTCATGATAAACACAGTCAACAAATTAGGAATAGAAAGGAATTTCCTCAACCTTATAAGAGGCATCTATGAAAAAGCCACAAGTAACATACTTAACAGTGAAAGACTGAATTTTTTCTCCCTAAGAGCAGAAACAAAACAAGGACATCTGCTCTCACCTCTTCTATTCAACATTGTACCAGAGGTTCTAAGCAGAGAAATGAGGCAAGAAAAAGAAATAAAAGGCATCCAGATTGGAACAGAAAAAGTAAAACCATCTCTACCTGCAGATGATACGACTGTATACAGAAAATCCTAAGGAATCCATGAAAAAAATTATTGGAATTAAAAAATGAATTTGAGAAGTTACAAAAAAAATTATCAGAACTAAAAAATTAATTCAGGAAGACTGCTGAATACAAGACAAATATACCAAAAAAAAAAAAAGTCCATCTATATCGTAGCAATGAACAATCTGAAAATAATTCCACTCATAATAGTTTAAAAAATTAAAATACTTAGCAATAAATTTAACAAATGGAGTTTAAGCATTATACACTGAACACTACAAAACATTATTCAAATAAATTAAATAACATCAACATAAATGGAAAGAAATCCCATGTTCATAGATTGGAAGACTTAGCATTTTTAAGATGGTAATACTCCCAAAAGCGATGTACAGATTCAACACAACCCCTACCGGCATCCAAACCAACTTCCTTGTAAATACTGACAAGCTGATTCTAAAATTCATGTGGAAATGCAATGGACTCAGAAACAGCAGAATAAAGAATAAAGTAGAAGGACTCATACTTCCCAATTTCCAAACTTACTACAAAGCAATGGCAATCAAGACAGTATGGTACTGGTACAAGGACAGACACACAGATCAATAGAATAAAGTTGTGAGTCCAGAAATAAACCCATACATTTATGGTCAACAGATTTTTGACAAGAGTGTCAAGATAAGTTAGTGTGGGAAATAACAGCCTTTCCAATGAATTGTGCAAGGACAACTGTATATCCACATGGATAAGACTGAAGATGGACCTTTATTTCACATCAAACACAAAAGTTAACCCAAAATGGATCAGAGACCTAAATATAGAAAAACTATAAAACTTGTAGAAGAAAATATAGAGGTAAATCTTCATGACCTTGCATTCAGCAAGGGATTCTTAGATATGACACCAAAACCATGAGAAACAAAAGAAAACTGGAATTCATCAATATTAAAAACTATTCTTTTTCAAAGGACATTATCAAGAAAATGAAAAGACAACCCACAGAATGGAAGAAACCATATATAGGATAAGGGGTTTGTATTCCAAAAATAAAAACTCTCGCAACTTAATAATAAAAAGACAAATAGCCCAATTAAAAACTGGGCAAAGGATCTGAATAGGCATTTCTCCAAGACATGCAAATGGCCAACAAGCACGTAAAAAGATAGCTAGAAGATACAGGTTTTCTTCTTGAAGTGATGAAAATGCCCTAAAATTGACTATGGTAATAATAGCACACATTTGTAAATATATCACAAACCATTGAATTTCACGATTTAAATGTGTCATCATTAGTTATCAGGGAAATGCAAATCAAACCTATGATGAGGTACTACTTCTCACTACTAAGATGGCTAGAATCAAAAGGTCAAATACCTAGGACATGGAGAAACCAGAACCCACATATGCTACTGGTGGAGTGTACGTTTACTTTGTGAATATAGAGGATTTTCCAAAATCCTCAAATGATTAAACACAGAGTTGCCATATAACCCAGCAGTTCTCCTGGCCTAGAGAAATGAAAACATATGTCCACAAAGACTCTTATACACGAATGTTTACAGAAGCATTATTCATAATGCCAAAAAGGTGAAAACCAACCAAATACCCATCAACAGGTGACTGCATGAAGAAAAGGTGATTATACCCATGCAATGGTGTATTATTCAACTATAAAAATCAGTGAAGTACTGATGCACACTACAGCATGAATAAACACTGAAAACATTACCCTAAGCTTAAAAAGCCAATCGCAAAGACAACATACTATGATTCCACTCATACGAAGCCCAGAGCACGGAAATCTACGGAGACTGAAAGTAGACTGGTGGTTGCTTACAGCTGGGGCTGGGGGTGGGGTGAAGGGAGAGGTGGTCAGATGATAGGGTGGTGATAGCTAAAAGATACAGGTTTTCTTCCTGAAGTGATGAAAATGTCCTAAAATTGACTATGTAATAATAGCACACATTTGTGAATATACCAAAAACCACTGAATTTCATGATTTAAATATGTAAATTGTATGGCATGTGAATCAAATCTCAATAAAGCTGCTAAAATAATAAACCCTCAAAAAAACTACTAGAGCTAATAAAGGATTTCAGCAAAGAGGCAGGGTACAAGATTGACACACAACAATCTATTGTGTTTCTATGCACTAGCGATGAACAATCCAAAGAGGAAATTAAAGAAACAATTCATTTTCCAATAGCACAAAAGAATAAAATATCTAGGAATAAATTTAACCAAGGATATAAAAAACGTGTACACTGAAAACTACAAAACATTCCTGAAATTAAAGAAGACCTAAATAAACGACAAGACTTCCTGTGTTCACAGATCAAAAAACTTCATATTGCTAAGACGCCAACATTACACAAAGCAATCTACAAATTCAATGTAATCCCTATCAAAATTCAAGCAGCCAGAGCCCGCCATGGACAAGATGTGGAGTGAGAAGCTTCAGGGCTCCATCCCTGCACTGAAGCTCTGAACAACCAGCAAGAACTGGCAGAAATATCTTTCTCAAACCTCCAGAAAACAGTTAAAGGACTGCAGTAACAGGGTGGATGCCAAGTCAAGAAAAAGGCAATTTAAAGGGGGAAGGATCCCCTGGTGCCCTGGCTGGTCCCTCCCCATCCTCTCACTGGCTCAGTGTAGAGGTGGCCCACACCCCCAGGGGGTCCCTGGTCCCAGTTCCAGAGGGAGCAGAGTAACCCTCACGCACATACTGGAAGTACATACATCTGGCCCAAACTCTCCAGTGGAAGCCTGAGGGACTGAACCAGGACACCTGTTGCAGGCTTTCCTCCCAGAACTCGCTCTGCAGTCAAAGGCGGCTCAGGGAGCTCTCCTACAGAACGCTGTGGGACAGCAGCCAAGCCATGGCTACCTAGGGCAAGGGATTGCTAACTGTAGGACAGAGAGTGCAGCGCGTGAGTCCAGGAAGAAAGTGTTTCCTAGGTAAGAAGGTGTGCCAGTTTGGATGTATTATGGCCCCCAAAATGCCATTATAGTGGAGGCAGACGTACTGGTGTTGATTAGGTTGGAACCTATTGATTATTTCCATGGAGATGTGACTCAATCAGCTGTGGGCAAGACCTTCGATTGGATAATTTCCATGGAGGTGTCACTCCACCCATTCAGGGTGGGTCTTGATTAAATCACGGGAGCCATATAAAACAGCTGACAAACAGAGAGACCTCAGAGCAACTGAGAGTGACATTTTGGAGAGAAGCCGCAGCTTACAGAGACATTTTGAAGACGGCCATTGAAAGCAGAGTTTTGCTGACACTTTGGAGGTACTAGCCCAGAGTCTGCCCCAAGAGGGTGATACAGAGACATTTTGGAGAATGCCATTTTGAAACACAACCTGGGAGCAAGCAGACGCCAGCCACATGCCTTCCCAGCTAACAGAGGTTTTCCAGACACCATTGGCCATCCTCCAGTGAAGGTACCCGATTGCTGATGTGTTACCTTGGACACTTTATGGCCTTAGGACTGTAACTGTGTAACCAAATAAACTCCTTCATAAAAGCCAATCCATTTCTGGTGTTTTGCAAATGGCAGCATTAGCAAACTGGAACAGAATGGATATTCATATTCTTGTAAATGGAGGAATTCCTAGGGCTACACAGACACACCCAAGTTGCACATGTAGAAGGAATCAAGCAGTCCTCTATGCTTTGCCCTCGAGCTATTCTCTACGGATAAGTTCTGAAGGACAGCACTCCTGCAGATCAATACACAAAGACTGGGAAACATGTTTTCTCTTTTCCTTTTTTTCTGGTTTTTTTTTTTTTTTTTTTTCGTTGTTGTTGTTGTTGTTGGCTCCTGGCTTTCAAGGTAAGCTCTATCATAACAGTAGCTGGAAACAAGCTTAAGGAACAGGTGTCTCAGAGTCTAACTTCCAGCAACGACACATTAAAATATCAAAATGACCAGGTTTCAACAAAAGATTATAAAATATGCAAAGAAACAGGAAGCAATGATCTAGTCAAAGAAGACTAAAGCATTAGAAGCCATCAACAAGGAGGACCAGAAGTGGGACACACATACAAGACAAAAAAGACTTTTTTTAAAAAAAGGTCCTAAATATGCTCAAAGAGCTCAAGGAAAACATGGACAAAGAACTAAAGGAGATCAGGAAAATGACAGATGAACACAAAGAGACTGTCAATACGGAGGTGGAAATTATAAAAAGGAATCAAACAGAGCTGAAAACCACAGAAACAGAAATTTAAAACTCCCTGGAGTGGTTCAGCAGGAGATTGGAGCTGGGAGAAGAAAGAATCAGTGAACTTGAAGATGAGACAATTGAATCATCCAGTTTGAGGAGCAGAAAGAATGAAAAGTGAACAGAGCCTGAGGAAGCTGTGGGACACTATCAAGTGTACCAACATACATAGTGTGGGAGTCCCAGGAGGAGAAGAGAGAAAGGCAAAGAGAGAATATTCCAAGAAATAATGGATGAAAACCTCCCAAATTAACAAAAGGCATGAATATACACATTCAAGATGCTCAACCAACTCCAAACAGGATAAGCCCAAACAGACCCACATCACAATATATTACAGTCAAACTGCCGATTGCCAAAGATAAAGAGAGAATTCCAAAAGCCACAAGAGAAGCAACATGTCACATACAAGGGAGTCTCAGTAAGATTAAGAGGTGATTTCTCATCAGAAAATATGGAGGCAAGAAGAGAGAGGGATGACATATTTAAAGTGCTGAAAGCAAACATTTCAACCAAGGATTCTACTCCTGGCAAAACTGTCTTCCAAAAATAAGGAAGAGGGAAAAAAATAAATAAATAAATAAAAATAAGGAAGAGATTAAGACATTCCCAGAAAAACAAAAGCTGAGGGCATTGTCACCACTAGACCAGCCTTATGAGAGGCTCTAAAGAGTTCTACATGTTGAAAGGAAAGGACCCTAGACAATAGATCAAAGCCATATGAAGATCTCCAGTAAGGGGAATGACATGGGTATTTATAAATGTCAAGTAATGTTATAGTTTTGGTTTGTAACAACTTTTTGCTTCCTACAGGATCTAAAAGGCAAAAGCATAAAATGTAATGATAAATCTGGTTTTGTACTCATAATGTATAAACATGTAATTTGTGACAAGAACTACATAAAGGTGGGTGGATAGAGGGGTACAGGAACATAGTTTGTGTATACTATTGAAGTGAAGTTAGTATAAAAGCAAATGAGATTGTTATAGATTCGGGATGCTAAATTTAAGTTCCATGGTTACTACAAAGAAAATATCAGAGCATATGCAAGTGCTTAGAGACAGAAAATAAGAGTACAGGTTGCCAGGGGTGGGAGGCCAAGGGTAATGGGGAGTTAAAGCATAATGGGTACGGTATTTCTGTTTGGGGAGATGGGAACGTTTTAGTAATGGAAGGTGGTGAGGGTTCTGCAACATTGTGAACGTGATTAATCCCACTGAAGTATGCTTGGGAGTGACTGAGATGGGAAAGTTTATATTATATATATATTTACACAATTTAAAAAAAGGGTAACTAAAGACACAATGACAATTAGGTGCAATATGTGATCCTGGATAGGATCTAACAAGGGACGAGAAAAGGCTCAAAAGGATATTAGAGGGACATATGCATAAATTGGAGTATAAACTGTAACCTTTATATCACCGTTAAATTTCCTAACTTGTGAACTGCATCTAAAGTGGTTATATAAGTGAATATCCTTGTTCTTAGGAAATGTACATGGCAGTAGTAAGCGCTGAAGGACCATGATGTATTCAATCAAGTGTGCAGAAAATGTACGTATGCATGTATGTATGAATGGATGGATGTATGGATGGACTGACAGAGTCTGATAGACAGATGGATTGACAGATGGATAGATAGAATGATATGCAAACATGGCAAAATATTAAAATTGGTGTATCTGGGTATCTGGGATATGTGGAGTTCTCTGCATGGGGTTTTTATTATTTTTGTAACTGTCTTGTAAGTTTGAAAGTATTTCAAAATAAAAAGTCAAAAATTCAAGCAGCCTGTTTTTTTCAGAAATGGAAAAACCTGTTCTCAAATTCATATGGAATTGTAAGGGGCACAGAATAGCCAAAACAGTTTTGAAAAAGAAGAACAAAGCTGAGGACTTACACTTTCAAATTTCAAATTGTACTGCAAAGCTACAGTGAGCAAAACAATGTGGTACTGTCATAATGACAGACAAACAGACCAATGGAACAGAACTGAACATCCTGAAATAGACCCATGCATCTCTGGCAAACTGATTTTTGACAAGTGTGCTAAGTATATGCAGTGGGGGGAAAAACAGTCTTCAACAAATAGTGTTGGAAAAACTGGATGTCCACGTGCAAAAGAATAAAGGTGGATCCCTACCTGACAACATATGCAAATATTAACTCAAAATGGATCAAGGACCTAAATATAAGAGATAAAAATATAAAACTTTTAGATGATAACATGGAGCATGTCTCCATGACCGGGGACTGACTTATGAATCCTTAAATATGACACCCAAAACACGAGCAACAAAAGAAACAATAAATTTGACTTCATCAAAATTAAAACTTTTTGTACATCAAAAGTGATTACCAAGAAAATGAAAAGACAACCTTCAGAATGGGAGAGAAGAGTTGCAAAGCATATTTTGGAAAAGGGCTTAATATCCAGAATATATAAAGAACTTTTACACACAAAAAAACAAAAAGGAAGGCCCCCAAATCCACAGAACTGGGACGAAACAGTCTCTTCAACAAATGGGGCTGGGAGAACTGGATATCCACAACCAAAAGAATGAAAGAGGACCCCTACCTCACACCCTATTCAAAAATTAACTCTAAGTGGGTCAAAGACCTCCATATAAGAGACAGCACAATAAAACTCTTAGAAGATAATATAGGGAAACATCTTAAGGACCTAGTAATATGAGGTAGCTTCTTAGACCTTACATCCAAAGCACAAGCAACCAAAAGAAAAAACAGATAAATGGGAACTCCTCAAAACGAAAAGCTTCTGTGCATCAAAAAACTTTTTCACAAAGGTGAAGAGGCAGCCAACTTAATGGGGAAATATATTTGGAAACCATATATTTGATAAAAGACTGATATCCTGCATATATAAAGAATTATTATAAAATGGGCAAAAGATATTAAAAGGTGTTTTCTGAAGAGGAAATACAAATGGCTAAAACACACATGAAAAATGTTCATCTTCACTAGCTATTAGAGAAATGAAAATGAGATACCATCTCACACCACTAAGAATGGCTGCCACTAAACAAACAGGAAACAATAAATGCTGGAGAGGATGTGGAGAAATTCAAACTCTTACTCATTGCTTGCAGGAGTGTATAACGGCACAGCCGCTGTGGAAGACAGTTTGGCAGTTTCTCAGAAACTAGATACTGAATTACCCTATGATCCGGCAATCCCACTTCTCAGTATATACCCAGAAGATTTGAAAGCAGTGACCTGAACAGACATTTGTACACCGATGTTCATAGCAGCATTGTTCACAATTGCCAAGAAATGGAAGCAATCCAACTGTCTTCCAGCAGACAAGTGGATAAACACACACATACGATGGAATACTATGCCACAGTAAGAAGGAACAAAGTCCTGAAACATATGGCAACACGGATGAAACTTGAAGACATAATGTTGAGTGAAATAAGCCACAGAAGGAGAGATATTGTATGTTACCACTTCTATGAACTCCCTGAGCAATGTAAAATCAATGTCTTCTAATGTAGAATATTGGGGACCTAGCGATAGACAGAAGCTAGCGGGGGGAATGATAACCTAATATGCTCAGATATGTTAATGATGGTGAATTCAAAGGTATGGGAATGGATAGGGGTGATGATTGTTTGCTAATAGGATTTTAAGTATCAGAGCTTGTGCTGAAGGCAAATAAGATTGAAAGGGATTATTTAAGGGCATATATCCCACAGATCAGCACTACAAATATAGAGAGGTACTTGCATTATACACTTCTAATGTATGACACGAGTACAGAGAGCTGACAACATAATGGTATATGTTGTCAGCTATTGCATCCTAGGGACTATAATTAATAGGACTACCATACTAGTACTACACAAATACAAGGGGCAAAAAATTAAGGGCCGAAAAGAGCTATGCGGGGTTTGGGGTCATGAGAATTGTTTAAAATGGAGATTGATAAGGATTGTATAACTAAGTGATGATAATGTGAGATATGGATGGATTATCATGTACATAACATACGCTATGTGGACTTAGGAACCCCCTACTTTATAAGTCAAGCCCTCAATATTGAGGCTTGCTTGGGTGAAACTTATGGTCATAAAGGGGAGGCTAAGCCCACCTATAATTATGCCTAGGAGTCACCTCCAGAGAACCTCTTTTGTTGCTCAAATGTGGGCTTTCACTCTCTAAGCTAACTCTGCAAATAAATCCATCACCCTCCCCCCAAAAAGGGACAAGACCCCCCCAGATAAATAAGTCTCCCTGGCAATGTGGACACAATTCCAGGAATGAGCCTGACCCTAGCATCAAGGGGTTGAGAATGCCTTTTTGACCAAAAGGGGGAAAAGAAAAACAACAAAATAAGGTTTCAGTGGCTAAGAGAATTCAAATAGAGTCAAGAGGCTGTCCTGGAGGTTACTCTCATGCAAGCTTCAGCTAGATATGCCAAATGACCACAGTATGATAAGCCCAAGTCAACAGCAGTTCCAAAAACCCTAAAGAATACCCAGATCCCTATCTGAGACTCTATAAAAGTTTCACTCACTAAGTTTATTCTTCAGAAACTTAAATCCTCCAGAGAATTCCTATGCCAGTTAAGTCCCAAAACCCAGAGGCAATAGCCTCTTCAAGAACATCAACCAGATGTGTCCCCTTTTCAACATGAACAAGTTAGGTTGGTCATTGCCTAAACATCCCTGAAGATCTGGAAAGTGATCAAACTAGAGGAAGGTGTAGCAACAGACAAGATTGAATTTAACAAAGGATTGTGAATACTGAATCCCTATGTAATTTTCTTCTTAGTTGCTAGGATATTAGAATAGCTAGAAAGAAAATTTAAATGGTGGAACTGTAACTCATAGCATCCTTTGAAATTTGTTCTATAGCTACTTGTTAAATTGTAAGTTGAAAGTTATCACCTTTTTGTACATATGTTATATTTCACAATAAGAAATAACTGATACTATTGTACTGTAACTCATAACATTTTTGGAAATTTCCTAACTACTCAGTAAATCAGACTGTGAAAAATATTGCCTTTTTGCATATATGTTATATTTTACAATAAGGAAATAATTAAACCTGTGGAGCTGTAACTCATAACATTCTTTGAAATTTGCTAACTACTTGCTAAATTGCACTTGGAAAGTTATCACTTCTATGTATGTATGTCACATTCTACAATAAAAAAAAAATTATTAAAAAAAAAAAACCAGAAAGGCAAACAACCCAATTAAGAAAAGGGCAAAAGATTTGCACAGACATTTTTCCAAAAGTGATATACAAATGGCCAATAAGCACGAGAAGATGCTCAACATCATTAGCCATTAGGGAAATGCAAATCAAACCCACAATGAGATGCTACTTTATACTCAACAAAGATGGTTATTATTTTAAAAAGGGAAAATAAGTGTTGGAGAAGATGTAGAGAAACCAAAACTCTGGTGCACTGTGGGTGGGAATGCAAAATGGTGCAGCCATTGTGGAAAGCAATATGGTGGTTCCTCCAAAAGTTAAACACAGAATTACTGTATGATCCATCACTTCCCCTTGGGACGTCTTTTTTCTTTTTGCCCACCACACAGAGTTAAACTTGTTCCAAATTCCTGAAGATGAATGACTACAGAAGTTTTCCTGAACTGCGACTGCTGTTTCATTTCTTTTCCATTAAGCAAAGCCCAATGACGTCTGCACCCATCTCCCCCTGCCCCCAGCCTCTCAAAGGGCAGTGACCCATGTGGGGTGCTCAGGGAGGGTGCATGCCTCAATTTTAGGCAATGCTTCGGACAGAGGGAATAAAACAATTTGGCAAATAATTGTCAATACTTTCATATGTTTTAAAAACATATATTATGGAAAGGAAATAAAATCCACATGAATTATTAAGATGAAAGAGTTGTGTGGCCACAGGGCCAGAGCCTCGGGGTGTAACCTCAGTTCCCCTGTCTCTGGGGTTCTCTGCCCTGCATCACCTGGCACCACTGGGGGGGCCCTCGAGACTTGGCCCTGCGTGGTCTCACCCCAGTGCTTCCCAGGCAGGGGGGCCAGGGCGGCTCTGAAAGCTCCCAGCTGATTTCAAGCTGCAGCCAAGCCAAGCATGGCTGCCTGTCCATCCGAGCTCCTGGATGGGAAACTTTGAGAAATTGGGTGCAAAGGGACACAGAGAGCCCCAGATGAATGGGAACCCCAAGGGGGAAGGTTCACGAATCTCCGAATCCTGGTGCAAAGCAGAAACCATGGTGGGATGGCGTTGGTGACAAGCCCCGGAGGTGTCGGGGCCACCTGGGTTCGCTGTTCCCTCCCTCCCCTGCCCATGTGGGCAGGATGAGTCCTGGGGCCCCAGGAGGGCTGGAATGGCGGGAGGAGGGCCGCAGGGCCAGCAAAGCCCCCAGGGTATGGGCCTTGCACGGCCTTGCTGCTTCACCCCAGAGCAGCCCACATCATTGCCCCCTCACCTGGCAGCCAGCGGATGGGCAGAGCCAGCTGTGCCCACACAGACATTTACCACCTCACACCACCTCTGCTGGACATTGCATGTAGGTCCAGCTCCAAGAGGAAGGCATCAGGCCAGGCCTGAGAGCAAGGAGGAGGAGCCTCCCTGGAGGAGGGGGTGCTGTGCCAGAGAGCTGCACAGCAAGGGAAGGCACCACCCGAACGCTGAGGGTAAAATGAGGGCCAACCATCACAACTCGTGTCCGCGTGCGTATTAAGTGTCGTGTTTACAAAGTCCGCTCTGTCCTCTGTCCCCTAAACCACTCCCTGAGACAGGGATGAAGGAAGAGAAAGCTCAGAGGGCTCCCACTTAGGGTTTCCAATTCCAGCCTGGCTCCCAGGAGGGGAGAGCTCTATTAAGCAACGCATCCCATCAGATAGCACCAAGGCTCCAAACAGCCCATCCTGCATTTTCGTCTGAGAAACTTCAAGGTGGGACTCGGGGACACCCCCAGTGCTTCCCCTGGAGGCCCCCAGACTCATCCATGGCTGGCCTCCCGCATTCAGCTCCCAGGGAGTCGGGGCTCACAGGAAGCCAACACAGCTGGCAGTGGGCTGAGCTCTCCTAAAGTCAGGAGGTCTCGGGCTGACGGTGAGCCGCTCACGCCTGCTCTTGGCCTGGTGACATTCAGCTGGGGTAGGGAGGGGGAGACACTGACCTCAGCTTCCAGATGGCCTCTCAGAAACCAAGCTCACGGCTGGGAAAAGCAGAGGCAAGGCTCAGCACCAGGAGGAGTGAGCCCTATGAAGGCATGAGGGGGCTGGGAGGGCCCGTGTGATGGTTTCCAGGCTCCCTCCCCTCTATGTGCAAGTTTCCAGGTCCTCATTCCTCCGTCTGCTGGTTTCCAAGCCGCTGCCCCTTTGACAGTTTCCAGGCCCCCTGCCCCTCAGTGTGGTAGTTTCCAGGCCCCCATCCCTGTGTGTGTGTGTGTGTGTGTGTGTGTACATGTGTGTGGTATTTCTAGCTCCTGCCCCTCTGAGTGATGGTTTCCAGGCCCCCTCCCCTCTGTGTGGTGGTTTCCACACTCCCTGCCCTTCTGTGTAGTGGTTTCCAGGCCCCCACCCTTGTGTGCGGTGATTTCTAGGCCCCTACCCCTCAGTGTGGTGGTTTCCAGGCCCCCTGCCCTTCTGTGTGGTGGTCTCCAAGCCCGTTCCCCTCTGGGTCTGCATCTCTCCCCTGCATACAGGTGGGGAGCTGCACTGGGTTGCACCTGGCCCCAGCTCTATCATGCCTGCCAAGCCCAGGTAATGGAGGAAAGAGCCTCTGCCTCGGGTGAGGAAGAGTGGCATCTGGGTCTCTGCAGCATGCCCTGCTCCACCAGGTCTCAGTAGCACAGCCTCAAATGGGTCTCTGGGACTCTGGGGGCCTCAGTTTCCCCACAGGTAAAATGGAGACAAGGCTGACCCTGTCAACATCCGTAAGAGTTGGCAGAACCACTTGGGGACCTGTGTCGCTGCTGTTCGAGGGCCCGTGCTGCCTCCACTGGCCTACTCCACCAGTGGTTCAGAACCCATACTGGAATTGCAACGCAGAAGTGGACTTCTTTCCCATCTGGGACCCCCCGCCCGGCCCGGCGGGCAGAGCAGCGGGAGGAGAACACGAAGGCACTCAGTCCTCGCCAGCAGACCTGCAAAGTCACCTCTCCAAAGCCAGCAGCCTTGTTCTCTGCCTGGTGGAGACTTGCAGGCGTGTGGTGGGGAGAGGAGGCCTCGCGGGAACCAAGAACTGACTCACATCCTGCGGGTCCAAAACAACTGCTCTGTAGCACGACCCGAGGCTGGGCTCACATACACAGGCTGGGGAGGTGCTGGGAGGGGGCCCAAGTGGGTGAGGAGAGCGAGGGGGACAGCGAGATGGACAGAGAGGGGACAGAGGGACAGTGAGGGGGACAGAGAGGGGACAGCAGTGGGGACAGTGCCAGGGTCAGCTCTGGGACCAGCCAGAACTGCTGGGGGAAGCTGAAGAGCATGCCGGTGCCAACATCCATCGTGTTCACTGCTCTACACCCGGCCCAGCACAAGGCGCGGAACCTTCTCCTGAGTCACCCATGAAGAGCCCGTGGAGCGCACAGGAGGATGGCAACAGGTCCACAGGCACGTGAGAGCAGGCAGGATCTGGAATCTAAGCGGGAAGTTCTGGGTACACTCGATGCTTTTTTCCTGCTGGGTGTGTGTAAATCAAAGTTTGAGGGCTCCTGTTTTTACGTTTCAGAGCAGATCCACCAGATTTCATCCCTCTTACATCTTATTCTCAAAGAATGTAACAGTACTTGGGGAGCTGGACACTGAATTGGAGATGTCCGTGGCATCAGCATGTGGAAGGCCTGATTATCTGACAGGTGAGTTTTTGGCCAAGTATGAGAAGAAAGAAACGGGGTTTCTGCAGAATCCATACATGGAGCCAGAAGGGACCCCAGAAAATCGTCTGACCCAACCCTCCCGATTTATTGGCAGGGAGATGTGGGGAGCAGCCTAAGGCCACACAGCCCTGCAGCTAAGTTGCACCCTGGCAAGGCACACAGCTACACTGCTGAGAAACTATCAAGGAAGAAGGAAAGAAAATAGGACTTTTAATTCTGTCTTTAAAATGTGGTTTTGGAAAAGAGTTCCTTCAATCTCCGGTGACAAACAAGAAAAATTCAGTGGAAAAAAAAGTCCCTAAAGATTGTAGACAGCAAACCACGAACTAACAGCAACGGAGGACTCAGAATGCAGCTGCAGTTGCAACCGGAGATGAGCAGGCTGGGTTTTCTGCCCACCACCCAGCCATAATCCAGAAGGAGGGCAGGCTTACTGTTCCACAGATGTGGCACATGCTGGCCTAGGGGAAGCACCAGCCAACTCCTACACATCCTTCAACACCCTTCAAGATGGCAGCACCCAGCCTGGGGGGCATGGGGAGATGCCCTCCTCTCTTAGGCTCAGAAATGTGGCTTCTGAGCAGCCCCCACTCAAGCTCCACGGCCTTATCAGTCACCTCCTTGCCCCTATCTCCGCACTTCGGGTCCAGGCCCCAGAGAAGAGCAGAGGGCATGCTATGGCTGCGGGAGGCCCTTGGAAGGGATCCCTGATCCTGAGCCCTGAGGGCGGCACAGTGGGTATGGAGGGGGCACAACAGTCACAGGGCTGGTCCCCAAGTGGTCCCCAAAACTGGAATGACCAGGCTCCCCTCTCACACATAAGGTTGAACTTCACCCGCCCAAGGTCACACAGCCAGGGCAGTGGCAGAGGCAGAATCCGGACACAGTGCTACCTGCCACTCCCCAAAGACCAAGTGAAGTTTCCACCCTCATCTCAGTCCCACCAGTCAGAGACCATCCCTCACCCACTGGGAAGCCCCCCCCCCAGACCCCCACTTTACAGAGGAAGGGACTTCTTGCCCCTCCTGTGCAGAAGCAGGGCCTGAGGACACGAGATTAAGACCCTGCCAGGCACTTCGACCCAGACTGTGGCATCTGTGGGGAGACTGAGGCTGGAAGGCCGAGAGACAAGCTTCTCCACACCCGCACACATGCGTCCCGTAACGGTGCCATGACAGAAAAGGCACAGATGTCACCAGCAAGGCTCAGCTCCCGGGCCCCAATCCAGGTACCAGCTCTCATCCCAGGGTGGGGAGACAGCAAAAGGCCAACAGGCAGGGGACGGTGGTGTGAAATGGCCATGCACCCCTCAGCCCACAGCTCCCTAAATCCACAGGCGAAGAGAGAAGCAGAGTTGGGTTTAGACCCAGAAGTGCCTGGGTCAGAGACACCCCCACCCTGAGATCAGAGGGGGCTGCAGAGCCATGCACCCCAGGAGCGTCCTTGCTGGGGGGCCACTGAGGAGACGGAAATGCAGGTGAGGGAGATCCCCAAAGAGGCAGTCAGGAGACAACGGCTAATGACCCTTAAGTGGGGGGGCAGGAGGAGAAAGGAGGGAGGAGAGAGGGGAGAGGGGATTAGGGAAAGGCCAGGGGAGCAAGAGGGAGGGAGGAGAGAGGACACAGGGGGAGAGGGGTAAGAGGCAGGAAGGACAATGAAGCCCTGCAGACACCCCGCCCACCGCCCACCAGCGTCCATACAGCAAATCCAGGTGGCAGGAGGACCACCGACTCCCACACCAGGGACAGCCCAGGATGGACCTTCAGAGACAGAGCCTGCGCATAAAGCAGGAGGACAGAAAAGGAAATGCTATGCCTGAAACAGAAAAATGTGGGGAGAGAGAGGGATTTAAGACCCTCCAAACAGGCAGGATGCCCTGGGCTGGCTGTGGGGTGGGCAAGTGGTCAGGACGAGCCTTAGTTAAGGCTGAGAGCTGCCTGATCAGAGAAACAAAAACATACGGAAAAGAATTAACCCAGGGCCAGGCCTGCAGTGCAACTGGGAAAAGCACCAAAAGCAGCGATTTGGTTAGGGATTTTGGACCGGTGAGAGCATTTTCTTAGTATATTGGGGGGGGGGGCGGGGGACGGGGGATGGAGCTGTATGACAAGCCGCAAGGGAGGAGAAGAGGTGGGAAATGGGGGTGAGGGGTCCTGACCCCCAGCTCTGAAGGAGAAAGGACCCAGTTCTCAGATGAAGCAGCAGGAAGCACCCCCCCCCCCCCGCAATCCCCAGCCCGAGGGCTTTGTCACGGCCACTTTCTCATTCTCACCCCAAACCCGCAGCCCTTTTCTCAGCCACATCTCCTTGCTCGCCGTTGCCGGGGACCCGTGCCTGCTGGAACCCCGAGGGAGCGACCCTCCTCCCTCCTATCTCCCTGCACCCCCCTCCTTGTGGGAGGCCCCACGGTCTGCACCCGGGGCCCCCACCTCATTTCAACCCACCGTCGCCCCAGATCCAGCCAAGCGCGCATCCCGCTCCCCGACGGGGCCGCTGCCGCCCACGCCCCCCACCCGGCCCCGCCCGGGCCCCGCCCCTCGCCCGCCCCTCTCCCCGGGAACCTTCCCCGGCGGCGCCCCCTCCTCCCTCCTCCGCCTCCCCTCCACCACCTTCCAGCCAGGACAGAAGGCACCACCCGGGCGGGCACAGGACGGGGTCCTCCCGGAAACACCCCCGGGGGTGCGGCCGGGTGGAGGGTGCGCCGGCGGCCCCCGGGAGTCTGCACAGCCTCCTGCTCTGTGCGATGTCCTCAGAACGCGCCCGACTGAACACTGCCCCGGCCGAGGCGTCCAGTAAATCCTTACCTAGCTGAGGACTTTAGTTCACGGCGCTTTTTCTGGAGGAAGGGGCGGGCTTGAGTCTTTGGTAGTTAAGGTGCTGAGTAACGGGGCGGGGGGCTCACACTCTTGACCCTCTCGCCTCCGAAGGCTGTTCCGCGCCAGTCTGCACCAGTGTCCGGAGCCTGGGTCTGTGCACCCCATCCCACCAGCTCCCAGCAGTGATTCAGGGGTGGGAACTCGGCCCCCTCTGTCTGGGGCCAGAGTGCAAGATGGAGTGGGGGGACACAGAGGACAGAACACCCACCCCCCGAAAAAAGGGCTTTTCATTGCAGATTCGGGTTGGCTACAGTGAGACACTGCCATCATGCACCACCAAATCAGATGCTGCAGCGGGATGAAATGTCTGTCATTTGTGAACACATTTCAGACATGTCAGAAAGTCAATTCAAAAGGAGGCCACCTGGCAAGAGCTACACTTCCCACGGGGGGCCTTAAGATAACCAAAGACCCCTGGGCCAAGACTGGGGAGCTGGAAGTCACTGTAATTTTTAAGCTCACTTCTAGTCACTTAAACATTGAGATCCACAGGCTGGAGAGCCTTATTTATTTATTTATTTGTTTGTTTGTTTGAAAATTACGTTTTTATTTATTTAAGTAGCTATATTGAGATATAATTCACACACCAAATAATTCATCCATTTAAAGTGTACAAGACTCTGGTTTTTAGTACATTTATAGGGTTGTGCATCCGTCACCACAATCTACATTCAGAAACTTTCATCACCCCGAAAACTAACTTCTGAGCAGTTACTTTCCAGCCACAGACCCCATCCTCCATCTTAAGCTGTCAGCAACCACTAATCTATTCTCTGTCTCTATGGATTTACCTCTTTCATATAAAAGGAATCATACAATAGGTGCTCTTTTGCAACTAGCTTCCTTCACTTAGCAGAAGTCCCAGGACAAAGGTGAAAAGCAGTGGTAGAAGCGCGCATTCTTAGGGGGATCTTAGGGTGAAAATATTCAGACTTTCACCATTAAGTATATTGTCAGCTGTGGGTTCTTCATAGCTGTCCTTTTTCAAGTTGAAGAAGTTCACTTCTGTTCCTAGTTTGTTGAGTGTTTTTATCACAAGACTATTGGATTTTGGTAAATGCTTTTCTGACTCTATTGAAATGATCATATGGTTTCTTTCTTTATGCTATTAAAGTGATGTATTACATTGATCAATTTTTATATGTTGCATCATCCTTGCATTCCTGGGATAAATCCCACTGGATCCTGGTGTATGATCCTTTTTTATATGTTGCTGGATTAGGTTTGTGACAGTTTTATTGAAGACACTGCATCTAGATTTTTATAAGGGATACCAGTCTGTAGTTTTCTTTTCTTGTGATGTCTCTACCTGATTTTGATATCAGGATAAAGCTAGCTCCATATGATGAATTAGGAAGTAGCTCCCTCCTCTTCTATTTTCTGGAAGAGCTTGTGAAGGATTAATAATTAATTCTTCTTTAAATGTATGGCCGAATTTACCATTTAAGTTATCTGAGCCCAGGCTTTTCTTTGTGGAAGGTTTCTAAATTACTAATTCAATCTCTTTACCTGTTATAGGCCCATTCAGATTTTCTATTTCTTCTCAAGTCAGTTTCAGGAGTTTGTCTTTCTAAGAATTTTTTCATTTCATCTAGGTTATCTAATTTGTTGGTGTACCACCGTTCATAGTACTGCCTTATAATTCTTATTATTTCTGTAAGGTTGGTAATAATGTCCCCTCTGGTTCCTGATTTTAGTAATTTGAGTCTTCTTTTCTTTTCCTGATCTGACTACTCTTTTTATGACTGAAAGCTTTCTCTTAACTGTCACTTCTGAGCTCCTAGAGTTCTTAATCAATTTCTACCATACCACATAATTTGTTTATTTTTTATGTCTATTCCCTGCCTCCTCCGACCAGGGAAGGCATTCTTGACTGTTTTGCTTTTTCCTGCTTCCCAAGCACCCAGAAAACACCCAGCACGTGCAGGCGTGCAATCAGACATGTTGAATGAATGAGTTAGTCTGCAGAAGCATGTAAGAAGTCATGAACAGATTATGGTTACTCAAACTGAAACTCTTCTCTTCAAAAGAAACCAGAAAAGAGAATGCAACTCATCTTTAAAAAGGGGCCTCAATGCCTTAGACCTGTCCTGTCCCATACAGTAGCCACGTGTAGCCATGAGACTTGAAATGTGGCAAGTCCAAACTGAAATGTGCCTGAGTGTAAAATATACAACAGGTTTCAAAGACATAATACCAAAATAAAATAAAATAAAATAAAATAAATAAAGCAAAATAGCTTAATGATAATCTTTATATGAATTACCTGTTGAAATAATATTTTGAATACACTGATTAAATAAAATGTACCAGACATACCGGACAACACTGCCTAGAAAACTTGGATAGGGTCAGGGTGAAGGGTGGTAAAGAACCAAGGGATGTAGGGTGGGGGAGATTGTGAGGCTGTGTTCCCTGCAGAATCTACATCCATGGTTGCCCACTGGGAGCTTTTAAAAGCCGCCGAGTCCCATCCCCACAGCTTCGCATTTGGTTGGTCTGAGTGCAGCCTGGGCACTGGGATTTGTTCGAGCTCCACAGGTTGCCTGGCCATGTGACAGAGAAGTCCAGGATTCCCAGCAGCAGTTCTTCAGGAAAAAGGCATTGTCTTGATGAAGCCTAGATTTGGATCTTTTCATGGCCTCAGAACTATAATCTTGTAAGCTAATAAATGCCCATTGTTAAAAGCCAGCCCATTTCTGGTATATTCTTGATTTTGGCAGCCCAGCAGACTAAAACACCCATGACGTCCCTAACAAATGGCCTGGGAAAAACCAATCTTCAAAAAAGATTCCATTTTTGGAGGGAAGGGGGAAGGAATTAAAATTCTGTAGGCAAGAGGGAAGCTTTGAGAATCAGGCTGTATGTACCTCAACACACAAGGATAGAGATGATGTATTAAAGTTTGTTAAGGACTGGGTGGGACGTTACAAGACCCTGGGAGCCGAGTCCCACAGCCAGCAGGTAGGGGACGACAGCCTGCAGCCGCCCAGAAACAGAACCCAAGATGGGCACTCGGGCCGGGGTCAGAGGGGGCTCCCAAGGGCCAGGTGAGGCCAAGGGCCTGTCCACAGGGCTACCCAGCCTCCTGTGCTCACAGCCCTGGAAGGACCCTGTCCCTGACACAGTGGGTCTGTCAAAGCTCTGGCTGCCAGGAAATTGAGAGCTGGTCATGGTTCGGCAAGGCCTGAGTGACCTGCTAGGCTGCTGAGTCCCAGGTACTGTTCTAAGAACTCGAATTCAGAGTGAGGTGGGGGGCAGGGACACTCCTTGGCTCCTTGCTGAAAACAGGTGTGAACTTGGCTGCGTCTGATGCCAGAGAGGGTTTTGGCTCATCTTGGGCCTTTCTGCTTTCTTTGTGGTGGGACAGCATCTCTTTTTCTCCCATCTTCACTTGCTGCTCAGAAAGAAGGAAAACAAGGAAGGTGGTTCTCAGACTATGTCCCCAGAGGACAGTGTTGTTTTCTGCTTCCCCTCATACCACTGTGTTAAATCTTTGACTGGCTATTGCCAATCTGTTCCAGAATTCAACAAATGTTTACCTGGCTTCAGTTATTTTAGGATCCTTGTATCAATGCAAAAATGTGCTACGTCCACCAGAAGCTTCAATAAAGTTTGCAATGCTCTAATCTAAGAGACAAAAGTCACCCAGAAATTGGGCAACCAACAGTACTTCCAACAAGAAAGGATGTTTTGGTTTGAAGCATAGTCAGATTTTTATATGAATAAAATACACCTTTCCATATAATATGCCAATATAATTGTGAAAAAACAAGTTGATACATAATGCATTTTTATGGTTTCACACTACCAAAGGGACCTGCATCTGTCAGAGGCTTTAAAAAAAAACCAAATATGTATCCATTTTCCCAGATTCCATTTTCGTAGACAAGAGGGAAGGGATTACAATTTTTGAAAATATATTTGAAATTTCCAGAAACACCACATCTCTAGCTTATACCAAGAGCAAGGAACAGTGTTTCCAAGGAACAGGTGTGGCATAGAGTATTTGTATTTGGTCTTTTCTATTACATTACTTTTTGAATTCCAGATGGTCCAATATGGACTCTTTAAAAGCCAAAGGACAAAATTATCACACTAATACAAAATGTTAATAACAAGGAAAACTGTGTACTGGGGGGAGGATCTAATATGGGAACACTATACTTTCTACATGATTTTTCTATAAACCTACAACTGCTCAAATAAATACATAAATAAAAATTCTAAATTAAAAAAAAATGGGAAAAACTAAGGGAACTATCCCTGGTAGAATTTGTTTTTAAGTAGAAGAAAGAAAACTTCAGGCATTGTGTCTCTCCTCTAGAGCTGGGGGATTTCCAGCAAAAATAAAATTTAAAATAAGAAAGAGCAGGAATACGTCCTTCAGTCCTTTCCAGTGAGATCCGGGACTTCCTTCAGTTCTGACCCGGACTCCCTGGGACACATCCAGGCCTGCAGAGTGGGCAGTGCACAGGACCCCCACATGCCACAACCTCGACTGTGCCCAACCCCTGTGGCCACTGTCAGGACAAAAGCCCTTCGTCCACAGCCGTCTCAATCTCCTGACACCCCTGCAAGCCTCAGTTCTAAAGTACGGTCCCATCTTCCTCCTGAGGGCCCACTCTCCTTCTTACCAGAGGATGCACCCCAATATTTGCTTCAAAAAACACGACCAACACATATACACCTCTCTGCTACTAAGAGAACTGGCAGGCACTGAGCTTTCTGAAAGCTCATAATTTGTATAATTTGTTTAATTTGTTTGGTAGGGAAAAACAAATTATATATATATAATAATTTTATATATAAAATAATAGATATATAATAATTTTATATATAAAATAATAGATATTTAATAATTTTATATAAATATTTATTTATATTTATAAATATTTATAAAAAATTTACAAAATATTTATAAAATTTTATAAAAATTTTAAATTTATATAAAAATTTATATAAATTTATATAAAAATTTTATATAAATATATAAATATTTATATATATATATATATAAATTCTCCTCATATGGACATTTAAACTGTCCAGGTAGATGCCTCTGAGGAGTGAGGAAACTTGAGCATAAAAGCGCCACATTCTGCAGCACTTCTGTATTATTTCACTCTTTTTTTTTTTACAAGAATACATTGCCCTTGTAATTTTTCTAATTAATAAAATAAAAATTCCAAGCCTTGCCAGTCCCAAATGGGGTCAGAATGTTGGTTGTCACGGAGAGGCAGCAAAAGAAAGTGACATTTTTACCAAGGGGAACCGTGGGGCAGTGTCCTTGTGTGGGAAGGCACAAAGACAACAAGGTGCACGGTCAGCTATGGACAAGTACGGTCCCCAGAAGACTAAGGGTCAGAGTGGACCACAAGCTGGCCATGAGTCAGTCGGCGGAGCAGGAGAATATTTAGAAGCACAGAACAGAGTTGGTCATGAGCATCTGAGAAAGCAGAGCACAGACTCCAGAGTCAGGGCCTGCATTCAAACCCTGGCCCGTGTGCTCCGGAGCAGGTGATGAAGCTTCCCTGTGTCTCAGTTGCCTCTTCTGTAAAACGGAAGTGATCACAGCTCCCTACCTCAAGCGCATTAATAAAACAAGCGCCATTTAAGTGCTAGCTACTGTAACCAGAAAAGAGAGAGTACAAGGAGCAAGCACACAGACATATTCTTAGCAATCAGCAAAGTAGGTTATGGTATAAAAATACCATTCAATAGTAACTAATCCAGCAGCACCTCAAGGTACATATTGCCAGCAACTTCAACACCTGAGACTTCTCTTTGAATGACACCCCATTAAGGGATCAACACCAGGCAGAACCCCCTCTCACCTCCTCGGAGCCCACCCTGCAGAGGCAGGGTAGGGGGTACACGTTCCACCCACCCCTTCCTTAGATATGGGTGCACACTGACTATGAGCTGGTCCCTGGAGATAGCTGAGGACAAGACACACAAGTCTCTGCCTGCGTGGGCTGGCGTTCAAGCAGGAGAAGGCAGACCGGAAGGATTAAATGGGGGACTCATCCAGCATGTCAGATGGTGCACAGTCTGGGGGGGAAACAACAGCAGGGGAGGAGAGAGGGGGTGGATGGGCCTAGAGGGTGGTCTGGGAGGGAGGGAGCTGCATGGATAGCAGGGGGAACAGGAAAGGGCATTTGCAAAGGCCCTGAGACAGGACGTGCCTGGGTTCTGGATGGAGTGGGGGTATGCAGACAAAGGCTCTCTTCTCCCCCAGAAAGGATCCCCTGGCCGACAGAAACCAATCTGGAGTACCCTAAGATTCACCCACACCCCAGACAGGGCTTGCTCTCCTTCCACCTGGACTACGGTGGGGTCCCGTCAAGTGGTTCCATTCCATGAAGATCTGCCAACTGTGGAATCACTGATGGAGTCAAGGACATATCAAGGTCAGCTCTTTGGGGCCAGAGTTCGGTGGAAGCTGGGGGGCTGGGGGTGTGGACAGGGGTGGGGGGGACTGGCCTGGAGCTCAGGTCTGGGGGTTGAGCCTCAGCTCCACCACCTCCTGGTAGGGGAGGCATGGCAGCTCCCCGAACCCAATTCTCAGTCCACGACCTGGCTGTGAAGGCCTTCCTGGACAATTAACAGCACTTTAGAGAAAATCCAATAAATTAAGTGTTTAAAATGACGTCTGTGTTAGACATTCTTATGACAAAGGCCCCAAGCCCTCCCAGGGCCATCTTCCCTGATCTCTTGCCCTGATCCCTGGTTCTCAGCCCATGACCCATGTTCAGGATGGATCGGGGAGGAGGGGGCGCAGTCCCTGAATCCCTGATAGTACACCCAAAACTTTGCTTCTAGGTAGATGGCCCAAATTTTAAACAACATCACAACTCCCCAGAAGTGGAAGACTTGCAACCGTAAATACAAAATAAAAGACCTCTTTTCTACCCAGCAAACTTTCAAAAACGTAAAACCTGTAATGTCAGGGACGGGGCAAGTGGCAATTGGCGCCCTCATACGCTGCCCATGGGAGGGCCCCCGCAGAGTGGCAGGGCCTGGGGGTACATAAGATGCTCAACGCGGCCAGCAATCCACTGCTCAGTAAACTCTCAAGAAACTCACAGTGGGACTCCAGCGAACACACACAACCACACTCACCGCAGCGAAAGCTGGAGGCCACGTAGACTTCCACCAAGATACACGACGCGTTCACACTGTGAGTTAATACGCAGCAGTGAGAGAGCACACAGAGGTCAGTAATACCATACAGGTGGGGAATTTAAAAAAGGCTGGACTTCTACGTAAAGTTAAAAACGAAACATATCGAAGAATCTTATGTATTAGTTTTGGATTCATATGTATGTGTACAAACATACCAAAGAGTCTAGAAACATAAATACTGAACTTGTAACAGTAGCTGGGGGAGAATGGTTACTTAATATTTATTTGTAATATTCTACTTCTCATAATTTAAAAAAAATGGACTTAAAGCCCAAATGACAAAATAGTTAACAGTTTTCATTTCTGGGTAAAAGAGAAACAGGTGTTTGTTTTGTTATTCCCAGTGTTTTTCTGGATTTTTAAACTCTATCCAATGCAACAAATTAAACTCCCACCAGCAGGCTGGGCCAAGCTGGGCTCTCTGGCCTTGCTCTGCGCCTGCTCCCTGCCTGCTCCGAGATGCCGGCAGGCTCCAGGCTGGCTGTGTGCCCCAGGACCGGGGCTGGTGGGTCTGCAGCAGGCAGCGGCTGGTGTCTGTGACACGCCCCGTCCCAGCAGCTGCTACCCACTTGGGCAAGGAGGGGTCGATCCGGAGGGTGCCTGAGAAGGGCAGCCATCTGTGGCAGAGCTGCAGAAAGGGGGGCTCCCCTTGGCAAACCTGCCCCCCCGCTGTCCAGCCGCCGGCTAGAGGACTCCGAACAAAGGCAGCGGGCAGGGTGGGTGGGTGGGAGCGGCCAGTGGCCACGTCACACAGCAGGCAGGCCCGAGCAGAGAGCTCAGTGGCGCCTGACGGGGTGCCAGGGGTTGCAGCTTTAAATAAACTTGGGACGTGCCCACCTGGGGCTAGGAAGCAACACCAACTGTGCAGCAAGCAGGCTCTGTCAACAACTGGCTGGCATGGCCACTGTGCGACCCCAGCCCCAGCAGAGGCCATGCCTGATGCCCCAAAGCTCTGCACCCCCCGCCTCAGAAACCCTGCCTGGGGGACCTAGCCCTCCCTCCTGGTGTGCCGCTCAGTCTCCCCTCTGTCTCCTGGGCCTGTGGCATCTCCTCTCTGACCGAGAGACCCCAGGCAGGGCTGTGACCAGGCACCTCGGGGTCCCTCCTGGGCCTAGCACCAAGTAGGCTCTGTGGAGGGTGGGTGGATTGAACCAAGCCTTCCGGGTCCAGGGAGGTGGGCCCAGCACCTCAGGACCCTGCCCCTCTTTTCCCGGTCACTGTGGTCCTCTCCCTTGGCAGACAGGCTTCACTCACATTCACACATCCTGGGGCACCGGGAGCTGGCCACCATGTCCCTCCTTGCAGCTGCTCATTTGTCTGCTTCCCCTGGTAGGAGCTTGACACTACAGCCCTCACCTCCCAGAGCCCCTCAGAGCAGCCCCAAAGACCTCCACTCCCCATTGTAGGGGCTGCCGCCCGGGTTAACCAGTCACCACTGGTTCTGGGGGCTCAGGCAAAGGCCGGCCATCTCGCTGAGCTGCTGGACCAGAGGGAGTCACATAAAAACCAAGAGGGGACCCAGCTCCAAAGAGCTTCTGGCTGAAGTAAGCGAGTGGGTGGGTGGGGGCGGTCTCCAGGGGTGCCTGCGGAACAGGAAGGGATTGGAGCTTCCAGTCACCACCCTCCATCCTCCTCAGCAGCCCCCACTGGCCCACAACCACCACACCTTCCCCAGTGGGGCCCAGGACACACATACGACTGGAGGACAAACAGAGCAGCTTCTCCCTCCCACTGATGAAGGCGCATCTGACTGCAAGCTGGGAGAGCAAAGAGAGCCGCGGGAAAAGAAGACAGGGTCTTTCCCCATGGGGCGCAGCCCTGGCCCTCCCCTCCACCCATCAGAGGACCCCCCCCCCAGCCCATCTGGAAGCTTCCCGGGAGGCGGGCCCCCTCCAGGCCTGCAGCACATAGCAGGAGTTCCCGAGGCACCGGCCCCACCTCCTGCCCTTGGGGACCCCACCCTCCAGCACCCCAGGCTCCTCTTCTCTCCAGGTCCCTGGACCCAACCGGCCCCCACCCAAGGGAAGGGGACTTGCTGGGCCCCTGGGCCCCGGCCTGCCCCTTTCCCCCTCCAGCACGCGCTTCCGCCGGTCCCCCACCCGCCTCCTGAGGCCTGACCCTGAATCCTCTCCAGCACGTGCAGGAAGGATTGTGGAATAAACACTCCCCCACGCGCCTCCCTGCTCCGCACACTCTACAATTATCAATGATCAGCATCCCTCGCCCACCACAAGGTATCACCACAGACATTTTTTTTAGAAAGGAAAAAAAAAGGATCTGCTGTTGGATTTGTAAGCGGAAATCTTGCCAGCGCTCCCCCATGCAGAAGGGAGGAAGGAGAATTAGACTTCTCTGGCCGCGCCAGGTTGGAGCTGGGGGATCCAAGGGTTCTGAAGCTGGGAGACCCCCAGGGGTGCCAAGTCCAGGCACCCTGATTCCGAGGGGAAATCCCAGGTCAGAGAGGAGGCCCTGGACAGGGTTTCACGTGACGCTGCTCCCCAGAGTCTCCCAGCTCTCCTGTTCCTCATCCCAGGGGCCAAGCTGGGGTGTCTGGACCCCAATCCCAAGCAGAACCCAGGAGCCACACAGCACATTCTGCCTGGGTGAGGGCCCTTACCTCAAACCAAGCCTCCACAAGCCTCTTCCCAGGAGGTCTCTCTCACTCCAAATATAGCTCCCCCGCAACCAGCCTCCTTTCCCACCCCCCACTCCCCCAGCTACCTCGATGGCCTTAAAAATCAGGAGCCCAGCTAGGCTCCCCGTCTCATCCCCTTAGCCCACCTCCTTCCCCAGTGACCTGATCCAGACTCCTTGAGCTCATCCCCCAGCTCCCCAGACTCCTCTTTCCAGAAAAATCTGAGGGGAAAATCCTCCAGAACCCAATTCCCCCGGGAGTGGGGAAGGGGGCGCGTGGCAGAGGCTGTTCCCACGCCGCCCAAATCTGAACCAGCTCTGGGGCTCCAGCTCTGGGCCGGGACAGCGGAGCGGGCGTGCAGCGCCGCCACCCCCGCCACCCGCCCGGCCCGCGCCACCGCCGGTGGGGGTGGGGAGCGCGCGGGCCAGCGCCGCACGCCCGCTCCTGCCCTGGCCCCGGGGACGGCCCTCGGGCCCCCGGGCGCCCCTCCGCCGGGCTCCAGGCCGTGCGGCCGCCCCCGCCGTCCCTCCCTCCGACCTCCCGCCGCCAAATGCGTCACGTCTGCCCGCGCTCCCAGACACCTGCTGCCGTCCCCGCCGCGCCGCGCCCGAGGCCCGAGTCCTGGCCGGGCCGCGCTGGGCAGGGCAGGGCCGGGCATGGGGGTCGGGGCCGCGCGGCACCCTGCGCTCCAGGCCCGACCCGGGGGGAAGCGGGGGCGCGCGGGCCGCAGTGCGCCCGGGCGGGCGATGTCAAAGGGTACGGGCCCCGCGGGGTGTCCGGGCGGGCCGAGCGCAGCCGTCCCCGGGCCCGCGCCCCGCCGCGGCTCTTACTTGCCAATATCCTCGTAGAGCTGGTACTCGTCGGTGAAGCGGGTGCAGGTCACCGTGGTGGCCATGGCGGCGGCGGACGGGCTCGGCGTGCCTCGGGTTGCGCTTGGCGGCGGCGACTCGGGCTCCCGCTCGCGGGCACAGCGGCGGCGGCGGCGGCACGGGCGCGGGCGCGGGCGACACCTCGGCTGGCGGCGCCGGGTGGCGAGCGCACGCGAGATCTGCTCGCTCGGTCCCCGCGGGGCGCGCGCCGCACACCTACGCGCGGGAGGCGGGCGCCGCCGCCGCCCCCCGCACACTCACACCCGCACGCGCGCGCGTGCCCGGCCGCGCACACGGGCCCCCGCAGGCGGCCAGAGCGGGCGCCTCCGCTGCCTGCTGGGCGAACCCCCGTCCCCCGCGCGCGCGCACCCGCACACACCCTCCCTGGAGGACCGCTCACGGTGACCCCAGCTTGCCCTGTCCCCGAGGCGCACCTCGCTTCCGGTTCACACAGAGCACCAGAGCACGTGCGCCACCCCCACCTCCACCCCCACAGTGCTGGGTCCTCACCCCAGAGAAGGCTCTGCACGGTGACCCTTCCTCCGGGCTGCCCCACTCCCCTCTTCCCACGGCCCCGAGGTCCAGTCCCGCCTGTCTCCGAAACGGCCCCGGGGCAGGCAGGGCACTGGTTAGGAAGAGGGAGAGGAGGGGTCCTGCTGGTGGTCCCAGCCCCGCCCTCATTTGGTCCTCCCTCATTTGGTCCTCCGAGGACTGGATGCCGGAGTGCCTGGAATGGAGGACCCAGGAACAGGCATCGCGAGCCTAGGCTGAGGTGGGTGTCGAGCCAGTGGGGCAGGGACTGCTCCGTCAGCCGCTCAGGGGGTCTTGGGTGTTCACCACCACCCTAGCAGGATGGTGAGAGACATACTGCCTATTCCTGGACCTGGTGCCCCTGCTCTGTCCTGGAAGAAGAGATCCATCTATCCCAAAGCCACTCTTGAATGTAGCCCTTGGCCGAGCTGAGCCGAGGAGGAGGACGGAGGAATGGAGGGAGGGGCCGAGGCTGGGAGGCTGGGCTGACCCGGTTTCCCACAAAAGAGGCCTTTCCTGCGGACTGGTGGGAGCCGGATTCCCCAGGCTGCCTGTCCAGAAACCAGGACTTCACGCCTCTTAGAGGAAGCGTTTTGTTCCAGCCCCCCCACACACACCCAAGTACCTTGGAGGGACCCACACTGGGGGATCTGTCCTCCGCAGGCTCTAAAGAGGGCATATGGATCTGGTGGATTTGGAGCAGGTCACTCCTTGACATGGCTTGTTGACTTCATCCCCCGCAAAGTCTAGGTCTGGCTCTGTCTTGCTCACTTCTGTCTCCCAGGTGCCCAGCCTAGAGCCTGGCCCCAGAAGCCACAGTCAATGCTCCTTAGATAAGGAAGAAATGAAGGGATTCTGGGGATTGAGGCAGCCCAGGGCCCCTGCCCCTCCAGGTGCATTTAGCCAGAGGCCTTTGGGCAGATGAGCAGCGCCCTTCCTGAGCACCTTGGTGGCACGAAGGCCACACGGTGACAAGTCTCCACCCTGGCTGCCTTTGCAGACCAGACTTACACCGAGGAAGCAGAGAGAGAATGAACATAGCGGCAGCAAGGCCTGGCAGAGAAGTCCTGGGCTGTGGGAAGCAGAGGGGAGGGGGCCTTGACCTCAGCAGGGCCCCGGGTGAGGAAGGCCATTAGGTTACCGAGGAAGCCCACTCTGTCCATGAGACCAGGGCCTGGATGCACAGAAATCCTGGATAAGGCCATGGTGGGCACGCACCCATGGTCTCCCGGGATGGGCCAGGTGGAGGGCTCAGGTCTCTCCTAGACCCATCTGAGGTTCATTCCTGTGGTAGTTGAACCCAACATGCTGGGAGCATGTGCATGGTTCCATTTCTGGGCTCCGGAAAGAGAAGGAGGCAGTGCCACACAATAGAATACAATTAGCAAAAACAAACAGAACAAAATTGCATCCCTCTGTGATTCAGGCTCTCTCCAGGCTACCTAGAAGACCCTCTCCGCTGCCAAAGTCACCCACACTGCCACCAGTGCCTCCTGAGGCAGAGTCCATGAGATGATATAAGTGGTGTTAAAAATAATCACAGCTAGCATTGATCGTGCTGACATGCGCTTCACATGCATTATCTCATTTAATTCTCACACAACCCTATGAGACGCATCCTATTATTATCCCCATTTTACTAGTCAGGGCAATGGAGAGAGAGAGAGGAGGGAACTCGCCCAAGGTCACACAGCAAAAGAAGTGGGTAGGACTCAGCCCCGGGCCAGCTGGTTTTAGGGACTGTGCATTTAACTGCTGCCTCGGGAGGCCTCCCTTGCCTTTTATTTTAATGCACACACACACACACAAACACACATATACCCACACACACATTTACACATGCATATACACACATACTCACACCCCCACATACACGCACATGCGTGTGAGTACACGCAAGTACAGAGCTTCCTGCAGCTTCAGATGAAGACACAGCAGCATTGGGGGTGATCTTTTTGAGGTCCCCTCCCCCTAGGTGGGGAGGCTACACAAGCAGTTAGAATTATAAAAGGGGTGCAAGTGAGGGGCTCTGAGTCCTGCACCTTTCCACCCCCCACTCCACTCCTATTAGCATCTGAGCTTCTCTGGGCAGCCCCTCTTCAGGGCTGAAACGTTAAGGCATGGCCCAGAGCTTCTCCGAGGAGGGCTGGGAAGGTTAGCGGGTGATCAGGGGCACCAGAGAGAGGAAGGGTTGAGCTATCAAAGGGTCCCAGACTGTGCCCGCCTAGACAGCCTGACTCCTCACCCCTCTACACACACACTCACAAAGCAGCCCGTTCCCCACCTCCAGCCCCAGAGGGTCCTCCCTAGCAGAGTGAAAAAGCTAGTAGGGAGAAAGTCTTCCAGCCATGACCCCTTCTGGGCTCCTGAAAACCCAAAAGCCCTCTCATCTGGCTTTAGCTCTGGTCATAGAGGCCCAGACTCCACCCCCATCCCCACCTTCAGGAAGGGCCCTCTTCCATCCCCACCTCTCCACCCCCATGTCATCTCTGCCTCCCACCTTGTTCTTTCGGGCTTGCTTTCGTAAGCGAGGAGGGCTCTCCCTCCCAGGTGGCAGCTGGGGCGGGTGTGGGGAATTTCGGTTCTGGGAGGTTATTGTTAGGACAGTCACCATGGCAACGAGCATCACATCTGCAGAGCCAAAAGTGCTGCGCATGGGGCTCATTCTCCCAAGGAACACCATGGCCTCCTCTATCCTTCTCGCCTCCAGGGGCTGCTGTTGTGAGGGAGGGATGTCTCTGCCGCTGCCTCTCTCAGGGTCAGTCATCTGCCCCACAGAGCCATCCATGGTTCCCCCAAGCATCTGGCTCTTCCTGTGGCAGGAGATGCAGGATTCTGTGGCAGGCATGTGGGGTGATGGTGATGAGGATGATGGTAATGATGGTGGTGATGATAGTGGTGATGATGGTGGTGATGATGGTGATGGTGGTGATGATAGTGATGATGGAGGTGACAATGGCGGTGATGATGGAAGTGATGGTGGTGGTGGTGATGGTGATGGTTGTGATGATAGCAGTGATGATGGAGGTGATGATGGAGGTGATGATGGCAGTGATGATGGAGGTGATGGTGGTGGTGGTGGTGATGATGGTGATGGTGGTGATGATAGCAGTGATGATGGAGGTGATGGAGGTGACAATGGAGATGGTGGTGATGATGACGGAGGTGATGATGGAGGTGACAATGGCGGTGATGATGGAAGTGATGGTGGTGGTGGTAATGGTGATGATACTGATGATGATGGTGGTGATGGTGGTGGTGGCAGTGATGGTGATGGTGGTGGTGGGGGGTGATGGTGGTGGTGATGATGGTGATGGTGGTGATGATAGCAGTCATGATGGAGGTGATGATGGAGGTGATGGTGGTGGTGGTAATGGTGATGATACTGATGGTGGTGATGGTGATGGTGGTGAGGGTGATGGTGATGATGGTGATGGTGATAATAGCAGTGATGATGGAGGAGATGATGGCAGTGATGATGGTGGTGATGATGGAGGTGGTGGTAATGGTGATGATACTGATGATGGTCGTGATGGTGGTGGTGGTGGTGGTGGTGATAATAGTGGTGGTGATGGTAGTGATGATGGTGATGATGGTGGAGGTGATGATGGTGGTGTTGATGGAGGTGATTGTGGTGGTGGTGATGGTGGTGGTGGTGATGATGAAGACAATAGCTACTTACACTCACCATGAGCCAGAAACCCTGTAAGCACTCAACATCCACTAACTCAAATAAATCTTACAACCTTGCAAAATAAGGGCTGTCATTACCTGCCTCTTAAAATGAGGAAACTGAGGTATGAAAAGGCTCTCTAAAGTAGCCTCAGGTCCCATAGCCAGCTTGTGGCAGAGCCAGTGTTGGCATTCAGATCTGACTGACTTTATAGTTGGTGCCTGTGCCAGTTTGAATGCATTATGTCCCCCCAAACGCCATTATCTTTGATGTAATCTTGTGTGGGCAGACCTATCAGTGTTAATTAGATTGTAATTCTTTGGGTGTTTCCATGGAGATGTGCCCCACCCAACTGTGAGTGATGACTCTGATTGGATAATTTCCATGGAGGTGTTGGCCCGCCCATTGGGTGGGTCTGAATTAAATTACTGGCACACTATATAAGATCAGACAGAAGGAGCAAGCTGCTACAGCCAAGAGGGACACTTTGAAGAAAGTACAGGAGCTGCAGATGAGAGACAGTTTGAAGACAGCTGTTGAAAGCAGACTCTTGCTCTGGAGAAGCTGAGAGAGAGGACAAATATCCCAAGTGCAACTAAGAGTGACATTTTTGAGGAACTGCAACTTAGAGAGGAATGTCCTGGGAGAAAGCCATTTTGAAACCAGAACTTTGGAGCAGACGCCAGCTGCGTGCCTTCCCAGCTAACAGAGGTTTTCCAGACACCATTGGCCATCCTCCAGTGAAGGAACCCGACTGCTGATGTGTTACCTTGGACACTTTATGGGCTTAAGGCAGTGACTGTGTAACCAAGTAAGCCCCCTTTTATAAAAGCCAATCCATTTCTGGTGTTTTGCATTCTGGCAGCATTAGCAAACTAGAACAGTGCCTTTAGCCACAAAAGGCTGACAGTGGCCATACCCATGCAGTTTCAATGTGCAGCTCTGCCCCGGACACTGGGGTAGCAGACAGACAAGGTTGCTACCCTCACAGGGCTTCAGTTCTGGCAGGGGCAGGGGAACAATAAACAAACATGGATTTAAGACCAAGTGTCCTCTGCTAGAGAGAGACAGGGGTGATGCTTCAGAGTGGGTGGCCAGGGAAGGCCTCTCCGAGGAGCTGAGATCTGAGAGGACAAGGGGAGAAAGGGCTCTAGGCAGAAGAAACTGCTGGTGCAAAGGCCCTGGGCCAGAACCAGCTGGGGCGTTTAAGGGAACACAGGGAGCAGGTGCAGTTGAAGAGGAGAGGAGAGGACCCAGCAAAGGCACTGCCTTCAGCATCTGTCCATTTGCACATTCCAGGAGAGGACCCAGCAAAGGCACTGCCTTCAGCATCTGTCCATCTGCACATTCCATTTGTCACCCGAGTCACACCTAATCAGTAACTCCCTGGGACGTGGGCAGTGTCCTCACGCCTGGCCCAAGGCTCAGTCGAGGCAGCCAGACAAAGGGCACGACCCTGCAGACCTCCTTGGGGAGCAAACCATGGCCTGGCCCACCTTGGCCATGCGTGGGAACCACCATTTCTTCTGGATATCAATCCTAAGGAAATAATTTCCGTGGAGCACAGCACTGTAGAAGGAGCAGGGACATCCATACTTGGCAGCTCCAGGCTCTAATGCCAATGAAGAGGCTCTGCTCTGTGACAGAAGCTAATAAATAACAGCCACTAGGAGTAATGTTAAAAGACACAAAATGCTATAAAAGACAATACGCATAAATATGGGGCAAGCCACTTTGGAGAATTATTTGGCAGTTTCCCATAAAGTTAAGCAACACTCACTCATGACCCAGCCATTCCCCTCCTAGGTATCTGCCCAAAAGAAATGAAAGCATAGGACAGAAAGAAAGAAACTTATACAAGAATATTTATAATAATATAATTCATCATAACTGAAGACCAGAAGCAGGATAGCTGTCCATAAACAGGAATACAGATAGACAAATTAGTGTATACAAATAAAAAAGAATACCTATTGATACATTCGCCAACAGGGAAAAATCTCTCAGGCAACGCTGAACGAGAAAAGCCAAAGATTACATACTGGATGATTCCATTTATGCAAAATTCTAGAACAGCAGAACTCATCTCAGTTAGAAATCAGAAAAGTGGTTGCCTCTGCAGAGGCTGTGGTGCTGGGATTGCCTGCAAATGGGCCCGGGGGAATTTTCTAGGATGACAGAAATATTCCATATTTGTGTGTGTGTGTGTGTTTGTGTGTTTATGCAAAGTTAGCAAGGAGATTCAGTTTTTTTCCTTTAAAAATCCATTTTTCCCTTAAAATATCATTCCACAAAATTGGAGCTGAAGGACTAAATAGTCAGGAGAGGGAAGAGAGTGAAGGGGAAAAGGATTATACATTTGTCAAGACCTGACAACCTGTGCCCTTAAAATCAGTGCATCTTACTGTATGAGAATTACACTCCAACTTAAAAAATATATGAAACAATAGATAAACCATGTGATATATATAGATTTTGACACCACATATAGAGAATGCACATCCTTTTCAATCACATGCAACAGTCTTAGCCATTGATCAAGTACTGGGAAGTGAAGGAAATGTCAAAAACTTCCACGAGCAGAAACCACTGACAGCAGTGCAGTACTGTAAACAGTAAAGAGCTAAAACACAGCCAGGAGCCTGTCCTGTCTGCATCTCTGACTGGCCGAGAACGTGGACAGCGTGGACAGCCTTAAAGCACCCCCATTCCTGAGGAAGACCACAGACCCCCGGCTGCAGGTGGTCCCACCGTGTGGAAGGAAAGGCTCCCCTAAGACAGCACTGCCTGCCCTGGGTACTACATATTCTGCGGAGCTCAGTTATTCAGGGTTTCAGAGAAAAGGAGGCATTTGTAATAAAGATATGCAGAGCTGTGCTATTTATAACAGAGAAAACTGGAAACAACCCAAATTACCCACTGCGGGGACTGGCCTAGCAGATACTTGGAGCCGCGGATGGAAACGCTGGAGCCACGTGGCGCGTGGGAGGGAGAGCTCCGTGGAGACCAGATCGTCAGGCGTGGGGAGCAAGTCGAATGGAAGGCAGTTTGTACACAGTGATCGTAATTATGGGACGCCACACACGTGCACCTCCTTACAGGTGCCGGGGATGGCAAGACAGAAAATAGCCCGAATAATTACAGTCGGAGCTACCATTTCTTAGGGCGTCCTCGGTGCCGGGCACCCTCATTATCGTCACCACTTTGCAAACGAGGATGCTGAGGTTCTGGAGACAAACAGCGATAGGGACACAGCTGGACTCCCCAGCGTGCTGCTGGCGGGCTCTGTGCGGGCGGGCCAGATGCTCCCGGCTCAGTCCCCGCTGGCACTGGGGCGGGCGGGTGGTGCGAGGGTGCCGCCCCCGGAGGTGACACTGTATTCTAATTGCAGAGGAATGGAAACCATGCAGACCCAAGTTTAGGATCGTGGGACCTTCCCCCAGGCTCCTCTGCCCCAAGATGCAACTCCTCTGCGTTCTGCTGACCATCTCTTCCACCAAAAATTTTGACAGGGGTCATATAGAAGTGGGGAGGGGGAGGCAATCATTATTTTTTAAAAGTGCATTAAAATCTCATTTCCAGAATTTGTGCTGTTCCTTCCGTTCCCTTCATCCTCCAGTGCTGTCCTCCAAGGAGTGGCTTGGCTGACCCTCACTGGGTCGCAGCTCATGTGCTCTCAGCTGCCTTCTCTGGTCTGCGAGGTCGTGTCCTCCTGGCCTCCTGCTCTAGCACTTATGGGATTAAGGGGGGGTCTTTCCAGATTTCTTGACTTCCCCCCTGAGAGTCCCTTGCAGGCGGGGATCTCTTGGGAACCCTAGCAGAAAGCATTGGGCCTTATAAAGGTGGAGTGAGGAAAGGCGGAAGGGCGGGAGGGAGGGACGGGTGGGCAGGCCATCAGACACGGCCCTGGGGGTACACACAGAGTCTGAGTGGACCCTGCCTCAGCCATCTGCTCCCCAAAATCGGGCTGGAAGCAGCCCCAGCCTCTGCTGCAATCCTACCTGCCTTTGGCCCTTCCAGAGGCAGTCTTAGAAGACACTTGGGACTGTGGACATGGCCCCTTCCTGCCCCTTTTTCCTGTGCCTGGCCCCATTTTCTGCCACCACCACCCATCCCACCCTCACCCCTACTCAGCTTGCCAGGCCACCAGGGCTTAGGGACTCTGACACTGGGCGGCTAGCAAGAGGAGGGCACTCCGGAGGGAGGCAGCTAAAAATGGCCCATGATGCGGCTTGGCATGTGGCGGTGCCCATCAGGTGGCTACAGCCGGCCTGTGCCACCGCCTTAGTCACTTCTCTGAATTCCCCTCTGGCTCTGGCCTCTGGCCCGACCCGGCATCTGCCACTGGCATAGAGGGCAGGAATCTGGCTGGGGTCTCAGCAGACTGCCCATGGGCCCAATTTTCCCAGGGCCCAGCCAGGGGACAGGCAGCTGACTCGTGCACCCTGAAATGGCCCTGGCTTCGGGGCCAGCTTTCAGATTGGGCTTCCCGCAGAGCCCCCCAAAGCTACTCGGGGAGTGACTGGAGGACAGTGAGCAGGCTCCTCTCTGGCCCAGCCAGGTTTCTATCAAAGTGGCTCTCATCCATGGCTTTTTGCCCTGATTTACGACCTCTGACGGGCACGTGCGGGTCCTCAGGGGTCTTTGGAAGCCTCAACAGGCCGAGAGCCACATCTTCCCTTTCCCCAATTCTGCCCCCGCCCTCAGAGAGAAAGCAGACCTGCTGGGGGCGAGGCCTAACAACTTCCCACCACAGCCTGGAAGCTACCCCTACAGTGATGTCATCTTCTTGTGATTAGTAACCATTTAATAATAGCAACTAGCTCTTGGCAAGGGGCTAGAGGAGGGGTCTATTAGGAAAGGTGTTTAGGAATCAGGACTCAGGGGCCCACTGCCCATGAGAATTGAGTGCAGGGAAACAGGTTTGCATGGATCACTCCCACTTTTCTAGTTTGTGTGGCAGGACTGAGGGAAAACAAAAAGAGGAGCAGGTTTGGGGTAAAGATATTAAAGATTATCAGATGAGAATATAGGTCTTAAGGTAGAATAAAGACCAGAATTGCATGTACAGACTGGGGAATCAACAGTAGGAGGAACTGAAGCCACATCCTAGTAAATGTCTCCAGGAGGAGTGAAAGGGGACAGTTGTGGGTCTCTGAGGATGCCAGCACTGAGGAGGTGGTCTGAGAAAGAGACGATTCAGGAGACCAAGAAGGAGCAATCAGAGGCGAGAGAACCAGCCCAGAAGAGTGTTATGGAAGCTAGGGTTGAGAAGCTTCAAGGCAGAGAAGTGTCAGTAGGGTAATGAGCCCCTGCAAAGGGTCAAGAACTGAATGGGAGGTGAGGGTATGGAGACAGAGGAGAGCATTCTTTGTCAAGAAGCTAACTTAGGACTTCCACTCCTAGACATATTGGGTTAGCTGGAACCAGACTGACCATCCCACAAAAACACCATAAAACTGGGCAAAATGTATGAGGCAAGTGCTTTCAGGCAGCAGACAACAAGCAGTGCAAGACTTGGATCTCAGAGAAGGAAATTTGCAAGGTGAGTCCTACAATCACTCAGCCCTCTGCCTAAGGACAACTTCCTTACTGTGCACAGAGACCTGGAATCTGAACAGAGTGTGGTGGTCATATGGAGCCAAAGAGGTAGAGACCAGAATTTGGGGCAGCTTGAAGTAGCAGAAAGGTGAGGTACGGGACATCAGAGAAGATAGTGCTGTGCAGGAAGGGGTCACCAGAAGTACATGTGGGAAACCCTGCAGGCCCATGGCTGACAGCTAGGCTGTACATTACATGGGCAGGATTGAGTTATGCCAAATTAAAGGGGCTTATAAAACACCTTGTTTTCCACAGATCTGCAATAAGGAAGCATAAAAGCAAGCCTAAACAAGTGCAAGATGGTCAACTAGTAATTGAACTGCCTGCAAACTCAAGAATTGACATTCTTCAGAGAAAGTTAACAGAATCTTGAGTTGCGCAGCATATTAGCCACAATGTCCAGTACTCAATTTTTAAAAAAATCTCTAGACATACAAAGAAATAGGAATCTAGAGGCAAGAAAAAAGCAGCCAATAGAAACTGAGAAACTGAACCCAAATGACCCAGATGTTAGACCTAGCAGAATTTAAAGCAGCTATTACAAATATCTGCAAAGAATTAAAGGAAAATATTTCAAAGAACTAAAGGAAGACATGGTTTTAGTAAGTGAAAGTATAGGAACTCTTGGCTCAAAAATCTTAACCCAAAAACCAAATGGAAATGTTAGAAATAATAATGGTAATAATTAAAATGAAAAACTTCACTGGAAGATTTAACAGCAGATTGGAGATAGCAGAAAAAGGGTAGTGAATACATAGACACATTAATAGAAATTATCCAAAACGCTGGTTTGAAGCATTCTGGGCTGGTTCTCTCACCTCTCTGATTGCTCCTTCTTGGTCTCTTTAAAAGGCCATGTTCTCTTAATCCATCCCTGTGGGGGCAGACCTATTGTGGGTAGGACCTTTTGATTAGGTTGTTTCCATGGAGATGTGACCCAGCCCATTCAAGGTGGGTCTTAATCCCCTTGCTGGAGTCCTCTACAAGAGAATAAAAGATGAAACTCAGAGATTACAGAGAGAGACATTTTTGAGACAGCCATTGAAACCAGAACCAGGAGAGAAGTAAAGATGAAATCCAGAGTTTGCCCCAGAGATGTGAAGAAAGGACCCACAGGAGCTGAGAGTGAAAGCTGTTGAAATCAGAGCCCAGGAGAGAAGGAACAGCAGATGTCACCATGTGCCTTCCCACATGACAGAGGAACCCCAGATGCCAGCAGCCTTTCTTCTGAGAAGGTATCTTCCTCTTGTTGCCTTAACTTGGACATTTTCATGGCCTTAAAACTGTAAATTTGTAACCTAATAAATCCCCATTGAAAAAGCCAACCCATTTGTGGTATATTGCATTCTGGCAGCTCTGGCAAATGGAAGCATCCAATCTGGAGAGCAGAGAGAAAAAAGGCTAAAGAAAAATGAAAAGATCTCAGAGAACTTTGGGATGATATCAAATGGTCTAACATATCTGTAATCAGAGTCTCATAAAAAGAAGGGTGTGAAATTGAGGCAGAATAAACATCTGAAGAAATAATGGCCAATTCCCAAATTTGATGAAAAGCACCAACTTATACATCCAAGAACCTAAATGGACTCCAATCAGGATAGCTATAAAAAGAACCATACTCAGACACACTATAGTCAAAGTTCTGAAAACCAAAAAGAGAGAAATTCTTGAAAGCAGACAGAGTGAATTATAAGAATTATTACTGACTTCTCACTAGAAACAAGGAAGGCCCAAAGACAACAGAATTATACTGTCAATGTGCTGAAAGAGAAAAACTGCCAATCCCCCTATAATCTTAGCCAGCAAAAATATCTTTAAAAAAAAAAAAGTTGAAATAAAGACATTTCAGATAAACTAAAACTGAGACCTGCAATGCATTCAAAGATGTGGATGATTTCCAGGCCAAGGGAAAAAGATACCAGATGGAAACAGATCTACGGAAGTGATGACGAGCACCAGGTGGTAAAACCTGGCAGCCACCATTGTAATCATGTGATAAAAGTGAACATCACAAGAAATGGGACAAATCAACATTGTGTACCTCTTGCTATCAACACCATGAAAAGAAGATAGCATCACCTCTCTGATATTCAATCCATAAATTATGAGGAAACACTGGACAAAACAAAATTGAGAGACATACTATAATGCAACTGATCTGCACTCTTCAAAAATTTCAAGGTCATTGTCTTAATTTGCTTGAGCTGCTTTCACACATACGGCACAATGGATTGGCTTAAACGATGGGCATTTATTGGCAAGAAATCCAAAATTAAGATATTGGCAAGGCTTGCTTTCTCCCCAAAGACTGTAGAATTCTGGCTGCTGACAATCCTTTGGGTTCCTTGGCTTGAATTCCTGTCTCCCATCATATAGCAGTGTCCTCTCCCTTCTAGCTTCTTTGACTTCCCAGCTCTCTTTATAATGCCTCCAGTAATCTATTAACTAAAAATAACATCTTCAAAAGGCCCTATTTATGATGCGTTTACACTCTCAGAGACGTGAATTAAGATTAAGAACTTGTGTTTGCTGGGGTACACGATTCAACCTACCACAGTTGTGAAAGGCAAGGGGAGATTGAAGAACTGTTGTAAGATAAAAGAAACTGAAGGTGTGTGACAACAAAAAGTAACATGAGATCCTGGGCTGAATTCTGGGCCTCTAAAGAATTGTTAAGGCAATAGGCATACTTTGAATGGGGTCTGTGGATTAGATAGTGATATTGGATCAGGATCAATTTCCTTATTTTGACAGATGTAGTGTGTTTATATAGGAGAGGACCCTCATTTTGCACAAGGGTATGAAAGGGTAACGGGAAATCATATCTACAATTTGTTATTAAATAACTCAGAAAAATGCAGATAATATAGTGAGAGAGATAAGGCAAATGGGATAAAATAATTGGGGGATCTGGTTGAAGATTACATAGGAGCTCTTTTAACTATTTTTGCAAATTTTCTGTAAATTTGAGATTATTTCAAAATAAAACAGTAAAAGAAGCAGCTCAGGGCAAGAAAGAGGAAGAGAGGGCAACATAAAGGAGAAAGAGTCCAAGAAACATGATTACTTTTATTAATGGGGTGTCATACAGAAAAGTGCACAAATCATAAGTACAAAGACTCGATAAATTTGCCCCTTCACCCAGTTTCCAGATTAAGAAATAGAACAAAATTTGCCCTTCTTTGTCCTCTCCCAGTCACTAATCCCACTCCCATAATGGCGGCCACTCTTCAGACCTCCCCCACCTTAGATTACTACAGCCTGCTTTTGAGGTTTAAATAATTGGAATTATAAAGTTATTCCTCTTTTTCCTGTTTTTTTTTTTTCCTGTAATATTATGTTTGTGAGACTCAAACATGTTTCTGGATGTAACAAGTTTGTTCCTTTTCAATGCTGTATATTTTCCAGTCCTGTGAATATGCCACTATTTATCCACCCATTCTACAGTTAATGAACAGTAGGGTGGTTTCCAGTTCTGCACTATTACAAATAATGCTGCTATGAACATCATTGGCCATGTCTTTTGGGGAACATATGTATATATGCATTTTTGCAGAAAATATCTAGGAGTGAAATTTCTGGGTCATTGAGTATGTGTATTCTCGGCTCCAAAGGACACTGCCAAAGTTCAGAGTTTCCCAAAGTGGTTGTACCAAGTCACATTTTCATCACCACCATTTGAGAGTTCTGGTTTCCCCACAGCATCGCTAACTTTGAGCCATTCAGGTGGGTATACAGAGTATCACATTGTGATTTTAATTTTCAATTCCCCGGTGACTCATTAGGTAAGCATGACGTTAAGCACCTTCTCCTGTGTTTTTGGACCATTGGCTATCCCTTTTTGTGAAGTGCATGTTCATAACTTTTCCGCATTTTTCTCTTGGGTTATTTGTCTTTTCATTATTCATTTGTAGAAGTCCTTTATGTATTCTGGATAGGAGTCCTTTGTCAGATCTATGTACTGAAAATAACTTCACAATCTGTGGCTTAGCCTTGATCCTCTTGTGCATTATTGGTAGTGTCTTTTGGCAAGTGTAAATTCCTAATTTCAATGTGATCGAATTTATCAAGTTTTTCCTAAATGGCATTTGAGGTTTTTTTATATCCTATTTGAGAAATTATTGCCTACTCCAAGGTCATAAAGATATTCTTCTATGTTTTACTCTACACCTTTATTCTTTACCCTTCAAATTTAGTTCTATAATACTTATTAAGTAGTGGTGTGTGTGTGTGTGTGTGTGTGTGTGTGTGTGTGTGTGTGTGGTATAAAATGGACACCCAAGATTTTTCCCAAACATGTATTGAATTCATCCAGAAATGATTTTTGAAAAGACTGTTCTTTCTGTACAGCATTGCAGTGTTAATTTTGTCATAAATTGACATATGTGTGTGGGTCTGTTTCTGGAATCTGTTCAGTTCCATTGGTGTATTTGTCAGTCATTGACTACACTGGATAATTACTGTAGCTTTATGATGACTTCCAGCTTTGTTATTGTTCTTGCTACTTCTCCTCCTCACCACTCCTCCTCATCTTCCACTCCTCCCCTCCCTCCTCCTCCCTCCTCATTCTCCTCCTCCTCCTCCTCCTTATTCTTCTCCCACATCCTCCTACTTCTTCTTCTTCTTCTCCCACATCCTCCTCCACCTTCTGCTCCTTCAAGTTTGTCTTACCTATTCTTGGCCCATGGTAATTTAAAATAGATCTTTGAATGTAGTGCCCCCTTGAGGAGCCTGTGGAGAATGCAGGGGTATTTGCCTACCCCACCTTCATGGTTGCTAACATGACCACAGACATAGGGGACTGGTGGTTTGATGGGTTGAGCCCTCTACCATAAGTTTTACCCTTGGGAAGACGGTTGCTGCAAAGGAGAGGCTAGGCCTCCCTGTATTTGTGCCTAAGAGTCTCCTCCTGAATGCCTCTTTGTTGCTCAGATGTGGCCCTCTCTCTCTGGCTAAGCCAACTTGAAAGGTGAAATCACTGCCCTCCCCCCTACGTGGGATCAGACACCCAGGGAAGTGAATCTCCCTGGCAACGTGGAATATGACTCCCGGGGAGGAATGTAGACCCGGCATCGTGGGATGGAGAACATCTTCTTGACCAAAAGGGGGATGTGAAAGGAAATGAAATAAGCTTCAGTGGCAGAGAGATTCCAAAACGAGCCGAGAGATCACTCTGGTGGGCACTCTTACGCACACTTTAGACAACCTTTTTTAAGTTCTAAAGAATTGGGGTAGCTGGTGGTGGATACCTGAAACTATTAAACTACAACCCAGAACCCATGAATCTCGAAGACAGTTGTATAAAAATGTAGCTTATGAGGGGTGACAGTGGGATTGGGAATGCCATAAGGACCAAACTCCACTTTGTCTAGTTTATGGATGGATGTGTAGAAAAGTAGGGGAAGCAAACAAACAGACAAAGGTACCCAGTGTTCTTTTTTACTTCAATTGCTGTTTTTCACTCTAATTATTATTCTTGTTATTTTTGTGTGTGTGCTAATGAAGGTGTCAGGGATTGATTTAGGTGATGAATGTACAACTACGTAATGGTACTGTAAACAATCGAAAGTACAATTTGTTTTGTATGACTGCGTGGTATGTGAATATATCTCAATAAAATGATGATTAAAAAAAAAATAGATCTTTGAGTCAGCTTATCAATTAAACACATACAAACAAAAAAGAAACATGGACAATAACACCACTGGGATTTTACGGGGGTTCATTGATGCTATATTTCAGAGAATCACAATTATTCAATTACTGAGTTTTCCGATCCATGAACATGGTATTTATCCTCCCATTTAATTAGGTGTGCTTTAATTTATATCAACAAACAACATAATTTACCATTTAGAGGTGTTCCAAATCTTTTGTTAGATTTATTACTATGTACTTGATGTTTTTGAACACTATTATAAATGGTAATTTTTAATATCATTTTTATTGTTTGTTGCAGGTGCATTAAATACAATTCATTAAAACATTGACATTATAGGCAGGGTTCTAGTTTGCTAATGCTGCCAGAATGCAAAACACCAGAGATGGATTGGCTTTTATAAAAGAGGGTTTATTTGGTTACACAGTTACAGTTTTAAGGCCATAAAGTGTCCAAGGTAACACATCAGCAATTGGGTACCTTCAATGGAGGATGGCCAATGGGGGTCCAGAAAACCTCTGTTAGCTGGGAAGGCATGTGACTGGCATCTGCTGCAAAATTCTGGTTTCAAAATGGCTTTCTCCAAGAATGTTCCTCTCTAGGCTGCAGTTCCTCAAAAATGTCACTCTTAGTTGCACTTGGGGTATTTGTCCTCTCTTAGCTTCTCTGGAGCAGGAGTCTGCTTTCAATGGCCATCTTCAAACTGTCTCTCATCTGCAGCTCCTGTGCTTTCTTCAAAGTGTCCCTCTTGGCTGTAGCAGCTTGCTCCTTCTGTCTGATCTTATATAGTGCTCCAGTAATTTAATTCAGACCCACCCTGAATGGGCAGGCCAACACCTCCATGGAAATTATCCAATCAGAGTCATCACCCACAGTTGGGTGGGGCATATCTCCATGGAAACACCCAAAAAATTACAATCTAATTAACACTGATAGGTCTGCCCACACAAGATTACATCAAAGATAATGGCATTGGGGGTACATAATACATTCAAACTGGCACAGGCAGCAACCTTGCTAATTTCACATATTAATTCTAATAAGTTGCCTGAAATTCTTTTGGGTATTCTGTGGATGCAAAAACATCATCTCTAAACAGTGACTTTTATTTCTTCCCTTTCAACCTTTATGTCCTTATCAACTTGTCTTCTGCTAATATCTACAATACAACGTTGAGTATTGTGGGCATCCTACTCATATTTCCAATCTCAGGGGGAAAGTTGTCAATATTTCATCATTAAGTTTTTTTGTAAATACCCTTTGTTTTTAGTCAGGGTTCTCCAGGGAAACAGAACTGACAGGATTATGAGATTTATTACAGGAATTGACTTTTGTGACTGTAGGGATTTACAAGACCAAATTCCATAGGGCAGGCCACAAGCTGGGAACTCCAATGAAGGTTTTCAACATATTCCCTAGGAGAAGCTGCCTAGCTGAAGTAGAGTTGGAAATTTGTCCTTTTGATTGCTTAAATCACCATTTCTCCTTTTAAGGCTTTCAACAGATTGGATGATACTGCTCTCATTGTTGGAAGGCAAGCTCCTTTGTTGATTGTAGATATAATCATCCATAGTTGCCATCAACTTACTGATAATTATAGATCCACAAATTATCCTCATAGTAACAATCAGTCCAGTACTTGCTTGTCCAAACAACTGGAAGCTATAACCTAGCCAAGTTGACAAACAAACTTAAACATCCACACTTTGTCAACTTGGCTCCCATACACATCTCCTCTAGGAACTAAGACCTCTAGACCAGCAGAGCTTAAGACTGCAGGGGCAGGAAACAGAAATTTCTCTAGTGGATCACTCGGGGTAATGGAAAGCGGTGCCACTCATTTCCACTCTTTGATTCCTGGTTCCCTTAAATTCTGACCATGGGGGAAACAGCATCATAGAGTGGATGCTGATTTAGAGCATACACAGTCTCCTGGAGAACATTGCCCCAGTCCTGAAAGGTATTGCCACCTAGTTGGCACCGTAATTGAGTCTTCAAAAGCTCATTCCACCATTCTATCAGTCCAGCTGCTTCAGGATGATGGGAAGCATGGTAAGACCAGTGCATTCCATGAGCATGTGCCTGTGCCTGCATTTTATTTGCTGTGAAGTGGGTTTCTTGATCAGAAGCAATGCTATGTAGAATACCATGATGCTGGATAAGGCCTTCTGTAAGTCCACAGATGGTTGTTTGGGCAGAAGCATTGCATGCAGGGAAGGCAAACCCATTATTAAGTGTATGTGTCTATTACAGTTAGAACAAATTTCTGCCCCTTCTATGATGGTAATGGTTCAATGTAATCAACCTGTAAGTTAATTGCAACTATGGATGATTACATCTGCAATCAACTAAGGAGCTTGCCTTCAATAATGAGAACAGTGTCATCCAATCTGTTGAAACCCTTAAAAGGAGAAGTGGTGATTTAAGCAGTTAGAAGGACAAATTTCTATCTCTGCTTCAGCTAGCCAGCCTCTCCTAGGGAATTTGTCAAAAACCTTCATTGGAGTTCCATATGGTCAGTAGACTGAAGAAGAGAAAACTCGGGCTTGGTTTATAGACTGTTCTGCCTGATACACAGATACGGACAGCTGTAGCACTACGGCCCATTTCCGGGTTATCCCTGAAGGACAGTGGTGAAGGGAAATCCTCCCAGTGGGTGGAACTTCAAGCAGTGAACCTGGTTGTTCCTCAAGGTGAACAGACTGCTACCAGGTGGCAGGTTCATTTTGCTTGGAAGGAGAACTGGCCGGAGGTGCATTCGTATTCTGGAAGGATCACTTGACCTCTATAAGCCCCTACTCTGGTGGGTCACAGTGATGTTTTGGGTCTCCTGGAATTAGTTGAACTAGGTACTGTGCCTCTTTTTTGATTGTAGGAGAGGCCAGATGCAACAGTTTATCCTTTAAGATAAGAGGCCATGGACATTTGAGCCACTTCCTTGTGTAACTTACTTGTGTCTCCAGGCCCTGTTCAAGCCTAATCTCATATATACCACTTCCATTTTATGGTGGAGTACCATACACACTCAATTTTATGTTTTGGTGGGTCAGACAACACTCAATTCATGATAGACAATTCAGATCTCATCATAAATTGGTGGTCCATAGTTAACCATTTAGTCTCTACTAAGACTCAGTAGCAGTCCAAAAGCAGTCTCTTAAAAGAAGAGTAGTTATCTACAGAGGATGGCAGGAATTTGCCCCAAAATTCTAAGGATCTGTGCTGTGATTCTCCTATAGGGACTTGTCAAAGACTCCAGACAGCATCTCTATTTGCCACCAACACTTCCAGCACCATTGGATCAGATGGATCAAATGCCCAAAGTGGCAAAGCAGCTTGCACAGCAGCCTGGACCTGTTGCAGAGCCGCCTCTTGTTCCGGTCCCCACTCAAAACTAGCAGCTTTTCAGGTCACTCTATAAATGGGCTGGAATAGTACTCTAAAAGTTGTCTCCAAAATCCAGAGAGAACAGCTAGCTATTGTGCCTCTTTTATGGTTGTAGGAGAGGCCAGATGCAACAGCTTATCTTTACCTTAAGAGGTTTATCTCGACATGCCCCACACCACTGGCCACCTAGAGATTTCACTGAGGTGGGAGGACCTTGAATTTTCATTGCATTTATCTCCCACCCTCTGACTTACGTCTACTCTTATGTCTACATAAGACTAGAATAGTTGCTAATTCTTGCTCATTGGTCCAATCAACATGATATCATCAATATAATGAACCAGTGTGATATCTTTTGGGGGAGAGAGATGATCAAGTTTCCTGCAGACAAGATTATGACATAGCGCTGGAAAGTTGATATACCCCTGAGGTAGGACAGTGACAGCATGTTGCTGGCCTTGCCAGCTGAAAGCAAACAGTTTCTAGTTGTCTTTACCTACAGTAATTGAGAAAAAAGCATATGCTAGATCATTAATCATGTACCAAGTACCAGGGGATGTGTTGATTTGCTCAGGCAACAAAACCACATCTGGAACAGCAGCTGCAACTGGAGTCACCACCTGGTTAAGTTTATGATAATCCACCATCATCCTCCAAGATCCACCTGTTTGCTGCACAGGCCAAATAGGAGAGTTGAATGAGATGTGCTGGGAATTGCCACCCCTGCATCCTTCAAGAACTTGATGGTGGCACTAATCTCTGCAATCCCTCCAGAATTTGGTATTGCTTTTGATTTACTATTTTCTTAGAGACAGTTCTAGTGGTTTCTGCTTGGCCTTCCCTACTATCATAGCCCTCACCTCACAAGTTAGGGAACCAATGTGGAGATTCTGCCAGTTGCTGGATATGTCCATTCCAATTATTCATTCTGGAACTGGGGAAATAACACAGAATGGGTCTGGGGACCCACTGGACCTACTGTGAGATGGACCTGAGCTAAGACTCCACTGATCACTTGACCTCTATAAGCTCCTACTCTGGTGGGTCATGGTGACATTTTGCATCTCCTGGAATTACTCATTTCAGAGCCAGTGTCTAATAATCCCCAAAATGTCTAATCCTCCAAATGCCTGATTGTTTCCCTTTCCCCAGTGCACAGTCACACTGGTAAAAGCCTTACATCCCTTTGGGGAAGCCTGGGAGGAAGATTAGCAGTATAAATTTGTGGCAGTACAGCAGGATCCTTCCCCAAATAGACCTGGACTTCCTTCATCCAAGGGGCTCTGGGGTCTGCAAACCCTCTCTAGTCTGAGAGAGGGGCCATGACTCTGTTTTTGTGATTCTAGTTGAACTTTTATTCCCTTGATCTACAATTCTTTGTCTTATACAGATCAAGTAAGAATTTAATAAACTGTCCATCTATTTTACAGGTTATAAATTTTAAAAATTGGATAAATTTATATACCAATGTATATACAGGTAACCCCGATCTACTAGCCAACACCACCAGTCTCTGTGAGTCAGACTATCTTGATTGCTGCTTTGAGTTGGCTGTCCATTACCATAGCCCTGCCTACCTTGTCTTTGGCAATTAATTGTGGCCACTTGGCTTCTGTCAACCTGGGATCCAATCATGCCCTTTGTATTTAAGGGTCCATGTTCAGTGGCAGCAGATCTCACCTACAGAGAAGAGCAACCACAGAACTCTCTAGGGAAGATGGAGTTCATCTCACAAATTTATTCCTCACAGTCCTGGTGAGAGCTGTGTCCTCTGGACATACCTGGGGTGGGTGAGCAGCTCTTAAATGATAAATCCTTTATAGCATTCCAACCTATCTAAGCCTTTGGATCCCCTCATCTACATTATACCAGGGCAGTTCTGGCATTTCAACCTCAGGCAATGTAGGTCACCTTTTGGTCCATGTTTCAGTCAACCACCCAAACAAACTATTAACACCCTTTCTAACCCCTCGAGCTACAATGTCAAATCCAGTATCTGCTTATGGGCCCTTATCTATAAATTCAACCTGATCCAACCTTATGTTCCTTCCACCATTATCCAGTGCCCTTAATACCTATTCCCAACATTCCCTTGATTTCTGTCTATATAAATTGGAAAAGTCATGCAATTCTTTTTGAATGTAGTGCACCTCATCACGAGTCACACTTTGTACCTCACCTTTTGGGGCCTGTTGGGACTTTAGTTGTAGTTCTGGAAGAAAAGAGGGGTGGTGGGAGTGGGTCACGAGAGGAACTGGAAGTGTCTTGTGAACCAATTACTTCATAGAATTCCATTGCAGTTTCATCTGGTGAAACAGGATTGATCTCTTCAGACAGAGGAGTGAAGGCAGTTTTCTCAGGAAACTTGGGTATAGGTTTTTCAGGCACCACAGGGTTAATCTCTTCATGTGGAGGCTGGCTGCCTGATTCCTCAGGCAGACCATTATAGGTTTATCTGGCAAAGAAGAGTTAGCAGATTCTAGGGTTTCAGTGTCCCCACTGTCATCATTATCAGCCCATTTGCCCTAATTCCAATTTTCAAGACCCCAGTTCCTTTCCAATCAATGCCCTCACTTTGACAGCAGACACCTGCAAGGTTGAGAGTCCAATTTGTATTGTAATTCAGCCACTCCCACAATGACACTCTGGGTCTGGTTTTCAGAAGTCTCAAGTTTGCAGCTACATGAAATGAGATTTTTTTCAGGGCACACATAGAAACTGTCATGTCCTTTGTATAGTACTTAAGCTGAGAGTGTGAATTATTGATTTCATCCCTTTCTTTAACAACTGTATCCAGTGTATTTAGGAACAACCAGCCAACATCATTACATTTTTTAACTTCATAAAACTCTGTTAAGGTGTTACATACTCTCTCACCCAGAGCCTTGTCTCTTACAGGCACTTGAGTAGCAGTATCTAGTGGTGATATTTTGCATATCTCTTTTGCAGCTCACTCTATGGGCTATCAGTGTTGATTGTTGGAAATAGAGACATTAGTGCCTTTGAATCTAATCCTGTTAGAGAACCAATATTAAAAATCACAGAACCAAGTTAGAAATCTCATCATTAAGATTCTGTTTCTCAAGAACCACTCCTGGCACTAAATCTGTATTAGAGTTCTCCAGGGAAACAGAACTGACAGGATATATACATAATGTAAATATTATGAGATTTATTATGGGAATTGACTGATGTGACTGTGGAAATGGGCAAGTCCAAATTCCATAGGGCAGGCCACAAGCTGGGAACGCCGATGAAAGTTGTTTAATTCTCTAGGAGAAGCTGGATAGCTGAAGTAGAGATGGAAATTCTTCCTTTTGGCTGCTCAGATCATCCCTTCTCCTTTTAAGGCCTTTAACTGATTGGATGAGACTTCTCTCTTCGTTGAAAGCAATCTCTTTAGTTGATCGTAAATGTAATCATCCATAGATGCAATCAACTTACTGATGATTTAAATCCATGAGAGATCCTCACAGTAACAATTAAGCCAGTGTTTGCTTGACCAAACAACTGGACACCACAACCCAGGCAAGTCGACACATGACCTCTATAAGCATCATATCCTTTAACAGAATAAGAAACTTTCCTTCTGTTCCTAAAACATGCTCTAAATAATTCTAAACTTTTAAAATGTGTTAACCATATAATCAGTTTTGGTAGTGTTCAGTGTGCATTTGAAAACAGAGTGTGTTCTCTCTTTATTAATTATGGAATTCTATATAGGCCACATATGTCAAACTAGTTAATTATGCTACTCAGATCTTCTTACTGATTTTTTTCTGATTATGTTACTTATTAAGAGAGGTGAATTAAAGACTTCCACTATGATTGCCTGTTTTTCCATTTTCCTTTTAGTTTCATCATTTATGCTTTATTTTTTTAATTCATGTTATGCAAAATTTTTAAGACTCTGCCCCTATTGAGATAGTGGACTGAGATGCTTCAGGGTTCTGTCCCACCACAGAAGCTTTGAACAACCAGCAAGAACAGGCAGAAACATCTTTCTCAAAACTCCATAAAACAGAGGACTGCAGTAACAGGGTAAATGCTGAATCAATAAAAAAAACTACTTAAAAGCAGTAGGATCTTGTGGCACCATGACTGCCCCCCCCCCACCTCACTGGTTCTGTGCAGAGCTGGCCTGTGCTCCCACTGCAGATCCCTGTTCCCAGCTCTCAAGGGAGCAGAGTAACCCTTGGACACATATTGGGAACATGTAAGTCTGACCATTCTGTCTGGTGGTGGCCCGAGGGACTCACCATCCCAGAATGTCCCCTGAATATGGAAGGCAGGTGAGACAGCTCTTGTACAGAATGCTGTGGGACAGCATCAAGTCATGCTGCCTGGGGCAAGGGATTGCTGGTTGTAGTACACACAGTATGGTGCTCAGGACTGTGAGGAAATTGTTTCCTAGGGATGATGGGACATTTGTAGTGGTGTCAATGAGGGAATTCCTAGGTCCACATGTGTATACCCAAGAAAAGATGCATGCACAGAAAGGATCATGGCAACCCCTACACTTTAGCCTGGAGCTATTCTCTAAACTCATTGTATGGATCGGCTCTGAAGGAGAGAACTTGTACCAGGTCAATCTATCATCTTTTTTCTTTCATCTATTTTTGTTAGCTCCTGGAGTTCAAGGAAAGCTCTGTCATAAAACTAGCTGGATACAAGCTTAAGGAACAGCTGCCTTAGAGTCTAAATCCCAGCAACAACAGATTAAAATATCAGAAAGTCCAGGTTTCAACAAATGATTACAAAACATACAAAGAAATAGGAAGTAATGGCCCAGGCAAAGAGAAAGATTAAAGCATTAGAAACCATCAATGAAGAGAACAAGACCTGGGACAGACAAAGACATTTTAAAAATGGTCATAAACATGCTCAAAGGGCTAAAGGAAAAATGGACAAAGAATTAAAGGAAATCAGGAAAATGATAGATGAATATCAATAGAAAGATGGAAATTATGACAAGGAATCAAACAGAGCTGAAGACAACTGTACTGGTTTGGATATACTATGTCCCCCAGAAAAAGCCATGTTCTTTAATGCAATATTGTGGGCAGATGTATTAGTGTTGATTAGGTTGGAACCTTTTGTATTAATTTGTTTTCATGGACATGTGACCCACTCAACTGTGGGTAATACCTTTGATTGGATTGTTTCCATGGAGGCGTGGCCCCACCCACCCTTGATTAGTTCACTGGAGTCTTATAAAAGCTCACAAATAGAAGGATCTCAAAGCTGCAGCTGAGGGACACATTTTGAAGATGGCTGTTGAAAGCTGACACTGACATTTTGGAGAGCACCATTTTGGAACTCAACCAGGAAGCAAGCAGACACCAGCCATGTGCCTTCCCAGCTAACAGAAGTTTTCCGATGCCAATGGCCTTTGCCCAGTGAAGGTACCCTATTTTTGATGCCTGACCTCGGACAGTATTATGGCCTTAAGACTGTAACTGTGTAACCAAATAAATCCCTTTTATAAAAGCCAATCCGTTTCTGGTGTTTTGAAAATGGCAGCATTAGCAACTGAACAGCCACAGTAACAGAAATTGACAAGTCCCAGAGGGGTTCAACAGTAGATTGGAGATGGCAGAAGAAAGAATGAGTGAGCTTGAAAATAAGACAACTGAAATTATTCAGTCTGGGAAACAGAAAGAAGAATGATTGAAGAAAAGTGAACAGAAACTGAGGAGCCTCTGGGACACCATCAAGCACACCAATATACACATTGTGGGAGACTCAGAAGGAGAAGAAAGAAAACAAGTGTCAGAGAGAATATTCAAAGAAATAATTACTGAAAATTTTCCAAATTGAATGAAAGACATGAATATACACTTCCAAGACATCAAACTCCAACAGTATAGACCCAAATAGTCCTACACCATGGCCCATTAAAATGAAACTGTTGAATGCCAAAGGTAGAGAATTCTGAAAGCCATAAGAGAGAAACAAAATGTTATGTACAAGGGAGCCTCAGTGAGATTAAGTGCTGATTTCTCATAGGAAACCATGGAGGCAAGAAGGCAGTAGGTTGACATATTTAAAGTGCTGAAGGTAAAAAATTGCAAACCAAGAATTCTAAATCTGTTGAACTGTCTTTCAAAACTGAGGGGAAGATTAAGACATCCCCAGATAAACAAAAGCTGAAGGAGTTTGTCACCACTAGACCAGAGTTTGCCCTGGAGAAGCTAAGAGAGGACCCCCAAATGCTTAGAGAGAAACACCCTTGGGGTAAGAAGAAAGGATACACAGGAGCTGAGAGAGTAACTAAGACAAAAGCCCAGAGACATTTTGGAGAAATCCATTTTGAAACACAATCCAGGAGCAAAGGAACCGGAAGACACAAGCCATGTGCCTTCCCAGTTGACAAAGTTGTTCCAGACACATTCTTCAGTGAAGGTATCCTCTTTTTGCTACCTTAGTTTTGACACTTTTATGGTCTTAGAACTGTAAATTTGTAACCTAATAGATCCTTTTTATAAAGGCCAATCCATTTCTGGTATTTTGCATAACAGCAGCATTAGCAAACCAGAACATATACTATTATAAATAGAATTGTTTTCCTAAATTTCCTTTTCAGGTTGTTCATTTTGTTCTTATAAAGAAACACAACTGACTTTTGTGTGTTGATCTTGAAACCTGCAATTTTGCTAAAATCATTAACTAGCTAGTAGCTTTCTTGTGGATTATTAGGAATTTTCTATATATAGGATTATGTCATCTTTAAAGAGAGATAGATTTACTTCTTTTCCAATTTGGATACCTTTTATTTCTTTCAGTTTTACTTCTTCCTTTCCAATTTGGATGCCTTTTATTTCTTTTTCTTGCCTAATTGCTTTAGCTAGAACTTCCAGTACAATGGTGAATAACAATGGTGATAGCAGGTATCCTTTTCTTGTTCCTGATCTGAGGGGGAAAGCTTTCAGTCTTACACAAAGGAGTATAATGTTAGCTGTGGGTTTTCCATAAATGCCCTTTGTAATTGTGACTTGGAGCTATGTTCTCCAGAAAAAAAATTTTTTTCTTAATCTGAATCCATTCCTGTGAGTGTGAACCCATTCATTGTAAATAGGACTTTTTGATGAAGTAACTTCAGTTAAGGTGTGGTACAACTGAATCAGGATGGGTCTTTATCCTACTACTGGAGTCCTTTATAAAGAGGATGAAATTCAAACATACAGAGAGAAAACCACAGAAAGAAACCAGAAGTCAGCAGAACCCAGAGAAGCCAGGAGAGGCCACCATTTGCATTGCCTGTAACAAAAAAGCCAAGGACCATGGATCACTGGCAGCCAGCCCAAGAACAAAATAGCCTTCTGGGAGAAAGTATTGCTTTGTTGTCATCTTGATTTTTTATTTCTCCTAGCTTCAAAACCATGAGTCAATACATTCTCATTGTTTAAGCCAACCCATCTCATGGTATGTTTTAAAAATAATAATTTGAGGAAGTTCCCTTCTATTCCTAGTTGTCAGAGTGTTTTTATCATGAAAGACGGTTGGATTTTGTCAAATGCCTTTTCTGTATCAATTGAAATGATCATGTGTTTTTCTTTCCTTCATTCTACTAATGTGGTGTACTACAATTGATTTTATGTTGAACCACCCTTGCATTCCTGGGAAGTGTATAGTCCTATTAATGTGCCGTTGGATTCAATTTGCTAACACTTTGTTGAGGATTTTTTCATGCATATTCATAAGGGATATTAGTCTGTAATTTTATTTTCTTGTAATATCGTTATCTGGCTTTGGTATCAGGGTAATACTGGCCTTACAAAATGAATTAGGAAGTTTTCCCTTCTCTTCAATTATTTTTGGAAAATATTGAGAAAAAAAGATTTTGAGAAATATTGGTTTTAAGTCTTCCTTAAAACTTTTCTTTGTTGGGAGGTTTTTGATTACTAATTCAATCTCTTTACTTGTCAGATGAGATTTTCTATTTGTTCTTAAATGAATTTAAGTAATTTATGTGTTTCTAGGAATTTGTCTGTTTCATTTAGGTTATCTAATTTATTGGTGTACAATTGTTCATAGTATCTTATTATAATCCTTTTTGTTTCTATATGGGCAGTAGTAATGACCCCATTTTCATTTGTGATTTTAAATGTTAGCATCTTCTCTCTTTTTTCTTTGTAGGTAACAGCTTGTCAATTTTGTTGATCTTTTCAAGGAACCAACTTTTGGTTTGTTGATTCTATTATTTTTCTCCTCTCTTATAACTTTATCTCTGCTCTAATATTTATTATTTCCTTCTTTCTGCTAACTTTAGTTTTAGTTTGTTCTTCTTTTCTAGTTCCCCAAGGATGAAGTTAGGTTATTGATTTTATGTCTTCTTTTTTTAATGTAGGCAGTTAGAGCTATAAATTTCCCTCTGAACACTGCCTGCCTTGCATCCCATATATTTTTGTATGTTGTATTTTCATTTTCATGAATCTCTAAGTATGTTCTAATTTCCCTTGTAGTTTCTTCTTTGACCCATTTGTTGTTTAAGAGTGTGTTGTTTAATTTCCAAATACGTGTGAAGTTTTTCAGTTTTCCTGCTGTTGTTGATTTCCAGCTTCATTAATTGTGATTGGAGAAGATACTTTGTATGATTCTGATATATTTTTTATTTATTTAGACTTATTTTTTACAGCATATGGTCTATCCTGGAGAATGACACATCCCCACTTGAGAAGAGTGTGTATTCTGCTGTTGTCGGAAGGACTGTTCTCTACATAGCTCTGTTAGGCCTGGTTGCTTCCTCTGTTTTTCAGGTCCTCTATTCCCTTATTGATCTTCTGTCTAGATGTTCTATTCATTTATTAGGAGTGGTGTCTCCAACTGTTAAAGTAGAAATGTCTATTTCTCTCTTCAATTCTGTCTTTATTTACTCCATGTATTTTGGGGCTCTGCAGTTAGATGCAGTGCATATACATTTATAGTTGTTATATCTTCATAATGAATTGACCCTTGTATCAATACATCATGTCCTTCTTTGTCTCTTGTAACAGTTTTTGACATAAAGTCTACTTGGTCTTATATCAGTATAATCACCTCGGTTCTCTTTGGTTACTGTTTGCAAGGAATATATTTTCCATCCTTTCACTTTCAACCAATTTTTGCCTTTGAATCAAAAGTGAGTCTCTTGGAGATGGCGTATAGTAGGATCATACATTTTTATTGATTCTACCAACCTGTGCTGGTTTGAAGCTGTTATGTACCCTGAGAAAAGGATATATTCTTTTTTTCTTTTTTGCCCCTGTTTTTCTACTTATCCATCCATACACTGGACAAAAGGGAGTGTGAGCCACATGGCTTTCCCAATCACACTGCCACCCCTCATAAGCTACATTTTTATACAATCATCTTCAAGATTCAAGGGTTCTGGGTGGTAGTTTGATTATTTCAGGTATTTACTGCTAGCTATTCCAATTCATTAGAACCTAAAAAAGGTTATCTATATTGTGCATAAGAGTGCCCACCAGAGTGACCTCTCGGCTCCTTTTGGAATCTCTCAGCCACTGAAACTTATTTCATTTCATTTCAGTTCCCATTTTGGTCAAGAAGTTGTTCTCCATCCCACGATGACAGGTCTAGATTTCTCCCCAGGAGTCATATTCCATGTTGCCAGGGAGATTCACTCCCCTGGGTGTCAGATCCCACAGAGGGGGGAGGGCAGTGATTTCACCTGCCAAGTTGGCTTAGCCAGAGAGAGAGGGCCACATCTGAGCAACAAAGAGGCACTCAGGAGGAGACACTTAGGCATAATTATAAGCAGGCCTAGCCTCTCTTTTGCAGTAACAGTCTTCCCAAGGGCAAGTCCTGTGATTGAGGGCTCAGTGCATCAAACCGCCAGTCCCCTATCTCTGTGAGCACATCAGCAACCATCGAGGTGGGGAAGCCCAACGCCCCATGCATTCTCCCCCAGCAATGTTCACATTAGTGGTAGCATATAATAATGCTCTTTTTGTGCCTGGCTTATTTCATGCAGCATTATGTCTTCAAGGTTCATCCATGTTGTCATACGTTTCACAACATCGTTCCTTCTTACTGCTGCATGGTATTCCACTGTGTGTATATACCACATTTTATTTATCCACTCATCTGTTGAAGGACATTTGGGTTGTTTCCATCTCTTGGCAATTGTGAATAATGCTGCTATGAACATTGGCATGCAGATATCTGTTCATGTCACTGCTTTCAGTTCGTTGGGGTATATACCAAGAAGTGCAATTGCTGGATCGAAGGGTAACTCTATATCTAGTTTTCTAAGGAACTGCCAGACTTCTCCACATCCCCTCCAGATTTGTAGTTTCCTGTTTGTTTAATGACAGCCATTCTAATTGCTGTGACATGGTATCTCATTGTGGTCTTAATTTGCATCTCTCTGATAGCTAATGAAGCTGAACATTTTTTCGTGTGTTTTTTGGCCATTTGTATTTCCCCTTCAGAGAACTGTCTGTTCATATCTTTTGCCCATTTTGTAATTGGGCTGTCTGTACTATTGTCATTGAGTTGTAGGATTTCTTTATATATGCAAGATTTTGTCAGATACATGGTTTCCAAAAATTTTTTCCCATTGAGTTGACTGCCTCTTCATGTTTTTGACAAATTCCTTTGAAGTACAAAAACTTCTAAACTTGAGGAGTTCCCATTTATCAATTTTTTCCTGTGTTGCTTATGCTTTGGGTGTAAGGTCTAGGAAGTGACCTGCTAATACAAGGTCTTGAAGATGTTTTCCTACATTATCTTCTAGGAGTTTTATGGTACTTTCTTTTATATTGAGATCTTTGGTCCATTTTGAGTTAATTTTTGTGTAGGGGGTGAGGTAGGGGTCCTCTTTCATTCTTCTGGATATGGATATCCAACTCTCCCAGCCCCATTTGTTGAAAAGACTGTTATGTCCCAGTTCAGTGGCTTTGGGGGCCTTCTCAAAGATCGGTCAGCCATAGACCTGGGGGTTTATCTCTGAATTATCAATTCAGTTCCATTGATCAATCTATCTATCTTTGTGCCAGTACCATGCTGTTTTGACTACTGTGGCTTTATAATAAGCTTCAAAGTCAGGGAGTGTAAGTCCTCCCACTTTGTTTTTCTTTTTTAGAGTGTTTTTAGCAATTCAAGGCATCTTCCCTTTCCAAATAAATTTGATAACTAGCTTTTCCAAGTCTGCAAAGTAGGTTGTTGGAATTTTGATTGGGATTGCATTGAATCTGTAGATGAGTTTGGGTAGAATTGACATCTTAATGACATTTAGCCTTCCTATCCATGAACATGGAATATTTTTCCATCTTTTAAGGTCCCTTTCTATTTCTTTTAGTAGAGTTATGTAGTTTCCTTTGCACAGGTGTTTTTACATCTTTGGTTAAGTTTATTCCTAGGTACTTGATTTTTTTAGTTGCTATTGAAAATGATATCTTTTTCTTGAGTGTCTCTTCAGTTTGTTCATTTTTAGCATATAGAAACATTACTGACTTATGTGCATTAATCTTGTATCTTGCTACTTTGCTAAATTTGTTTATTAGCTCCAGGAGCTGTATCATTGATTTCTCAGGGTTTTCCAGATATAAGATAATATCATCTGCAAATAATGACAGTTTTACTTCTTCCTTTCCAATTTGGATGACTTTATTTCTTTATCTTGCCAGATTGCCCTGGCTAGCACTTCTAGCACAATGTTGAATAACAGTGGTGACAGCGGGCATCCTTGTCTCATTCCTGATCTTAGAGGGAAGGTTTTCAGTCTCTCACCATTGAGTGCTATGCTGGCTGTGGGTTTTTCATATATGCTCTTTATCATATTGAGGAAGTTTCTTTCAATTCTTACCTTTTGAAATGTTTTTATCAAAAAGGGATGTTGGATTTTTTTCAAATGCTTTTTCAGCATCTACTGAGACAATCATTTGATTTTTCTCTTTTGATTTGTTAATGTGTTGATTACACTGATTGATTTTCTTATGTTGAACCATCCTTGCATGCCTGGAATGAACCAAGGATATATTCTTTTAATCCATTCCCATGCAGACCTATTGTGGGTGGGACATTTTTATTAGGTTGTTTCAATTTGGATGTGACTCACCCAATTAAAGATGGATCTTAATCCTTTACTGGAGTCCTTTATGAGGGTAAAAGGCAGAAAAAAGCCAAGAGACCTTAGAGAGAGAAACATCCAAAGAGCTTGGAGAGAAAAGTCCCAGAGATGCTGAGAGGACCTGCAGAAGCTCAGAGAGAGGGCCACTGGAACCAAAACCTGAAAGCAATGAAACCCAGGAGAGGAGAATCATCAGACACTAGTCATGTGACTTCCCATGTGGCAGAGGAACCCCAGATGCCACTGGTTTTTCTTCAGAGAAGGTATCATCCTGTTGATGCCTTAATTGGGACATTTTCATGGCCTAAGAACCATAAATCTGTAAGCTAATAAATCTCCATTGTAAAATCCAACCCATTTCTGGTATATGGCATTCTGGCAATTTTAGCAAATCTAAACACAACCTCTACCTTTTGATTGGAGAATTTATTCCATTTATATATAAAGTAATTACTTGTGGGAAAATGAGTGTCAGAGATGATCAGATGTGCTAAGTGATGCGCTTGAAGATATTTCCCCCTAAGGGTATTTGTGTCTCTCAGAAAACAATATGTTTTAGAGAAACAGACAGGAAAGAGTAAGGGGAAGCTGAATCTGTGTTCCAGGTTTTCTTTATGAATTTTCTTTGTATTTTAGGATTTTTTTTTCTGATGGCCAAAATACACTGCTGTCATAGAAACTTTGGAGAATGCAGAAAAGCATAAAGACTCTCTGATTTAAACTTCTCTCTGATCACCAGAGGGTAACATTACAAGTAAAGGAAGGGCAAAGTGAGGGCAAGATGGCAGAGTGGTGAGGTCCAGGTTGTAGTTACTCCTCCAGGGCAGTTGGTAGAAAGCCAGAAACTGCATGGACCATACACCACAGAGGAATTTGAGATTGGACAAACTTCATACAACACTCACAGACATGTGGAACAGCTGAGATCGGCGAAATCTGTAAGTTCTAGCAGTCAGGGGGCCTGTGCCCCTCCCTGCCAGGCACAATCCTGAAGGAGGAGGGGCCAGCCATGCTGGAACCAGGAGGGAAAATGAAAGCTGCAACCATAGATAAACTGCTCAGAGCGGACACCAGAAAATCTGGGAGCAGTCAGAGGAGATAGGGCTAGCAAAACACCAAAAAAAAAAAAAAAAAAAAAAAGGAAACAAAATAAAAACAGAGACTGGGGAGTCAGGTGAATAATACCGAGAAGGGCAGGGCTCTAACAGAATCAGACACATATGCAAATCCAGGGAGGGAGAGCCTTTGTCTGAAAAGCCAGCTTCTCTGACTTCCTGATTGCTACTTAATTGCCCTCAACTCTTGGTCCTTTAGCATTTCAATAGTGCAGTAGATCTAGAAAGAAGGCAACTAGTACATACTGGGCCCTTCCTTTTTTTTTTTTTTTTTTTTTTTTTTTTTTCTCTTTTTCTAAAACAATTACTCTAAGAAGCCCATTACAGAAAGCCCCAAAGACTTGCAATTTGGGCCCAGGCAAGAGCAGAGCTAAGATAGCTCTGAGAGACAAAGCAATAAGTCTAGTGGTGAAGAAAATTCACTAAACACCATAAATTCTCAGCCCTTTTGGGAACTCAGATCCCAGGGTTTGGAATTCATTAACTAGCTTCAGTCAGCCACATCCTGGACTGGGTTAGGGTCACCTGGAGAACTAAAGGCTCCCCTCCTCCTTACACTGGTGGAGGAACTGTGGGCTGGCAAGCACCACCTGCTGGACAGCATAGGAGAAGCACAGAGTCTAAAGGCCTCACAGGAGGGTCTCATTTTCAAGGAAATGCCATACCCTTCTCCTAAGACCTGGGCCTCTCCGGACTAGGAAAACCTGACTGGGGCTGACCATATCTGACGAGATCACCACACAAAAAGGCTACATAGAGGCAGGGCAAGAAACAGAAAAACAAGAGGTAAAAAACTCTGATCAACTAAACAGAATCTAAGTCAAAGGTCTAGAATAAGCTGAACTAAACACCAAAGATTAGAGAACAAAGCCAACCAGCAAGAAAATCCTAGGTAAAAGAGTGAAAACAAGCTCCAGAATAAACTAATCAAGAAAGTCAGATGCCTACACAGCTTAAGATAATGAGCCATGCTAGGAAACATGAAAATATGGATCACTAAAAGGAACAAACTAATAGTTCAACTGAGATACAGGAGTTGAAGCAATTATTGCTAAATCAATTCAGTGAGCTGAAGGAAGAACTAATTGGAGATGTTCAAACAAATCTAACTCAATTCAAAAATCAAGTCAATGAACTAAGGGAAAACATATCAAAAGAGATGAATGATATAAGAAGGACACTGGATGACCATAAGGAAGAATTCATAAACTTGAAAAAACAAATGACAGAACTTATGGGAATGAAGGGCATAATGGAGGAGATAAAAAAGACAATGGAGGGATACAACAGTAGACTTGAACATGCAGAAGAAAGGATCCATGAATTGGGAGACCAGACATCTGAATTCACACACATGAAAGAATAGTTGGTGAAAAGAATGGAAAAATGTGAGCAAGGTCTTAGGGAGCTGAGTGACAACATGAAACACACAAACATATGTGTTTGTGGTATCCCAAAGGGAGAAGAGAGGGGAGAAAGGGGCAGAAAGAATAGTAGAAGAAATAATCACTGAAAATTTCCCAACTGTTATGAAAGACAGAAAATTAGAGATTCAAGAAGACAGTGCACCCCAAACAGAATAGACCCCATTAGACATACTCCAAGACACTTACTGATCAGATTGTCCAATATCAAAGATAAAGAGAGAATTCTGAAAGCAGCAAGAGAATAGCAATCCATCACATACCAGGGAAACTCAATAAGACTATGCACAGATTTCTCTACAGAAACCATGGAGGTGAGAAGACAGTGGTAAGCTATACTTAACATACTGAAAGAGAAGAACTGCCAACCAAGAATTCTATATCCAGCAAAACTGTCCTTCAAAAATGAGGGAGAGATTAAAATATTTTCAGACAAACAGACACTGAGAGAGATTGTGAATATGAGACTGGTGCTACAGGAAATACTAAAGGGAGTGCTACAGGCTGATAAGAAAAGACAAGAGAAAGATATTTGGAGAAGAGTGTAGAAATGAAGATTATCAGGAAGGGTAAAAAGAGATAAAGGAAAAAATAAGACATGACATATAAAATCCAAAAGACAAAATGATAGAAGAATCTACTGCCCTTACAGTAATAAAGTAATAAATCTACTGCCTTACTGATAAGGCAGAACTTACTTCTTTATACTTTTTTGCCTCTCATTTCCTCCATTACTGTCTTTTTTATGTTTAGTTAATATTTAGTAGTGAACCATTTTGATCCCCTTCTCTTTCCTCTGTTGGATATATTTTAGATATTTTCTTTGTGGTTACCACAAGGATTACACTTCACATCTTAAATTTAGAAAAATCTTGTTTGAATCAATACCAACTTAACTTCCATAGTATATGAAGACCTTAGCCTATACCACTCCATCCTCTTATGTGGTTTTAGTCACAAATTACATCTTAATACATTGTGTACCCCAAAACATAAATTTATAATTGCTTTTTATGAACTTGTTTTTTAAATCAGGTAAGAAAGAGGAGTTGTAAACAAAAAATATAACAATACTGATTTTATATTTACCCCCTTGTAGTTTCCTTTTTTAGGATGTTTATATTGTCATACCATTTTAAGTGACTATCTCTTGTCCTTCCATTTCAACCTCAAAAATTCTTTTAGTATTTCTTGTAAGTCATTTCTATGGTAATGAAGTCCCTCAGCTTTTATATATCTGAGAATGTCTTAATTTCTTCCTCAGCTTTGAAGGATAATTCAAAACTTGGTTGACATTTTTAAAATATTTTGGCAGTTTAAATATGTCATCCTTCTTTCTTCCAGCATCCATGGTTTCTGATGAAGAATTGGCTATTAATCTTATTAAGAATACCTTATACATGATGAATCATTTCTCTTTAGTTGCTTTCAAGATTCTCTCTCTGTCTTTGCCTTTCAACAGGTTAATAATAATATGCCTTGATGTTAACCTCTTTGTAGTTTGTTGGGCTTCTTGAGCATATTTATTCTTGTGTTTCAACAACTTTTAGAAGTTTTGGGCCACTATTTCTTAAAATATTCTTTCACTCCCTTTCTCCTTCTTGCCCCTCTTTCATTCTGCACTCCCATAATGCATATATTGGTATGCTTGGTGGTGTCCCACATGTCCTTTATGTTCTGTTAATTTTTCTTCATTCTTTTTTTCTTTTTGCTTCTCAGACTGAATAACTTCAACTGTCCTGTCTTCAAGTTTGCTGATTATTTCTTTTACCTGTTCAAATATGCTGTTGAACCTCTCCAGTGAATCTTCCATTTCAGTTATTGTAAGTTTCAATCCCAGAATTTCTCTTTGGTTCTTTTTTATAATTTCATTCTTTTTATTGAGATTTTCATACCATTCATATATTGTTTTCCTGATTTCCATTTGGTTCTTTGTCCATGATTTCCTTTAGCTGTTTGAGCATATTTAAGCAGATGTTTTAATTTATTGTCTAGTTAAATCCAATGCCCATGCTTCCTCAGTGATTGTTCCAGTTTGCTAATGCTGCCATTATGCAAAGTACCAGAAATGGATTGGCTTTTTAAAGGTGATTTATTTGGTTATAAAGTTACAGTCTTAAGGCCATAAAGTGTCCAAGGTAAGGCCTCAACAATAGGGCACCTTCACTGAAGGATGGCCATTGATGTCCAGAAAACCTCTGTTAGCTCGGAAGGCACATGGTGGGCATCTGCTTGCTCCCAGGTTGCATTTCAAAGTGGCATTCTCCAAAACATTGCCCTCCAAAATGTTTCTGTGTCAGCTTCTCAGGGAAAACTCTAGGCTAGTACCTCCAAATCATCAGTAAAATTCTGCTTTCAATGGCCATCTTCAAAATGTCTCTGCAAGTTGCAGCTCCTCTTAAAAATGTCACTCTCAGTTGCTCTGAGGTCTTTCTGTCTGTGACCTCCTTTATAAGACTCCAGTAATCCAATTAACACCCACCCTGAACGGGCAGGGTAACACCTCCATGGAAATTATCCAATCAAATGTTTCATTCACAGTTGATTGTGTCACATCTCCATGGAAACACTCAAAGAATTCCAATCTAATCAACACTAATACATCTGCCTCCACAAGATTGCATCAAAGATAATGGCATTTTGGGGGCCATAATACATCCAAACTGGCACAGTGATGGTTTCTATTGATTCATTTTGTTCCTTTGAAATGGGTTATCCTTTCCTCTTTCTTTGAATACCTTGTAATTTTTTTTTTTTTTGGTTGAAATCTGGATATTTGAATATTTTAATTTGGCAACTCTGGAAATCAGATTCTCCCCCTTCCTCAGGGTTTTCTCTTTTTATTGTTGAAGGCTGTAGATTGTTCCAAAATATTTTTCCAATGACTGTATTCTTGTTGTGTGTAGTCACTGAAGTCTCTCTTCCTTTAGTTTATTAGTTTATATTTGAGTGGTGTTTTGATAGAGATTTCCTCAAATTCCAGGAGTTAAAAACTAAAAAAAATAAAATAAAATCAAACTGACCAACCAACCAAACAAACAAACAAGAAAACATTTCACCTAGTCTTTGTAGATTGGCTCTGTGCTGGGGCTCTCATTCAATGTTCTTTGAGGCTTGATTGAACTTAGAGATCACCTCAAGTTGAAATCTTATGTTTCCTCTCAGGTCTTTTCTGGACATGCATCTTACCCTGGGATTGCAGCATGACTTTCTAAATTCCCCCATATATAAGGCTTTTCTGAATGCCCTAATTTCCTAAGAAAACTTTCCACAGCTTTTCCTGCTGGGTTCCACGTGCTGCTTTGTATGTTCCAATCATAATCTTTTGCCTTACATGGCTACAGTTTTTTTCATTCCCATGCAGTGTTTTCCAACAGTGTCTGCAGTTTCTCTGCCTTAAATGATGAAACAGAAAAATACCTTGGGCCAGGCCTTTAGGTAGCCAGCAGACAGGTTAGAACAGACATGCACACTAATTTGTGAATAAGTTGTGCTACATTCCCTCCAGGACCAAGGACCAGTATCCCTTACTAGGAGTGTGCATGAACCAAATTACTTCAAACTGAGGTTGTCTGCCCATGCTCTACCTGTCCCCAGAGAATAAGATGAACCCCCTCTGGAGGGATATAAAATAATATAGAGCTTGTATAATTTATCATAGACAATGCTTGGACTCTAAGTCAAGAATTGGGAAAAACTTTGAGGAGTAAAATGGTGTGCAAAACATCAGCTCCCCTCTCTGCATTTTCCCTTCTCTTTGGAAACTTGTTTCCTCAGGTCATAGCTGCCTGCAGCTGTCCAATTCATTCAAACCATTTATTTTTCATCTGGATTTTCTAGTTGTTTTGTTAGGGCAGTGGTCTGCTCTAAGCACTTCATCATAGCTGAAATGAAAGCTCAAAGAAGGATAATTTAATAAATAGCATGAAAGAGGGTGTGTTTCTAAACCTAGTAAAATGAAGAAATGAAATTAATGATGACAGCTCCTGCTTATTGAGCCCTTATTATCTGTTTCAGTTTGCTAAAGCTGCCAGAATGCAATATACCAGAAATGGATTGGCTTTTACAATGGGGATTTATTAACTTACAATTTACAGTTTTTAGGCCATGAAAATGTCCCAGTTAAGGCATCAACAGATGGTACCTGGACTATGAAGAAAGGATGCAGACATCCAGGGTTCCTTTGTCACATGGGAAGGCACATGGCAGGTGTCTGCTTGTCCTTTGCTCCCAGGTTTTGTTGCTTTCAGCTTCTGGTTCCAGTGGCTTCCTGAGTTTCAGTACGTCCTCTCTTGGCTTCTCCAGGGCATTTTCTCTCTATGCTTTTTTGGCTGTTTCTGTTTTTTATCATCTCAAAAAGTACTCCAGTAAGGGGATCACATCTGAACTACATCTTGATTGAAATAATCTAATCAAAAGGTCCCATCCACAGTAGGTCTGTACCCCCAGGAATGGATTAAAAGAACATGGACTTTTCTGGGGTACATAACAGCTCCAAGCTACCACATTATCTATCACACTTTGTTCTAAGTGGTTGCATGTATTATGTCATTTCAATTTTTACAACTTCACAGGATAGGAACTATTTCTTTTTCCACTTTACTGGTGTTGGAATTGAGGCTTAAAGAGGGAAAGTAACTTGCCCATGCAATCTGTCTATCTTGGAGCCAAAATGCGTATATAATTTGATGGACTAGTAGTCAGGTGGATGGATGAACAAACAAAAATGTAAAGAAAATAAAACAGCCTAACACAACAGGAATTAGCAAAATAATCATGGTAACATATGAGGAATAAAATACAACCCTAAATATGATGATATAGTTCTAATATTTATTAACATGAAAAGTCATTTGTGTTATATTGTGAAGTGAGGCAATTATATTGCAAAATAGGGTTATGCAATTCAAATTTTTGGGATCTAGATATCTTCTTACATATATGTGTAAATATATGCATAGAAAGTAGTCTGGAAGATTACATAACAACATAATAGCTTATTGGGGTGATGGAACTATGGGTATGTTTAAAATGTGTTTTTCTTTACATTTATCCATATTTTTCTAATTGTTTCTGTGAACAATACAGATTTATCTAGTAAAGTAATAAGAAGAAAGCCCCTTCTAGTACTGGCCATTCAAACGCAGTTGCAGGAGCACAAATACAGTCTCTGTCCCCTTTATACTTGTCTGGAAGAGACAAGTTCAGCTCAAAGGAAAATTACCATCCTAGAGAGAGAAATGAAGGAACAAGATACCCTCATCAGTGAGATGACAGGGCTGAACTCTGACCTCAGAGGTTGCTTCCAGCTCTAAAGTTCTCCAAGTCTATGACCTGGGGGTCTTAAGCCAGGAAAAGCCTCAGGAGGCTTAATGGTTATTCACAAATGTCTGAAGGACTGTCATGTGGAGGAAGCAGCAAATTTGTTCTGAGTTCCAGAGGCAGGCACATGTGAAGGAGGGACAGTGAGCTCCAGTCCCAGGAAGGTTTCAAGGAGAAAATCCAAGGACCCTTAGACAGTAATTGGGTAGGGTAAAAGATCCCTTGGCTCCAAGAGCCCTCCCAAAGGAACAAATCTGAGATCCTATAAATCTATCATCTTATGGACTCTGAATTAACTAGAATCATTCACAGAGGCACCAGAAGAGGAGAAAGCACATGGAAAGCCAAGACCAGTCATGCAGGATCACCTGCAAGATAGCTGACTGTTCCAGACCCTGGGTATTTGGAGTTGAAGAAGAAAGAAGACATGGTTGCTGCCACACAATGCTTGTGAATAAGATGGCTAGGGGTCAAGCTGACAAGGGCCATGTCAACAGACCTGCCCAGAGTTCATGGAACACCTATAAAGAAACAAGGAATTTTGCCTACAAATGGCATGTCAGTGGGATTGAAAAGAGAAGGCAGCACCTGAACTGCACCTTGAAGGATGAAAAAGTCAGAGGAAAGGACATTCAAGCAAAGGTACAAGTTTGTGGCAAAGATGTGGGGGTGCTAATTGGCAAGCATGTTCAGGGAGTGACATATTGTTCAAGACTTGCCAACAGTGTAGGGTCCAGTGGGAAGGGGTTTGGATGCAGTAAAGGAGGCAAATGGGTTTAAGACCAGAGTATGAGAGGCCTTGAATGCTGCATTATAAGGGATTTGGTCTTTATTCTGTGGCCAACTGGTGTCCTAGAAGGAGAATAGAAAGAAGGGGACAGAAAGGATATTTGAAGAATATTCCCCCAAATTTCCTAAATTTAATGAAAGAAATTAATCTACACACCCAAGAAGCTCAACAAACACCAAGTAGGAAAAATTCAGAGATCCACACCTAGAGATATCATAGTCAAACTTTCAAAAATAAAAGACAGAGAGAATCTTGGATGCAGCAAGAGAAGTGATTCATGTACAATGGATTGTCAGTAAAATTAACAGCTGGTTTCTCATGAGAAACCATTAAGGCCAAAAGGCAGTGAGAGGACATATTCAAAGTGCTAAAAGAAACAGACTGCCAACCAAGAATTCTATATCCAGCAAATCAACTCTTCAAAACTGAAGGAGAAATTAAGACATGGCCACATAAACAAAAACCAAAAGAATTAATCACTAGCACACCTGCCTTCCAAGAAATACTAATGGCTGAAATAAAGGAAAAAACAAACAAACCCAACAACCTTGAATCCATATGAAGAAATAAAGAGTACCATCAAGGTAGCCACATAGCTAAGTATAAAACACCATATAAGTGTATTTTTGTTTGTAACTCTTTTCTTCTCAGATCTTTTTTAAAAGACATCTACATAAAGCAATAATTACAAAACTATGTTGGTTTCAAAATGTATAAAGATGTAATTTATGTAACAAGTATAGCACAAAGGAGAGAGAGAAACAAGGTATATTGGAAGAAAGTTTTGTATAACATTGAAATTAAATTCATATTAATTCAAACTGGATAGTTGTAAATTAAAATGTTAATTGTAATCCCCAGGAAAAAAAACTTTAAAAATATATAGTAAAATAAATGATAAGGGAACATAAATGGTATAGTAGAGGTAGAAGAAAATGGCAGCATAGAGAGGAGTGGAAGCAAGTCTGTCCCCCTGGAACAACTAATTAATAACCAGGAACAACTAGTAAATAATCTGGAATAACTGCAGTGGGGGGGAGAGACAAACATGACTTTCCACTCATCATACACCAACCTGAATTGGGAGGAATGTCTGAGATTGCAGCATAAAATCTATAAGTAAAAACTGGGGATTCAAGCTGGGAGCACCCTCCCCCCACAGCCAGAACTGCAAAGCCTCACAGTGCTAGAGAGCAGCACTCTCTAAACAAGCGAATATAGCCAGCTGAGCTCCAACTGGGGTTTTAATTAACACGCATGTACTGCTCAATACAAGGTATGAATCCCCAACAAGCAGACAGAGGCTTTTGGTGATGATGGACCTTGGAGAGCTGGAGGACCTCTCTGGGAGGGAGGGGAAGCCCAGAGGACCAGGTGCTGCCTCTGGCTGATGGGTGAAATTGAGGGGGGCCACAGGCCGACCCTGAAGGGGGGGTTTCTGTCCCTGTCTTGGCTCAGTGGAGAAAGCCTCAGCCATTGTTAATTCCCAGCACTCAGATCCGGACAAGGGTGGAGATAGCAGAGTCAGAGACTATTCAAATGCAAATGACCCCTCCCTAGGGGGTGTATCTTCTCTAAGAGGAAAGAGGTGGTGACAAGCTCTACTACTCACCTTCCATTTGGAAACAGACCCCAGAGCCTGGGGGAAAACAGCCATGGAACACACCTCCTTAACCAGTCTGAAGCTACAGATTGACAGGCACCACCTGCTGGGCAGTAAAGCACATTGACTTGCAGCCTCACAGGGTGTACCAATCTTCTAAGACACATCCTCAGGGAGACCTTATACTATGGCCTCCTTCCAGGATCTGAGCCCATTCTGATCTGGGAAAACCTGATTGGCGTAACCAAAGAAAACAGATGCCTAGATGGCATAAAACTACAACCTACACTAAGAAAAATGAAGTTATGGCCCAGTTGAAGGAACAAACTTACACTTCAACTGAGATACAGGAATTTAAACAACTAATGCTAAATCAATTCAAAAAGTTTAGGGAAGATACGGCATAAGAGATGAAGCATATAATGAAAACACTGGGTGTACATAAGGTAGAAATCGAAAGTTCAAAAAACCAACTGGCAGAATCTATGGAAATGAAAGGCACAGCACAAGAGATGAAAGACACAATGGAGACATACAACAGCAGATCTCAAGAGGCAGAAGAAAAGACTCAGGAACTGGAGAAAAAGAGACCTAAAACCCTAGACAAAAAAGAACAGATAGAGAAAAGAATGGAAAAATATGAGCAACATCTCCAGGAACTTAAGGACAAAATGAAAAGCAGGAATGTATGTGTCATGGGTATCCCAGAAGGAGAAGAGAAGGGAAAAGGAGCAGAAGCAATAATAGAGGAAATAATCAATAAAAATTTCCCATCTTTTATGAAAGACATAAAATTACAGATCCAAGAAGCACAGAGAACTCAAACAGTATAGATCTGAATAGGCCTACACCAAGACACTTAATAATCAGATTATCAAACATCAAAGATAAAAAGACAATCCTGAAAGCAGCAAGAGAAAAGTGATCCATCATGTACAAAGGAAGCTTGATAAGACTATGTGTGTATTTCTCAATAGAAACCATGGAGGCAAGAAGGAAGTGGTATGATATGTTTAAGATATTGAAAGAGAAAAACCACCAACCAAGAATCATATCTCTGGTAAAACTGTCCTTCAAATATGAGGGAGAGTTTAAAATATTCTCTGACAAACAGGCAATGACAGTTTGTGAACAAGATACTGGCTCTATGGGAAACACTAAGGGGAGCACTACAGACAGAAAGGAAAGGAGTAAGAGGTTTGGAACACAATTTTGGGAGATAGTAGCATAGCAATGTAAGTACACTGAAAAAAAGATGACTGTGAGTATGGTTGAAAGAGGAAGGTTAGGAGCATGTGGGACACCAGAAGGAAAGAGGAAAGATAAAGACTGGGACTGTATAACTCTGTGAAACCTAGAATGCTCAACAATTGTGATAAAGGTACAAATATGTTTTTTCATGAGGTAGAAAAAATGAACGTCAACATTGCAAGGTGTTAAAAATGTGGTGGGATTGGGGGAAAAATACAATCAATGCAAACTGGAGACTATAGTTAACAGAAATATTGTATTGTGCTTCCTTTAATATAACAAAGGCAATATACCAAGGTCAAATGCATATAAGAGGGGGCATAAGGGAGGGGTAAGGGACTCTTGGCATTGGTAATGTTGTCTGACTATTCTACTTTAGTTTAATGTTATCTTTCCTTTTGTTGCTCCCTAGCTGTCATGTTTTTTTTCCTTTCTTTTTTCTTCTTCTTTTGTCTCTCTACCTTCTTTGACTCTTCCTCCTCCTTTGTGGGAGAAATGGAAATATCTTTATATAGGTAGTGGCAGTGGTGGTGAATACATATATAAGTGACTATACAGGGAACCATCGATTGTTTACTTAGGATGGAATGTGTGGTGTGTGAACAAAACCATCTCAAAAAAAATGGGTTGATGAAAACTTGAGGGCACTATGTTGAGTGAAATAGGTTGGACACATAAGGACAAATATTGCAGGGTCTCACTGACATGAACTAATTTTCATATGTAAACTCATAGACATGAAATGTAAGTTATAGGATATACAATGAGGTTAAAGAATGGGGGAGTGGTTGCTTATTATGAGCAGAATGTTCAACTAGGGTGAACTTAAATGTTTGGAAATGGACAGAGGTGATGGTCGCACATTGTGAGAATTGCTAACAGTGCTGAACAGTGCGTGAATGTGATGGAAAGGGGAAGCTCAGAGTCACATATGTCACCAGAAGGAAAGTTGCAGGTTAAAAGATGGGAATGTATAAAACAGTGAATCTTGTGGTGGACAATGTCCATGATTAACTGTACAAATATTAGAAATCTCTCTCATGAACTGGAGAACAAATGTATGATGCTATAAGTTAATAACAGAGGGTCCATAAAGGAAAGAAAATATACCTATTGCAAACTATATACTACAGTTAGTAGTATTTTTTTTATTTTGAAATAATTTCAAACATATAGGACAGTTGCAAATACAATGCAAACCTCATACAGAGAACTCCAACACCCCCCACCCCCAGATATCTGAATCTACCAATTTTACATTTTGCTACCTTTGCAGTACCTTTCTTTCACTTTCCTTCCTTCCTTTCTTTCCTTTCTTCCATCCTTCCTCTCTCCCTCCCCCCCTTTCTTTCAACTATATCTATTGTCTTTCTATCAATTATCTATCTACCCATTTATCATCTCCTGAACATTTGAGAGCAGGTTGCATATATCATACGCCTTGAACTCATAACACTTCCATGTACATTTCCTATGAACAAGGATATTCACTTATGTCATTAACTTAACTGCAGTTAATTCAAGAAAATTAATATGGATATAAAGCTTAAATTCTATGTTCCAATTTTTCCTTATGCTCCCTTTGAGCTTTTCTCCTCCATTCTTAGATCCACTCCAGTATCATATATTGCATTCATTGTCATTAACTCTTAATTAACTTTTTTAAAATTAACTATAGCAAAAAAATTTTTTTAAGATATACGTTAAAAAAACATTTCAAATAAACCATAACAAGGGAGTAAGAAAAAGATAACTAACCTAAAATAACTGCTTTACTTCCAACATGTTCCTACTCTACCCCAAGAAAATAACCTAATACAGCAACATTTCTGTGAACTTGTTCCTAACATACCCATCAGAAATTAACAAGCCATAGTCATTCCTGGGTATTCCCAGAATGTTAAATTTGCCTACAATAGCTTATCTGTTCTTATTGGGTTATTGTTCCCCCTTCATTAATTGCTCTCTATCTCTACTTCCCCTACATTCTACATTCTACACCATTTATTTTAGGAGTGTGTTGTTTAACCTCCAGGTGTTTGTGAATTTTCTAAGTTTCTGATGGTTATTGACTTTTAACTGTATTCCATTGAGGTCAGAGAATGTGCTTTGAATAATTTCAATTTTTTAAATTTATTGAGGCTTGTTTTATGTCCCAGTATATGGTCTATTCTGGAGAGAGTTCCATGATCACTAGAGAAGAATGTGTATGCTGGTGATTTGGAATGTGATATTCTACATATGTCTGTTAAATCAAATTCATTTATCAGGTTGTTTAGCTTTTCAGTTTCCTTACTGTTCTTCTGTCTGGTTGATCTATCTACAGGAGAGAGTGATTTGTTCAAGTCTCCCACAATTATTGTGGAAACATCCATTGCTTCCTTTAGTTTTGCCAGTGTTTGTCTCATGTATTTTGTGGCACCATGATTGGGTGCATAAACATTTATGATTGTTATTTCTTCTTGTTGAATTGCCCCTTTTATTAGTATGGAGTGGCCTTCTTTGTCTCTCATAACATCCTTGCATTAAAAGTCTATTTTATCTGAGATTAATATTGCCACTCCTTTCTTTCGGCTGTAGCTTGCATGAAATATTTTTTCCATCCTTTCACTTTCAATTTCTTTGTGTCCCTGTGTCTAAGATGAGTCTCTTGTATGCAACATATTGATGGTTCATATTTTTTTATCCATTCTGCCAATCTGTATCTTTAAATTGGGGAGTTTAATCCATTTACATTCAATGTTATTACTGTGAAAGCATTTCCTGAATCAACCATCCTATCCTTTGGTTTATGTTTTTCAGATATATTTGCCCCCCTCTCTCTTACTGTCCTTTATTGAACCAACATTGAATTTCTTTAGTACTGAACCTTTCTCCATCTCTCTCTCTCCTTTCTTTCTGTCAGTAGGGCTCCCTTTAGTATCTGAAGTAGAGCAGGACTTTTATTAGCAAAATCTCTCAGCATTTGTGAAAAATTTAAGCTCTCCCTCACATTTGAAGGAGAGTTTTGCTGGATAAAGTATTCTTGGTTGGAAATTTTTCTCTCTCAGAATGTTAAATATGTCATGCCACTGCCTTCTTGCCTCCATGGTGGCTGCTGAGTAGTCATTACTTAGTCTTATGTTGTTTCCTTTGTATGTGGTGAATTGCTTTTCTCTTGCTGCTTTCAGCACTTGCTCCTTCTCTTCAGTATTTGATGGTCTGATAAGAATATGTCTTGGAGTGGGTTTATTAGGATTTATTCTATTAGAGTTCACAGGGCATTTATGTTTTGTGTATTTATGTTGTGTAGAAGGTTTGGGAAGTTTTCCCCAACAATTTCTTTGAATACTCTTTCTAGACCTTTACCCTTCTCTTCCCCTTCTGGGACACCAGTGAGTCTTAAATTTGGACATTTTATTTTATCTATCATATCCCTGAGGTCCATTTCAATTTTTTTGATTTATTTCCCCATTCTTTCTTTTGTTCTTTCATTTTCCATTCTGTGGTCCTCGAGGTTGCTGATTCATTGTTCAGCTTCCACTAGTCTTGTGCTATGAGTATCCAGAATCTTTTTAATTTGGTCAACAGTTTCTTTTATTTCCATAAGATCATCTATTTTTTTATTTACTCACAATTTCTTCTTTATGCTCTTCTAGGGTCTTTTTCATGTCCTTTATATCCTGTGCCATGCTCTTGTTGTTTGTCTTTAGTTCTTTGATTAATTGCTCCAAGTACTGTGTCTCCTCTGATCTTTTGATTTGGGTGTTTGGGTTTGGGTTATCCATATCATCTGGTTTTATCATATGCTTTAAAATTTTCTGTTGTTTTTGGCCTTTTGGCATTTGCTTTACTTGTTAGGGTTCTTTTAGGGTATGTAGGATTATTCAAAGATGAATCTCTAATTTGTCAGATCTACAGCTTGGTGGCGTACATTTTCTCTAACTAACCAGCAGATGGCACCTGTGAGTCACCTATTCCCCTCAAATGAGTTCTCTCCAACTTTTTCTTTGTGGTATGTGTGGGTCTGATTCTTGTGGGGTGCAATTGGTGCACCAAGTTTGGATGTGCTGTTGGTGCTGTCTGCCCTGAATGTGGAGCGTGTGTCTGAATGGTTAGGGAGGGATGGAAGCTTTAATAATCAAACCTTTCAGGTGTTCCTGGAGATTTAAGGCTTTTGCAAGAGTCTAAACCTTCATTTCAGTCTTGCCACAGATTGCCTCTGCCACTGATCAACAAGTCTTCAGTATTGGTGTATGGTCCCTGGGATTTCCAAGTGTGTCCCTCTTCCAAGGCATGCCATTCTAGGGCCTCCGCTGAGGGAAGGTTGTGCTACAAGTACACGCCAGCCTCCAGGGAAGTTCTGGGCCGCTGGGCTGTGTAGGTGCATTCCCAGCCTGCTGTAAGGATGGCTGCATGGGGCGTGTTAATTTCCCCCTTTTCTCACAGCTCTGCCTTCCCAGCTCTGGGACAATTAGCTGTGGGTGCTTGAAAGGCTATTGTCCATGCCCAACACTGTGGCATGTGTGCGTGCCACTGAAAACACCCCCCGTCACACTGGGTTTCTTGACGCGGCTCTGGGCTGTGGCCCCAGCACTGGGCAGGAGCATTCCCAGCCTGTCAGGAAGATGGCTGCAAGGGGTATGGTTTTTTCCCCCTTTTGGCTCACCTCCGCCTTCCTCACTCTGAGACAATTAGCAGCGGGTGTGTTTGCAGTTCTCACTGCCGTATTTGCAGTCGCTTTCGTTTTTTTTTTTTTTTTTTTAAAAAGAACTAGTCTGCCTCCAAATGCCAACCCTCAGTTTCCCCACACCACAGCGTGGCTGCCGGATATTCAGCAGGCTTACTCACTCATTTCAGAATGCAGACTCCTGGTTTCACCAAGTGCACAGTCCCTGTGGATGTAGCAGATGTTGTCCAGTTGGTGTATCGCTGGAACTGGTGTTCTTGGTCACTTTCTGGCTTTTATCTAGTATTTTTCACGGAGGTGGTTTTTTGCCCTGTCTCTCCTAGCCAACATCTTAGGTTCCCCCAGTTAGTAGTATTTTAACATTCTTTCATTAACAGTAACAAATGTACTATACTAATACTATGAATCAATAATGGAGGGAGGGTTAAGGGTATGGGCAGATTTAAGTTTCCATTTTTGTGTGTCTATTTCTTTTCTGGAGTAATGAAAATGTTCTAAAAATTGAAAAAAATTAATTGTGGTGATGGATGCAAAGCTGTATGATGGTTCCATGGGCAATTGATTGTATACTTTGGATCTTTGGATAATTGTATGGTAAGTGAACAATCTCAATAAAATAAATGGTATAGTAGAAAATATCATTTAACACAAAGAAGGCAGTAATGGATAAACAGAAGAATGAAACAGACAGAGACATATGAAAAACAAATAGCAAAAAAGCAGACATAGGGGAATGTGGGAAGATGGTGGAGCAGGAAGCTTCAGGAATCAGTCCCTCCACCAAAACAACTGTTGAACTGGCAGGAACTGCCTGAATCAACTATTTTGAAACTCCAGACTCTAGAACAACACTGTGCAGTATGCAGGAAGGAGTGGGAAGAAGAGGCCAACAATTTGACTAGGGTTTCACCCTCCCTGCAGTGGCTACTATCCTCCTTCACCCAGCCTTGTGGTGGCAGCAGTGGGGCCTGGGGCTCTGGCTCCTGGCTCAGCTTGCTGGTGCCAGGGTGGGACACAGAAACCTAGCTCTCCAAACTCTCAGAGGATGTAATCTGATTGCTGATCAATGCCTTTGATCAGCTAATTCAGATCCCTGAGGTCAGCACTGATGGTGGCCATTGTCCCAACCCCCCAGGGGTGAAGGCGGCTGAGACATCTTAAAGACAAAATCGTGGAGAACACTTACAGGGCTGCATTAACTGGGCAGGTTCTGAATCAAGAAAACAGCAGCTTCGAAAGCCAGAGAAGAAGCTCCTGGCACCTGTGCTGGCCCCTTTACCATGCCCTGCACAATGCAGAGTGCAGCCAGGCTGCACAACCATTGCAGGTCCCTGTCCCTGATCCAGAGGGAGCAGGGTGGCTTCTGTGTGCATGCTGGCATGCGTGCATATCAGTGTTAATCCATCAAGTGGAAGTGAGAGACTCTAGGAAGGGTCTCGCCCTCCTAGAGTATGTCCTGAGGGCAGAGAAGCTCCATGCAGACAGCAGGGACAGTGTGAGAAATCATTAGGTTGAAGCAGTCTGGGGCAAAGTATCTGCATTAAGTCACTGGAAAGAGCACCCAGGAGGGGGCATAAGTCTATTTCAAAGGGAGTAGAGGGGGCATTCACTGAACTCACCCCATCCCCCAGTAAACCATAAGTGGAGGAATTCCTAAGGTTCCTAGCAGGCCTAAGCCCAGGAAAAGCAGCAAGTAGCCTTCCTGGCTCAATGGCTCCATGCAGGCTCAGAAAAGACAGAGAGGACCCTGCACTTGGCATTCGCCTTGAGCTGATCTTCTTGCCAGGAGGGCTAAGCTCTGAAGGAGAGCACCAGGTAAAGCAGAGCCAATTTGCAAAGACAGTGAAAAGTGCCTTTTGCTTTGGTTTGTTGGTTTTAATTAGCTCCTGGCATTCATGAAAGTATTTATCATATCACTAACTGTACAACACAATCAGTGAACCCTAATGGACATGGATTATAGCTAATAGTTCAATTATTAAAATTTTCTTTCATCAGTTGTAAAAAAAATATACCATGCTAATGCAAGGTGTTAATAATGGGGTGGTTTATGGAAACTGTATTTTATGCATGGTTTTTCTGTAAAAATACAACTTCTCTAATTAAAAAAAATCCAAAAGCAGACTGAAATCCTACATCATGAGTAATTACATCAAATATAAATGTAAATGGATTAACTAGAATCAAAAGGTAGAGACTGGTAGAATGGGTTAAAAAAAACACACATTATCCAATTGTATGCTGTCTACAAAAGACACGCTTTAGATTCAAAATAACAAATAGATTGACAAAAGTAAAAGGATGGTTAAAGGTATACTCTGCAAACAGTAACCACAAGGAATATCAGACATAGACATATTAATATCAGAAAAAATATATTCTAAGACAAATCTTGTTACAAGAGTTAAAGAAGGAATTTTTATACTGAAAAAAGGTCAAGCCATCAGGAAGACATAAAAATTATGTTCCTATATGCACTAACAACAGAGGCAAAAACTGACAGAACTGAAGAAAGAAACAGACAATTCAGCAATAATATTGGGAAATGACTAACAACAGATAGAACAACTAGCAACTAGCAACTAAGGAGATCAAAAAGGAAAAAGAAGATTTGAACAACACTATAAACCAACAAGACCTAAGAGACATCCATAGAACACTCCACCCAACACCAATAGAATACACATTCATTTCAAATGCACATGGGACATTCTCCAGGATAAATCATATATTGGGCCATAAAATGAATCTCAATAAATTTACAAGGACTGAAACTATACAAAGTATGTATTTCAACACAATGGAATTAAATTGGAAATAAATAACAGAAAGAAATACGGAAAAATCACAAATATTTGGAAATTAAACAACTCACTCCTAAATGACCAATGGGTCAAAGAAGAAATTAGAAGGGAAACTAGGGAGAACTTTAAGATGAAGGAAATAAAAATGCATAGCAAAACTTATGCAGCTAAAGCAGTTCTAAGACAGAAATTTATAGCAGTAAACACCTATATTTTTAAAAAAAGATCTCAAATCAATATCCTAATCTTTCAATTAAAGAACTGGAAAATTAAAAACAAAGAAAACCCAAAGCAAGTAGAAGGAAGGAAATAACGAACACTAATGAAGAAATAAATGAAATAGACAATAGAGAAACAAAGGAGAAAAATCAATGAAACTAAAAGTTGGTTCTTGGAAAAGAGAAACAAAGTTGATAAACTTTTAGTTAGACTGACAAAACAAAACAAAACAAAACAAAAAAACAAACAAAAAAACCAGAAGACTCAAATTACTAAAATCATAAGTGATAGAGGGGACATTACTACCAACCTTATAGAAATAACAAGAATAATAAGCAAATACTATGAATAGTATGCTAATAAATTAGATAACCTAGATAAAGAGGAAAAATAATTAGAAAGAAACAAACTACTGAAACTGACTCAAAAAGAAAAATAGAAAGTCTATAACAAGAGATTGAATTAGCCATTTAAACACTACCCACAAAGAAAAGCCCAGGCCCAAATAGCTTCACTGGTAAATTCCTCAAACATTTAAAAAAGAATTAATTCTAATCCTTCACAAGCCCTCCAAAAAAAAACAGAAAAAGAGGGAACACTTCCTATTTCATTGTATGAAGCCAGCATTATCTGAATATCAAAACCAGATAGAGACATCACAAGAAAAGAAAACTACAGATAAATATCTCTTATGAATATAAATGTCATATCTTCAACAAATTCTAGCAAACCAAATTCAGCAGCATATAGAAAGGATTAAATACCAGACCAAGTGAGATTTATCCCAGCAATGCAAGCATGATGCAACATATAAAAATCAATCAATGCAATACATCACTTTAATAGCATAAAGGAAGAAACTGTATGATCATCTCAACAAAGGCAGAAAAGCATTTAGCAAAATCCAATACTCTTGTGGCAAAAACACTCAACAAACTTAGAATAGACATGAACTTCCTCAACTTGATAAAGGATGTCTACGAAAAACCCACTGCTGACATCATATTTACTGATGAAAGACTGAATATTTTCCCCCTAAGACCAAGAACAAGACAAGGATGCCCCCTTTTACCACTGCTTTTCAACATTGTACTGGAACCTCTAACCAGGGAAATTTAGTCAAGAAAAAGAAGTAAAAGACCTTGAGATTGGAAAGGAAGAGGTAAAACTACCTCTATTCACAGAGGACATGATCTTTTATAAAGAAAATGCTAAGGAATCCCTAAAAAACTATTAAAACTGAAACACAAAATCAGCAAGATTGCAGAATAGAAGGGCAATATTAAAAAATCCATTGTATTTCATTATAGTAGCAATGAACAACTTGAAAAATGATATTAAGCAAACAATTCCATTTACAATAGTTGTGAATATTAAATTACTTGGGAGTATATTTAACAAAAGAAATGCAATACTTTTGTAGTTTTGAAAACTATGAAACATTGTTGAATAAACTAAAGATTTGAATCAATGAGAAGACATAATATGTTCATGGATATAGGTTTAATATCATTAAGATGACAATACTCCCCAAATTGATCTATACATTCAACACAATCCTTATCAAAATCCCAGTGGTGTTTTTGCAGAAATTCTCAAGTTGATCCCAAAATTCATATGGAAAGGCAGTGGACCCAGAATAGCCAAAACAATCTAGAGAAAGAAAAACAAAGTTGGAAGACTTCCTGATTTCAAAATTTACTACAAAGCTACAGAAATCAAGAGAATGTTTATCCTTAATAGCATGCAGATATATATACAGATCAATGGAATAGAATGAATAGGCCAGAAATAATCCCTTGCATTTATAGTCAATTGATTTTCAAAAAGGGTGCTAAGACAATTCAATGGAGAAAGAATACGCTTTCCAATAAATGGTCTTGGGATAATTGGATATCCACATGCAAAAATATGAAGTTGGACCCCCACCTGACATCATATACAAAAATTATCTCAAAATGGATCATAGACCTAAATTTAAGAGCTAAGAGCATAAAACTCAAAAAAAAAAAAAAAAAAAAACCATAGAAGTAAATCTTTGTAACCTTGGAGTTAGGCAATGTTTTCTTAGTACAAGAAATAAAAGAAAAAAAAAATAGATAAATTGGATTTCATCAACATTAAGAACTCTGTGCTTCAAAAGACCAGAGGAAAGTGAAAAGACAACTCACAGAATGGGACAAAATATTTTCAAATAATATGTCTGATAAGGGGCTTGTGTTCAGAGTATATAAAAAATAAAAAAGAGAAACAACCCAATTTAAAAATGGACAAAGGATCTAAATATACATATCTCTAAAGAGATATACAACAAGCACATGAAAAGATGATCAACATCATTAGTCATTTGGGAAATACAAATCAAAACCACGAGATACCACTTCACATCCATTAGGATGCCCACAGAAAAAAAAAAAACAACACAAGTGTTGGTGAGGTTGTGGAGAAGTTGGAACCCCTACACATCACTGGTGGGGCTGTAAAATGGTGCAGCTGCTGTGGGAAAGTTTGGCAGTTCCTTAAAAAGTTAAACATATGGTTATTATATGACCCCAGCAATTGTACTCCTAGTATATATACATCTAAGAGATATGAAGTCATATTTCTACACAAAAATTTGTTCATAGCGCCATTATCCATAATAGCCAAAAAGTGAAAATAATCCAAATGTCCATCAACTGATGAATGGTTAAATAAAATACAGTATATAGAATGGGATATTCCTATAAAAAGGAATGAAGTCCTGATACATGCTACACCATGGAGGAACCTTGAAAACATGTTAAGTGGAAGAAGCCAGACACAAAAGGACAAATCCTGTATGATTTCATTTATATGAAATAGGCAAATCTATAGAAATAGAAATTAGGTTAGTGGTTGCCTAGGGCTTAGGGGGAGATGGGGAGTGGAAATTGACAATAATGGGTAGAAATTCATTTTGGATTTTTTTTCATTTTTTTAAATGTAGAATATAACATATATACATAAAAGTGAGAACTTTCCAAGTGCAATGTAACAAGTAGTTAGCAAATTTCAAAGAATATTATAGCTACAATTCCACAGTTTGAGTTATTTCCTTATTGTGAAACATAACATATACAAAAAGATAATATCTTTCAAAGTATAATTTAACAAGTAGGTATATAGGAAATTTCCAAAGTTATTATGAGTTTCAGTTATTTCCTTATTGTGAAATACAACATCTATACAAAAAGGTATAGCTTTCAAATTACCATTTAACAAGTAGATACAGAAAAATTTCAAAGGATGTTATGTGAAATGGTGAATCTGCCATTTCAATTCTTTTCTTCTAACTATTCTAATACCCTAGCAACTAAGAAAAAGAAAATTATATAAATATTCAGTATTCATAATCCTTTGTTAAATTCCATCTTGTCTGATGCTAGCCCTTCCTCTAGTTTAATCACTTTCCCGATCTTCAGGGATGTCTAGGCAGTGGCCACCCTAACCTGTTCATATTGAAAAGGTGTGTACACTTTATGAGCAAAGGGAACAACATCTAGTTGATGTTCTTGAAGAGGCTATTGCCTCTAGGTTTGGGGACTTAGCTGAGCACTCTGAAGGATCTAAGTTTCTGATGAATAAACTTTGTGAGTGAAACTTTTATTGAGTCTCTGTTAGGGATCTGGGTATTCTTTAGGGTTTTTGGAACTACTGTTGACTTGGGCTTATCATACTGTGGCCATCTGGCATATCTAGCTGAAGCTTGCATGGAAGTAACCTCCAGGACAGCCTCTTGACTCTATTTGAATTCTCTTAACCACTGAAACCTTATTTTGTTGCCTTTCTTTTCCCGCTTTTTGGTCAAAAAGGCATTCTCAAAACCTCGATTTTGAGGTCAGGCTCATTCTTGGAATCTGTGTCCCACATTGCCAGGGAGACTCATTTATCTGGGGGGATCCTGTCCCCCCTTGGGGGGAGGGTGATGAGTTTATTTGCAGAGTTAGGCTTAGAGAGAGAAAGCCCACATTGGAGCAACAAAAGAGGCTCTCTGGAGGTGACACCTAGGCCTAATTATAGGTGGGCTTAGCCTTTTCTCTACAGCCATTAGTTTCACCCAAGCAACCCTCAAGATCAAGGGCTTGACTTATAAAGTAGGGGGTTCTTAGGTTCACATAGCATATGTTATATTCACAATAATCCATCCATATTTCACATTATCATCACTCAGTTGCACGATCCTCATTATTCTCCGTTTTAAACAATTCTCATGACCCAAAATATCTTGTAGCTCTTGTCAGCCCTTAATTATTTGTCCCTAGTGTTTGTGTAATACTAGTATGGTGTTCCTATTAATTATAGTCCCTAATATGCAATATGTAGATTTTCCCCATATACCCTTCTGTTGTCAACTCTCTGTGCTAGTGTCATGCCTTAGAAGTATATCATGCAAGCACCTATCTATATTTGTGGTGCTGATCCATGGGAAACATGCCTTTAAACAACCAATAGGTAGAAATTTGTTTTGTGGGTGATGAAAATGTTCTAAACTTAGATGGTGGTAATAGTTGTGCAACTCAGTGAATATGTTAAAAGCCAAGGAATTGTATGCTTTAAGGGGTGAAATTTTATAGTATGTGAATTACACCTCAATAAAGCTGAGAAAGAGAGAGAGAGAGAAAGAGAGAGAGGCTACCTGGAGCCCTGCACAGCCAAACTGTTGTGCCTTGGGGATACTTGAAAAATAAGCCATGGAATTTCAACCAGAGGAAAAATTTTAATACATTGTATTAATTTAGAGCCTGGATCAGGTTCTAAATGAAGTTGCTGGGACCCAGGTTTCTTTCTCCTCCGCAGGCTCATCTTTATAGTAAAAAAAGGGTTTCTTTGTGTGCTTTTGTGAACACCCCCAAGGATGAAGAGCTGTGCCGGGCCCTGCCTGGCAGCCTCCCTCCTTGTGGACAGCTGGCAAAAGTACTGCCTCTAGGGGATCCTCCCACTAGGATACCCCGCTGTGGCAGGGCCAGCCCACCTTGGGTTCCCACTGGTTGTGAACATTTGGACACGCAGGTGGCTCCTCAAGCCATCCCGGTTGCACTGGCGGTGGCAGGAGGCCTCTTGTGGAGCAGCTGGAAGTTCTTGCTTCTGTGTGAGCACAGCATAGCTTCCGGGCATTGCGAACCTCCAGGACCCCACTGCCTGCCTGCCCCTGGAGGGTGGAGCAGCTTCAGGGCAGGGCAGCAGCATCTCCTGCGGGCACTTTTAGCAAGGCCACTGAGAGGGAAACTTGGTGGCCTTCTTAGGCAGAGGACATGGATGGCAGGGGCCAGAAGGGAGGAGGAGAAGGCCAGCACTGGGTGACGACTTTGGTGGATATAGGGCTTACAAGTGTGACTGGAGGTTCTGGGCTGGGCGGAGAGGCCTGTGGCCTGCACATTTGGTGCTGTGACTGCTGTTGCACCCCCACATGCCAGCCAATTGGAGAAGCCTGGGTGCCCTCCCTGAGGCTCTGCTGCAAAAGCAGGATCAGGGAGAAGACAGCTGGGAGAGGGCTTGAGCTGATCACCTACAGGGCCTAAAACTGTTAGCAGCCCCAGGAGCCCTTAAATAACAAACCCAAAACTGCAGCCCTTCTTTTCCTGGCCAGGAGGAGTTTTCTGCATCAGTGAGGGATCTCCAAAGAAATATATACACACATACATACACGTGTATGCATAGACATATATGAATGTAGAGACATACAGGCATGCATGTATTTGCACATATGTACCGGCAGTTCTGGCAAGAGTTGATGTTGAAGTCATGTCCAGAATCCTTAGTGGGGGCCAGCAGTCTGGAACCTTAGACAAGGGTGGACGGCACGGTCTTGCAGAAGTTCTCTGGGAACCCTCAGTTCTTTGCTCTCAAGGCCTGGGGAGATGGGAGGAAGGAGGTCCACCCACACTATCCAGAGTGAGCTCCTTTACTTAAAGTAGACTGGTTGGAGATGCTAACCACATCTACGAAACACCTCCACAGCAACATCTAGGCCAGTGTTTGGCCAAACCACTGGGCTCCACGACTTGGACAAGTGGACACATGAAATTAACGGTGCTCTACGCCCACCCCACACCCCTCCCACACCCCTCCCTCCACGCTGAGCCCAGGCATCTGGGCATGTGCAGCTCTTCACCCAGATTTCAGGACCATGGCGCTCGGGCTGGTTAATCGCAGCCGTTGAATGGTTTGCCTGATTGTGCTCCGATCACCGCCAAGGCCACGTCCAGGGCGCCCTGTCCATCCAGGCCTCTGCACCCAGCCCTTCTCCTTGGGGCCTCCCAGAGTCTCCTGCCACTTTCTGAGGTGGGTAACGGGGGGCTCCAACCTTCCCCACGTGGCTGCCTCTCCCCCTCCTTCCAGCCCGTCTGTCCTTCCGCAGAGCAGCGGGGGGAATGGCTGGTCCCGCTGAAGTTCCCAGGGTAGGGCACGTTGGTGTCCCCTCCCCTGCCTCGCCATGGACACCGCGTGTGGGGTGGCAGTGGGCTCCTTTCTCACGCACGGATCCCTCCATAGCTTCCAGGGCAGCTGTCTGCCTTGTCCCTTGGACAGCTTTGCTTCTCACTGCCCCTGAGGCTTTAGAAGCTCGGGGAGCGAGAACCTTCCTCTGGTCGCAGGACCCCCGCCTTGGGGACATACATACAGCACTCCTGTCTGCTCACCTTGGTGTCCCCCTGCCCACCCCCTGCTCACCCCAACCCAGTCACTGGTCGCTCCGCAGTGGGGCTACCCGGACCCCATCTGCGGCTTCTCAGCGATTCTCCGCGAACCCTGAACCGCGGACCTCCTTGGGCACCTTCCCGGCAGGATCGGACGCAGATCCACCGGCTGCGTGCCCGGTTCTTCTCCATGGGGCGCACCTGCCCCTCTGCAACTTGGCTGACACACGCACCCTTCCACCGGTGATGTCTGTCTGTCTGGCATTGGAGGGACTAATAGCCAGGGTAAAGCGGGGAGCAAAGTGGCTGTCCTCCCTAGTCCTCCCTATTTCTCCCCCAGAGACCCCTGGAGGCCCGCAAGCCTTTGATTCCCAGGAAAAGCTGTTCAGCCAAACTTAGCACAAAACGGCAATTCAGGGGCCGAACTTACCTAGCAACAAGATTAGCGGCTTTTGCATGTTGGTATTTTTATCCCGGGGACAGGAACGGCTGAGGAGAGTGGCCGCCTCCTGCCCCACCCCCTCCCCTTCCAGGAGCGCGGCTCCCTGCGGCACCCCCCGGAAGCTCCTCCTGGCAGTGCCCTGTCCGTCCTTTCCACTTGCGGGGAGGGGGAGGGTGTCCCTGACTCATGGGGAGGGGTGATAAGGCTGCCAGTCCCCAGGCCCTTAAGGAAGCCTGGGACTGCGGGCTAAGAGGCACTTGCGTCCTCTCTTGGCGCCCCCAGTCCCCTTTTTCTTTCCTCATCCCCTGTCCCCCACACCCTGGCTCGCGTGTCCCGGGGCCTTTGCATCTCCCGTGCTGGGTCACTTCGTGTCCGTCCGACTGAGGGGCTGCCGGGGCCCGCCGTGCCCGGGAGCACGCACGGGGACCATTGCCTCCCGTTGCTTTCTGCGCTCCCAGCACCCCCACAAGGCTCACAACCTCGCCAGCCTGAAGGCCTCAGTGGCTTTCGTGTGGGCTGCCGTCTGCCAAACTGTCATCTTTAAGGGTCAGCACGGCTCTACGGAGAAAACATCGTGATGATCAAACACGCCAGAACGGGACCTCCAGTTCCAGGACCTGCTGGGATAGACCCACTTTTCTTCCCCTCTGAATACCACTGAATATGCCGGAACCAATTCCACAGACAATGACAAAAAGGACTCTGCCGGCTGGGAAGAAGAGGTGGGCTGTCTAGGGACCTTGGTGAGTGACAACACGGTGAGTGAGTCCCCTGGGCTTTTTTTTAACCTCTCACATAGTCTGGCCTGGGTCCAGAGAGGCTTGAACCCGAACCCACCAATAGGCATAGAGGAAAACAAACTAACAGGGATAGGGTGCCCTCTCTGGTCAAAGGACTGGGAAGGGGAAGCCCAACATAAGGGGGCACTCCAATACCCAGCAACCAGGAGACCCAGAGACAGGCCAGCAGAACCCAGTGTCCCTCTGCTCTCCATTGAGTGGCATAAGGAGCCCCAGGCCCAGAGGCTCTGCCTCCTCCGTCATGGGGGAGATGGCCAAGTAACACCAGACATTGCAGGGAAGGCCCTTCTGCCCTAGCAGGTGGTACCAGCAGGGTTTGAGCAGAAACCCCAGAGGTTCTCAAAAATGGAGTAAGCCATTCTAGCTTAAGCCAGAATAGCATTGCAAGAACTTTGAAGTATATTTACTCTATAGTTTGTGAATATATCTCAATAAAATTAAATTATATATATGTACATATATATTTAAAAAAAAAGAAGCTTGTGTACATTCACATAACTAGTTAGCAGTGGTTCAGGAATTTAAAGGTAAGCAGTCAGGCTCCAGAATCCATGCAGAGGTTTATTAGCCATTTGTGTTTGTTCTTCTATAAAATCTACCCATAATTTGAAATACATTAGGCGAATAAAATATTTGTATTTTATACAAATGCAAAATATCCTTGTTAGCTTATCACATGCCCTCACAGCTTCTTAGGGCCATCCTGGCTCTGGCCCATAGAATTATTCATTTGTAAATTATCATGGTTTTCTGCATTAAAATAGCCATTTCTGGAAAGGAAAAAAAAGAACTCTGAAAGCTAACTTGTCATTGGAACTAAAGCTTACAAAGGTAGGCTGGAACCTATATGCTAAATCTAAAAAGAGTGAATGCCTGCTAAAATAGGAGAATTAAATAGGATTAATAGTCTCCTAACATAATAGCCAAAATGTCCAGGATATAATAAAAAAAAAAATCACTCATCATACCAAGACCCAGGAAAACCACAATTTTAATGAGACAAACAATCAAATGATTCTAATACTGAGATGAATCAGATGTTGCAATCATCTGACCAGGACTTTAAAGCAGTCATCATAAAAATGATTCGACAAGCAATTAAAATTTTCTTTAAACAAATGAAGAAATAGAAAATCTCAACAAAGATGTTTGTAACTTTCTTTTATTTTTATAAAAGGAACCAAATAAAAATTATAGTACTGAAATATACACTAAGCAAAATAAAAACTTCTCTGGATGGACTCAGTAGTAGAGTGGAGATGACAGAGAATAAAATTGGTACACTTGAAGACAAATCAATAAAATTAACTGAAACTGGACAACACAGAGAAAATACACAGAAATAAAATGAACAGAGCCTCAAGGGTCTGTGGCATAAAAACAAAAGATCCAACATTCATAGCATCAAGTTCCCAGAAGGAAGGAAGAGAGAGTATGGGGCTGAAAAAGTATTCAAAGAAATAATGGCTGAAAACTTCCCATCTTTAACAAAACACATCCAAAGAAATCCATACCAAGACATGTCATAATTAAACTTCTAAACACCAAAGTCAAAGAAAAAATCATTTATGAAAGCCAGAAAAACAATTCATTACCTAAGAGGAACAGCAATTCAAATGACAATGGATTCTCATCTGAAACAATGGAACCCATAAGTAAGAGGCATAATTTTTTCAGGGCTGAGAGGAATGAATTTTCAACTGCAAGCCTAAATCCAGCAAAACTATACACGGGAATGAGAGAGAAATAGTGACATTCTCAGATAAAGAAGATAATTTGTTGCTAGCAGACCTAACCTTAAAAGAATGGCTAAAGGAAACACTCCAAACAAAAAGAAATGATAACAGAAGAAGGTGAACCTTTGGAAAGGAAAAAAGAACAACAGAAAGGTTCAAAATAAAAGTAAACATACTAGACTATCCTTCACCTCATAAATTTTTTAATCTTATGGTTAAAGCAAAAATTATAACACCATCTGATCTGGTGATAATGTATGAAGAATAAATACTTACGACAATTGTATTTTTTAATTTGGGAGGGTAAATGGACCTTAATGGAAGTGAGGTTTTTACATGTAACTCAAAGTGATAAAATGTTGACAATAGTAGATTGTGACAAGTATATGTATATGGTCATATTTAGAGCAACTATTTAAAAATTATACAAAATGTTATACAAAAACATTACAAATAAATCAAAATGGAAATGGACAAAAGGTTTAAGTAATCTATAAAGCAGCAAGAAATAAAGGGAACAAACAAAAAACAAACAATAAAATGGCAGGTTTAAGCCCTAACATGTCAATAATTACATATAAATTTATATTTTAAATGGACTAAATACACCAATTAAAAGACAGAGATAGGCAGAATGGAGTTGAAAACCATGACCCAACTATATACAGACTACCAGAAACTCACATCAAATGTAAGACATAAGTAGGTTGAAAGTAGAAGGATGGAAAAAGATTGTGTTAATTTGCCAGGGCTACGATAACAAATACCACAGCTTGGTTGGCTTAAACAACAGGGATTTATTGTCTCACAGCTTTGGAGGTATCAGCAGGCCATGCTTTCTCTGACGGTGACTTGTATTAGTCAGGGTTCTCTAGGGAGAACCAACAGGAGATAACTTTAAATATTATGAGACTTTTATAAAAATTGTCTCATGCAGTTGTAGGGATGCTAAAGTCCAAAGTCTGTAGAGCAGGCTGCAAGCTAGGAGCCCTGGTGAAGGTTTTTGATGAATTCCCCAGGAGACGCTGGCTGGCTGAAGTAGAGATGGAAATTCTCCCTTCTGACTGCTGAAACCACCACTTCTCCTTTTAAGGTATCAACTGATTGGATGAGACCTCTCTCATGGCTGAAGACAGTCTCCTCAGTTGATTGTAGATGCAATCAGCCATAGATGCAATCAGTTACTGATGGTTAAGCCTACAAAATGTCCTTACAGAAACAATCAGGCCAGTGCTTGCTTGACCAAACAATTGGACACCGTCACCTGGGCCAATTTAACTCAGGAACCTAACCTTCACATGGCTAACCAGTCTCTGCCTCTGTCACGTGGTGATCTGTCTCTTCCTGTGGTTTGTTATGTCCATATTTCATTAGCTTATAAGATTTCCAGTCACATTGGGTTAAGGTTCAGTCTGATGCAATTTGGCCTCATCTTAATAAGATCGTCAAAGACCCTATTTACAAATAAGCTCCCATCCATGGGACCAGAGGTTAGGATGTGAACATGTCTGATGGGGACATTATTGAATCTCTAACAATGATATATCATACAAAACATTCATTTTTAAAAAGCATGGTGACTTCACACCAAAGGCACAAGCAGCAAAAGAAAAAAAGATAAATTGGATTTATCAAAATTAAAACTTTTGTTCATCAAAGGATGTTATCAAGAAAGTGCAAAGACAACCTACTGAATGGGAGAATATATTTGGAAACCATATATCTAGTAAGGGTTTAATATCCAGGATATATAAAGAACTCCTATAGCTCAATAACAAAAAGACAAAAAAGTGCAATTTGATGAGCATAGGACTTGAATAGACATTTCACCAAAGAAGGTACACAAATGGCCAATGAGCACATGAAAAGATGCTAAACGTCGTTAGCCATTAGGGAAATGAAAATCAAAGTAATACCACTTCCCACCCAGTAGAATGGCTATTATTTTTTAAAAAAATGGAAATTACTAACATTGGGATATGGAGAAATAGGAACCCTCATACATTGTTGGTGGGAAGGTAAAATGGTGCAGCCACTGTGAAAAACAGTTTGGCAATTCCTCAGAAAGTTAAGTATAAAATTATTATATGACCCAGCAATCCCGCTTTTGGGTATATCCCTAAAAAAATTGAAAGCAGGGACTTGAACAGATGTTTGCATACTGACATTCATAGTAGCATTATTCGCAATTGGTAAAAGGCGGAAGCAACCCAAGTGTCCATCAACCAATGGATGGATAAACAAAATGTGGTAAATACACATAATGGGATATTAGTAAGTTGTAAAAAAGGAATGGAGTTCTAATACATGCATCAACCTGGATGACCTTGAAGTCATCATGTTGAGTGAAATAAGCCATGTATGAAAGGATAAATACTGTATTGTATGATCTCACTGATATGAAATAACTGGAATATGTAAATTCATAGAGTCAGAAATTAGAGTACAAGTTACCGGGGGCAGCAGTGAGTGGGGAATGGGAGTTAATGCTTAATTGGCAGGGAGTTTCTGTTTGGGGTGATGGGAGAGTTTTAGTAATGGATGAACATTGTGAAAGTAATTTACACCTCTGAATTTTGTACTTGAAAGTGGCTAAAATGGGAAATTTTATGTTGTATATATGTTACCAGAATAAAAAAAAATAAGGAATCCATAAAACTGTATCATACAAAAGTGAACCCTAGTGTAAGCTATAGACTATAGGTAATAATATAATTATAATTACATTGATTCATAAATTGTAACAAAGGTACCACTAATGCAAAGTGTTAATAATAGGGAAAACTGTGTGAGAGGAAGGAGTTATATGGAAACTCTCCTTTCTGTGTGATTTTTTTGTAAACTTACAATTGCTCTAATAATAGCTTTTAAAAGCATGAATGACTATATTAGTATCAGATAAAATAAGACTTTGCAGCAAGAAAATTACTACAGACAAAGATGGACATGAGATAATGATAAAAAGATCAATCCACCAAGAAGATATAGCAATACAAAATATGTCTGCACCAAACAACAGAGTTTCAATATACATGAAGGAAAACTGGTAGACCTGAAAGGAGAAATAGACAAATCCATAATTATAGGTGGGGACTTAGGCATCCCACTCTAAGCAATTGGTAGAACATAAAATCAGCAAGAATATAAAAGAACTCAACAACACCAGTAACTAACAGTATCTAATTTATATTCTTAGATCACTCCACCCAAGAACAGCAGAATACTTTCTTTTCAAGCACCCATGAAACATTTACCAACATAGACCATATCCTGGATCATAAAACAAACCTCAACAAATTTAAAATAATTGAAATCATACAGAGTGTGTTGTCCAACCACAATGGAATCAAACTAGAAATCAATACAGGAAAAAAAAAAGACAACAGGAAAATCTCCAACACTTGCAAATTAAACAACACATCTCTAAATACTCCATGGGTCAAAGAGGAAGTCTGGAAGAAAATAAAAAGTACATAGACTTGAATAAAAATAAAGATAAACATATCAAAATTTGTGGGATGCAGCTAAAGCAGTGTTGAGAGGAAAATTTATAGTACTAGAAAAGGGGAAAGATCTCAAATCAATAGGAACATACCTATCTCAAGAAACTGGAAAAAAAAAAAAGAGCAAAATAAACCCAAAGCATGCAGTAGGAAGGAAATACTGAAGATAGGAGCAGAAACAAGTGAAATTGAAGCAGGAAAAAAAATAGAGAAAATCAATGAAACAAAAAGCTGGGTCTTTGAAAAAAAACAGTAAATTATTCTCCTGCAGAACTGATGAAGATAAAAAGACAGAAGATACAAATTATCAATACGAGGAATGAAATAGGGAATATCACAACAGATCCTGATTCCATTAAAAGGATAATAATGGAATAATAAACATTGTTAAGCTCACAAATGAACAAATTCTTCAAAAATTAAAAACTACCAAAACTCAGGCAAGATGAAATAGATAACCTGAATAGACCTGTAGCTAGTAAAGACATTAAATCTGTAGTTAAAATCCCCCCAAAATAAATCTCCAGGCCTAGTCAAAGAATTAATGCCAATTTTATACAATCTCTTCCAGAAATCAAAAGATGAACAAAGGAATACTTCCCAACTCATTTTATGAGGCCAATATTACCCTCATACCAAAACCAGACAAAGAGAGCACATAAAAAGAAAACCACAGAAAATATCACTCATGAATTTTGACACAAAATGTCCTCAACAAAATGCTAGCAAATCAAATACAACAATGTATAATTTACCATAACCTGGCAGGATTTATTTCAGGTATGAAAGGCTGGTCAATATTTGAAAATCAATCAATGTAATCCACCAAATCAACAGGATAAAGAAGAAAAAAAATGTATGATCATATAAATTGGTGCAGAAATTTTTATGATTTTGATTTGACAAAATCCAATACATATTCATGACAAAAACTCTCAACACACTGGAAATAGAGGAGAATTTCAACTCATAATGGCTATCTACTAAAAACCTACAGATGGTATCACACAAGAGTGAAAAATTGAATATTTTCCCTCTAAGATCTGGAACAGGGCAAGGAAGTCTATTCTCACCACTCTTATTCAACTAGAATTGGAAGTACTAGTCACTGCAATAAGACAATAAAATAAATAAAAGGCAAACTGATAGGAAGAAATAAATAAAACGTCTCTATTTGCATACAACATGATTGACCAAGTAGAAAATAAGATCCCAAGGAATCTACAAAAAAAAAAATTCTTAGAACTGAAAAGTGAGTTCGGTAAGATCAAAGGATACAAGATTAACACACAAAAGTTAACTTCATTTCTAAATCCTGACAACAGGCAAGAGAAAATCAAAATTTAAAATGTGATACCATTACAATTGCTCCAGAGAAAATAAAATACTGCAGTAGAATCTAATTAAATATGTACAGAACCTATATGATGAAAATTACAAAATGCTAATGAAAGAAATCAAGGAAACTAAATATTTGGAGAAACATACTGTGTTCACAGATTGGAGGACTTAACATAGTTAAGATGGCTATCTCCCTAAACTGATGGTTTAATACAATTTCATTCAAAATTTTGGCAAAGTTTTCTCTCTCTTTTTGCATTTTTTATTAGAGAAGTTTTAGGTTTACAGAAAGAAACCATGCACAAAATAGTTACCATATATAGCAAGGTTTTCTGAAGACATAGACAAGTTTATTCTGAAATTTATATGGAAAAGGAAAGGTCCTAGAATAGTCAAAACAGTTTTGAAAAAGAAGAATAAATTCTTGATAAGTCTTACTATATAGCTACAGTAATCAAGGCAGTGTCATATTGGTGGAGGGACAGACACATAGATCAACAGAACAGAATAGGGAACCCAGAAAAGACCTGCACAAATATGTCCAATTAATTTTGAAAAGTAGGAAAAGCAATTCAGTGGAGTAAAGACAGCCTTTTCAACAAACGGTGCTGTCACAATTGGACATCCAAAGGAAAAAAAAGTGAATCTTGACCTAAACTTCATACCTTATACAAAAATTAAGTCAAAATGGATTGTGGACTTAATGTAAAGTTTAAAACTATAAAACCTCTAGAGAAAAACATGATTTATAAAGGAAAATTTGATAAAGTGGACCTCCTCAACATGAAAAGTTTTGCTCTGAAAAAGACTGTTAAGAGAATGAAAAGACTAAGTACAGACTGGAAGAAAATATTTGCAAACCGCCTATCCAGCAAAGGACTTGTATCCTACACAATATACATAAAGAACTCTCAAAACTCAACATTAAAAAATGTCAATGCAAATAGAAAATGGGCAAAAGATTTGACAGAAAGATATGGATTTCAAAAAGTATATGAAAAGATGTCCAAAATCATTATCCATTAGGGGAATGCAAGTTAAAACACAATGAGATCTTTGAAGGGTTAAACTAAAAATAGACTTCAGTGGTTTGGAGCTATGAACCCTCAGAAAAACATGCTCTTAAACTTCATCCATTCCTGGGGGTGTGAACCTACTGTAAGTAGGACATTTTGATGAGGCTACTTCAGTTAAGATGTGGCTCAGCCCAATCAGGATGGGTCTCGTGCCAGTTTGAAACTGTTAGGGACCCCAAAAGAGCCATGATCTTTTAACCCAATCTTGTTGGGTGGAACCATTTGACTGGGTTCTTTCCATGAGGTATGGACTCTACCCATTGAGGGTGGGTCTTGATTGGTTCACTGGAGTCCTTAAGAGAGCTCAGGAGACAATACAGAGCCAGATGCTTGGAAATGTTTGGAGATGCTAGCCCAGAGTTTGCTCCAAAGAAGCTAGGAAAGGACCCCCAGAAGCTTAGAAACACCCTGAGAGAACAAGCAAGAATGCACAGGAGCTGAGAGAGAAGCTAAGAGAGGACTCCCAGATGCTTGGATGCACAGGAGCTGAAGAAGCTAGGAAAGACAAGCCCAGAGACATTTTGGAGAAAGACATTTTGAAACCAGAACCCAGGAGCAAAGGACCAGAAGATGCCAACCATGTGCCTTCCCAGCTGACAGAGGTGTGTATGTTCTGGACGCCATCAGTCATCCTTCAGTGAAGGTATGCTCTTGTTGATGCCTTAGTTTGGACGTACTTTTATGGTCTAGGACTGTAAAGTTGTAACCCAATAAATCCCCTTTACAAAAGCCAATCCATTTCTGGTATTTTGCATAATGGCAGCATTAGCAAACCAGAACAAGCCTTAATCCTATTACTGGAATCCTTTATAAGCAGAATAAAATTCAGTTGGATGGAGAGAAAACCACAGAGGGAGAAGGCAAGGCTGAAACCAACAGAATTTGGAAGAGAAGAAGAGGCCTCCATGTGCATTGCTATGTGACAGGAGCCAAGGACCAAGGATCACCGGCAGCCAGCCACAGAATGCCAGTCTTCTGGAGGAAAGCATCACCGTGATGATGCCTTGATTTGGACTTCTGGTCTCCAAACCATGAGCTAATGCATTCCCCTTGCTTAAGCCAACCCATTGCATGGTATTTGCTTGAGCAGCCAGGGAAACAAAAGCACTGAGGGTACTTGTATTCATCTCCTATTACTGCTATAACTAATGACCACAAAGTTAGTGGCTTAAAACAACACAAATTTATCCTCTTACAATTCTGTAGGTTAAAAGTCCAAAATGAATCTCACTGGGTTAAAATCAAGGTTTTGGCAGGACTGTGTTCCTTCTGGAGGCTCCAGGTGAGAATCTGTTTTCTTGCCTTTCCCAGCTTCTAGATATGACCCACCTTATTTGGCTCATGGCCCTTTCCTCCCTCTCTGAAGCCAGGTGGCTGGTTGGGTCTCACACTGCATCACTCAGATACTAACTTTTCTGTCCCTCTGTTCCACATTTAAAGAACACTTGTGGTTACATTGGGTCCACCAGGATGATCCAGAATAATCTTATTTTAAGGTCAGCTGATTAGCAGCCTTAATTCCATCTTCTACCTTATTTCCTCCTTTGCAGAGAATTAGGACATGCACATTATTCTGCTTATCACAGCACCAAATGCCAGGGAGGACGCTGAGAAACCGGATCACTAATTCGTAGCTGGTGGGAATATAAAATGGTACAGTCACTCTGGAAAACAGGTTCACAGTTTCTTATAACCTCAAACACATACTGAAACCTGTGGCCCAGCTATGACATTCCTGTGTATTTATCCTAGAGAAATAAAAAGTTTATGTTCACCCAAAAAACTATACATGAGTGTTCATAGCAGCTTTATTCTCTAAAGACAAAAATGGAAAACTACTAAAATGTCCGTCAGTGGGATAAAGAACAGTGGTCCTCCAAACATGGAATATGACTCAGCAATAAAGAGGGATGAACTATTGATACATGCAACAATCTGAATGAACTTCATGGAAATTGTGCTCAATGAAAAAGCCAAACTCCAACAGATATATATTGCATGATTCCATTTATAGAACATTGTGAAATAACATAATCAAAGAGAAAGGGAACAGATTAGTAGTTGCCAGGGCTTGGAGATGGAGGAAATAGGGTGCAGGTGGGGCTAAAAGGGGTAGCATGAGGGAGGGTTGAGTTGATGACACCTCTGTATGTGATAAAACTGCATAGAGACACACATGTGCACACACATACAGATATACACACTAATGCATATAAACACACACACAGGCACATGAACATGTGTACACGCACACACATGCATATACTCACATGCACACACACACACAAGTGCGTGCATGACTGGTGGAATCCAACCAGTTTTGTGGACTGTCCTGATATCAGTTTCCTGGTTGCCATGTTGTACTTAAGTTATATAAGATGTAGCTTTGGGGGAGGCTGGGTGCAGGGTGCATGGGACCTCCCTGTACCTTTCTTTTCAACTTCCTGCAACTATTTGGTTTTTTTTAAGTTAGAAAATTGATCCCAGAATCCTGTCTGGGGATTGCTTTTGTCCAAAGGAAGATCCGAGGCCTGTGCTGGCCTTTCCCATGGGCCCCTCTATATCCCTCTCCATTCCCTCCCCCTGGCTCTGTGCACAAGGCTGCCCTGCGGGCCTTGGCACCAAGGTTTGGGTGGGGCCCAGGATCCTCTGTGACCATAGTCCATGGAGAGCTGCTTCACAGGCTCTGTCCCTCAGCAGCCCAGGGGTGGAAGGAGTTCCCCTGGGGCCAGCCCCAGCACCATGCTCTCCCTGGGGGCACCTCTGTCAACAGAGACCCTTAAGAGCCACCTGAGTGCAGCATGTCTCTCCTGTTGAAGAAAGCCCAATGTGGGATGCTCAGAGCTGGAGCGAGTGAGAGCAGGCATAGAAGGGACATGCCAATGGCTACACAATGAGGGGGGTGGTGAGCCTGGACCTCATGGGGTCCTGGTCCCCCCTGGTTGGTCTGTAAGGAGTGACAGGGGACCATACCTGCTCCCTGGCTTGTTATTGGGTGAGACTCAGCCAGGGCAGAAGTTACAACCCTTTTTGACAAGCCACCTAATATCACAGGGCAAATGAGTGTATGGGATGTCACAGATCTCTCCACATCATGGAATTATCACCACCTACATTCATTTCCCACTGTTGCTGCAAAAACTCACCACAGATGGGTGGCCTAAAGCAATGCAAGTGTCTTCTCTTACAGCCTTAGAGGTCAAAAGTCTCACTGGGATAAAATCAAGGAGTCAGTTGGACTGCATTCCTTCTGAAGCCTCTTGGGGAAGATCGATTTCCTTTGCCTCTTTTTTTTTTTTTTTTAGGATTTTTTTATTAGAGAAATTGTGGGTTTATAGAACAATCATATGAACATAACCACTCTTTTGCTGTTCCCCACTTCCAGAGGCTGCCCACATTCCTTGGCTTGTGGCCCCTTCCTCCATCTTCAAAGGGCATCACTCTAATCTCTGCTTCCATCATCACGGTTTTTTCTCAGACTTTCCTGTCTCCCTCTTGTGATTGGGTTGGGCCTACCTGGAAAATCCTCTCATCCTAACATTAATTTCATGACACGCATAAAATCCCTTTTGCCACGTGTTTCGGTTTCCTAATGCTGCTGGAATGCAATATACCAGAAATGGTTTGGCTTTTACAATGGGGATTTATTAACATAATTTATAGTTCTAAGGCCATGAAAATGTCCCAATTAAGGCATCAACAGGATGATACCTTCTCTGAAGAAAGGCTGATGGCATCTGGGACACCCCTGTCACATGGGAAGGCACATGGCTGGTGTCTGTTGTTCCTTCTCTCCCAGGTTTTGTTGCTTTCAGCTTCTGGTTTCAGTGGCTTTCTCAGATCCTCCAGGGGCCTTTTCCTCTGCACTCTGTGGCTTTTTCGGTCTTTTATCCTCTCTTAAAGGACTCCAGTAAAAGGATTAAGATCTACCTTAAATGGGGTGGGTTACTTCTCAATTGAAATAACCTAATCAAAAGGTTCCACCCACAATAGGTCTGCACCCACAGGGATGGATTAAAAGAACATGGCCTTTTCTGGGGTACATAATAACTTCCACACCACCACATCGTGTAAGGTAATAAATCCACAGACCCCAGGAATTCAGACATGGGCATCTTCCAGCACTGTAATTCAGCCTACCATGTTCCCCAGGCCCAAAGCCCCTTCTTAACAAGTCTCTGTGGTTTGGTGGGCTTGGAAGCCAGGACCTTCATTGTGGGCTTCCCTGGCCTTCTGCATATGGAGGATTAGAGTGAGAAGTCCCCTTAAAGATGAGGCTGCCAGGCCCAAACTGACCATCTATGAGCCTCTTGCCTCAGCCTCTGACCCAGCCCCTCTGCCACAACCCCTCTCAGGGTCTGACAGTCTCCTGGCCTCCACTGATCCATACTCTTCAGCTTCATCACCAAGGTCCTGCCTTTCTGTCCTGCTTATCTTCTGGGCCCCCACCCACATGCCAGCCCCTCTCCCCACCTGCACACTCCTGCCTCTGGATTCCCATCTGGGCGGCTCGCCTCCCTTCATCTCAGTCTCTACAAAGCCTATCAGCCTTCAGTCCTCTTGTATTGCCCCACTCTGTCCCAGAGCTCCTCCTGGAGTGGGGTAACAACAACCCTGACTCATCACAGCCTTGAGACACCTCAGTCTCCCAGGTCACAGCCTCAAGCACCCCCAGCTGGGACATCACTCACCAGGACATCACACCAGAGTGTCACATGAGAGGGCTGGGACTGCAGACTTCAGTAAGGGATCCACATGCCATATGTCAGGGCACCAGCCCCCTCAAACCCTTCCCTGTGGACCCACCAGGGCTGCAAAGAGCCAGGAACTTGGATTTTATATAGAATCTCCTGAGTTTACATGTTAGTAATTGGCTCAAAAGTGTTAAAAGTGTGTGCAGGTAGAACATCTAGACAGAGGATCAATAAGGAAACAGAGGACTTGAATAATATGATAAATGAACTAGACCTAACAGACATATACAGAACATTGCACCCCCAAAACTTCAGGATATACATTCTACTCAAGTGCACATGGATCATTCTCCAGGATAGACCACATACTAGGTCACAAAACAGCTCTCAATAAATTTTAAAAGACAGAAATTATACAAAGCATTTTCTCTGACCATTGTGGAATGAAGCTGGAAATCAATAACAGGCAGAGAACTGGAAAATTCACCAATATATGGAAGTTAAACTATACACTGTTATACAATCAATGGGTCAAAGAAGAAAATGCAAGGGAAACAAGTAACTATCTTTAAATAAATGAAAACAAGAACACAACATATTAAAATTTATGGGATGCAATAAAGGCAGTGGTGAGAGGGAAGTTTATAGCCCTAAATGCCTACATTAAAGAAGAAGAAAGAGATAAAATCAAAGACCTAACTGCACACCTGGAGGAACTAGAAAAAGAACAAATCAATCCCAAAGCAACTAGAAGGAAAAAATTAACAAAGATCTGGGTGGAAATAAATGAAATTGAGAATAAAAAAAAATACAGAGAATAAACCAAACCAAAAGTTGGTTCTTTGAGAAGATCAATAAAATTGACAAACACTTAGCCAACTGACAAAGAAAAAAAGAGAGAAGATATAAATAAAATCAGAAATGAGAGAGGGACATTACTACTGACCCCACAGAAATAAGAAAGATCATAAAAGCGTACTATGAACAACTGTATGCCAACAAATTAGACAACTTAGATTAAATTGACAATTCCCCAGAAACACACAAATAGCCTATATTGACTCTAAAAGAAATCAAAGACCTTAACAAATTAAAGAGATTGAATCAGTTATCAAAAACCTACCCAAAAGAAAAGCCTAGAACCAGATGTCTTCACAGATGAATTCTACCAATCATTCCAAGAATTAATACCAATTCTGATGACACACTTCAAAAAAATTAAAGTGTAGGGAACACTAGATAACTCATTCTATGAAGCCAACATCACCCTAATACCAAAGCCAGATAAAGACACTGCAAGAAAATTACAGACCAATCTCTCTAATGAATATAGATGAAAAAATTCATCAAATCAAATCCAACAGCAAATTAAAAGAATTATATACCATGACCAACTGGGATTTATGCCAGGTATGCAACGGTGGTTCAACACAAGAAAATCAATTAATGTAATACACACATTAACATATCAAAAGGGAAAAACCACATGATCATCTCGATTGACACAGAAAAGGCATTTGACAAAATCCAGCATCCTTTCTTGATAAAAACACGTCATAAAATAGGAATAGAATGAAGCTTCCTTAACATGATTAAGGCATATGTGAAAAACCCACAGCTAACATCATACTCAGTGGTGAAAAAACTGAAAAGTTTCTCTCTAAGATCTGAAACAAGACAAGGATGCCCACTGTCACCACTGTAATTCACCATTGTGCTAGAAGTTCTAGCAAGCATAGTTAGGCAAGAAAAAGAAATAAAAGGCACCCAAATTGGAAAGGAAGTAAAACTTTCACTATTTGCAGATGACATGACCCTAACTATAGAAAGTCCCAAAAAATCTACAACAAATATACTACAGCTAATAAATGAGTTCAGCAAAGCAGGGGATACAAGAGCAACACACAAAAATTGGTAGTGTTTCTATACACTAGTAATCAGCAATCTGAGGAGGAAATCAAGAACAAAATTTCCATTTACAATAGCAACTAAAAGAATCAAATATCCAGGAATAAATTTAACCATGTGTATAAAGGACTTGTACATAGAAAACTACAAAACATTGCTTAAAGTTATCAAAGAAGACCTAAATAAATGGAAGGACATTCCATGGTCATGGATTGGATTAAGATGTCAAGTCTGCCTAAACTGATTTACAGATTCAATGCGATACCAATCAAAATCCCAATAGCAACCTTTGCAGAATTGGAACAGGCAATCATCAAATTTATTTGGAAGCATAAGGGGCCCCGGATAGCCAAAAACATCTTAAAAAAGAACAAGGTAGGAGGATTCACACTTTCTGACTTTAAAGCTTATATTACAAAGCTACAGTGGTCAAAACAACATGGTACTGGCATAAAGACAGACATATTGACCAATGGCATTCAATTGAGAGTTCAGAAATAGACCCTCACACCTATGGTCAATTGATACTTGAGAAGGCTGCTAAGTCCACTGAACTGGGACAGAATAGTTTCTTCAACAAATGGTGCTGGGAGAACTGGACACCCATATGCAAAAGAATGAAAGAGGACCCCTATCTCATACTTTATATAAAAATTAACTCAAAATGGATCAAAGATCTAAATATAAGCAACAGGATCATAAAACTCTAGAAGAAAAAGTACGGATGCATCTTCAAGATCTTGTGATAGGCAACAGTTTCTTAGACTTTACACACAAAGCACAAGCAAAGAAAGAAAAAATAGATAAATGGGACCTCCTCAAAACTAAAAACATCTGTGCTTCATAGGACTTTGTCAACAAAGTGAAAAGGCAGCCAATGCAATGGGAGAGACTATTTGGAACCACATATCCAATAAGGGTTTAATATCCAGACTATATAAAGAAATCATACAGCTCAACAGTAAAAAGACAAACAACCCAATTTAAAAATGGGCAAAAGACTCGAACAGACATTTTTCCAAAGAGGAAATACAAATGACCAAAAAAGCACATGAAAACATATTCAACCTCATTAGCTATTAGGGAAAGGCAAATCAAAACCACAATGAGATATCATTGCACACCTACTAGAACGGCCATTATTTATAAAAACAGCTACCAATATTGGAGAAGGTGTGAAGAAATAGGAACACTCATTCATTGCTGGTGGGAATGTGAAATGGTGCAGCTGCTGTGGAAGACATTTTGGCGGTTCCTCAGGAAGCTAAGTATAGAATTGCTACATGATCTGGCAATCCTGCTACTAGGTATAGACCCGAAAGCAGGGACATGAAAGCATTTGCACACTGATGTTCATAGAGGCATTATTCACAATTGCCAAAAGATAGAAAGAACCCAAGTGTCCATCAACCGATGGATGGATAAACAAAATGTGTTTTATACATGTGATGGAATATTATTCAGCTGTAAGAAGGAACCAAGTCCTGATGCATGTGACAACAGGGATGAACCCTGAGGACATTGTGTAGAGTGAAATAAGTCAGACACAAAAGGACAAATATTATACGGACTCACTGATATGACTAAGTGTAATAACCAAACTCTTAAAATTAGAATCTAGAATATAGGTTACCAGGAGATAGAATGAGGGTAGAGAATGGGGAACTGTTGCTTAAATTTGTGCAGAATTTCTATTTAGGTTGATTGTAAATGTTTGGAAATAAATAGAGGGGATGGTGGCACATATCTGTGATTATAATTAAGAGGACTGAATTGTGCATGTGAATGTGAATGAAAGGGGAAATTTAGGGTTGTGTATGTCACTAGAAGGAAAGCTAGAGGATAAAACATGGGACTGTATAACAGTAAACCCTGTTGTGGACGATGACTGGTTAATAGTACAAATAGAAGAATGTTCTTTCAAGAATTACAACAAATATACATCACCATTATGATGTGTGAATAATAAGGTGGTATATGGGGAAAAATACACCTAATGCAAATTATGAACTATAGTTAGCAGTAACATTTTTTAATTCTTTAAATAAGTCTATAGAGACAGAATTAGATTAGTGGTTATATAGGGCTAGGGAAGGAGAGAGGGTTTGAGACGTGACTGCTAAGGGGATTAATGAAAACGCTCTAAAACTGATTGTGGTGATGAATGCACCACTCTGTGATTATACTAAAAGCCACTGATTGTACAACTTGGATGGATTGTATGGTAAAGCACAATAAAACTGCTTTAAAAAGAAGTGCGTGTGGGTTTCTCGCCCGCACCCCATGCCTGGGCTCCAAGTTCCTTCCCGGTTGCCCCAGAAATCCCCTCCGCCCTCTCCAGACCCTGCCCCAGCCCATAGGACCGCCCCTCCCCCTCCACTGCCCCGGATCCCCGATCCCCTCTCAGGTCCCCTGACCCCCCACGCCATGCCCTCCAGTTCACGGGGACCCTATCCCCCGCTATGTTCATCTGGACCCTCCTGCCCCCCCATCCTAGAATTCATTGCAACCCCCATTACCTCCCGTACCCGCATCCCTAGCTCCCTGCCCTGGTCCTGCAGCTGTGAGTGAAGCGGGAGCCCAGCCAGCCCCCATTCCTGCCGAGTGGTGGGCATGGGCGGGGAGAGGGGCAATTGGGGGTGGTGGTGGTAACTGGGGGGCTTACTGCAGATCGGGGTGAAAGAGAGGGGAGACGGAGAAGAGAGGTGGAGCGGGGATTGTCCCCACCCTCCCCTCCCCTCCCCAGGCACACAGAACGTGCCCTCCCATGGCCCAGCCAGGGCCAGGAGGCTCCAGCATCAGGCTGGGAAGTGGCAGCCGTACCAGGTGGGTGCTGAAGAAGGGAGTGTGCAGAGACTGTGGTTTCCCAGAGAGGGAACTCAGAGGTTGGGGGGCGGGGACTCAAGGGTTCAGTTTGGGCCGCTCCCCAGGGCCTCAGCATGGGCAGGGTACATCCCCCAGCTGCCCACCCTGGGTTGGCCACTTTGGGGCAAGAAGCCATCCCATTGGAGTGGTGGCCCTACCCCAGAACCGCCTCCTTCCCTGGTGCCCCGAGGGTTGGGGATGCATCTGTCATGCTCGGACCCCTGACCCACCCCCCACCAGCAGGGCTGGTACCGACTTCCCCTCTATTGAGTGGGCGTCCCCAAAGGGGCCCTAAAGGACCTGGCTTGAGCCCACCTGTTCCTGTCCCAGGCTTTGGACACGTTCTCCATTTTGCGGTTAAGGAGACTGGTGTGGCCTCAGACCTCGGGGACGGTTATCAGGGACGGCCTCGCCCCGTGGGGAAGAGGGTGGGTGTGAGAGGGCTTGGCTCTGCGGGGTGGGGGACTTCAGAGGAGAGGTGAACCCTCTGGCTCAGAGGGAGCCTTGGTCCTCTGGTGCGACATCCCAGTGACCAGTTCAACAAGTGGGAGCTCCGGTGACAACCTAGACCCCAGGCCTCCCCATCTCCCCGCCTGGGCACCAACTCAGATCTGACTCGGTTGACTGGGAGCCCTGCCCCCTTCCCCAGCTTCGCTTCCCCGGCTGCCCCCTGGATGCCCACCAGCACCCCCAGCCTTTTCTGGAAAGTCCTCCTGGGCCCCCAGCTCTCCCACCTCCCAGTGGCAGCTCGCGGTGAGCTATGCGGCTGGGACTCTGCTGGGAGAGGAGAGAGGGTGGGGAAGGGTTACCGAGAAAAGCAGACGGCCATCGGCGCGCACAAAGGGGATGGCACACAATTAGGTTTGTTTAAGACGTGACTGTTCTAAGAGTTTCACAGGAAGAGTAGCTGAATCAGAAAAGACACTCAGCCTGCCATGGGTTAAATCTGTATAAGTAAAATGGTATTGCTGTAAGTGTTTCAGAAATTTTACACTTTGTGGGAAGTCCCTGGAGCCCTGTCAATGTTCTTGCTTTCTATAATGCAAGAAATTATCAGCATAATATAGGGGAAATGCTGATCAAAACTCTTAAGAAATAGTTCTTATCAAGTTTTCCTAAATTTATCAGTGTCCTGGCCATGCTTTATCTGATGGTTATTAGGCAAAACAGTATGATGTTATCAGTCATAAACTAAGTCACTGTTTTAAATGCTAACTTGGCCAAAAGCTTACTTCTTTAATTTGACTCTAGTGTCTTCCATGTCACTGGTTCTCAATCAGGGATATATATCAGAATTAAACTTGAGGTTGTATACAAATATAAAATAAAATCCAGACTTACTGACTCTTTTTACTTGATACTCGTGGTATATTGTGTGTATTATATCTCAGGAGCATTATATGCTATATCTCAACATTTTTTTCCCTTATAAAAATTGTACTCATATATTATTATAAATCAGAGGTAGCATTCATTGACTTCTTTAGAAATAAGTTTCATCAATATCCTTAGAGATGTTTTGTCTAAATTTTTTGAATAGCTTTATTATCTTTGCTTTGCATATCATCAGACCTTTTACATTTTAAAGTGTTCAGTAGTAGATTATCTACAGATGGAAAAAAAAAAAAATGGTAAAAGGCCAGGCCCGAGGGTGTGGTGTCCCCAAGAACCCTCCCCTCTAGAGATGGGGTGAGCAAAATTCCAAACTGCCCGGGCCAAGCTTCCTTTCTTTCCCTTTTTCTTTGTTTTCCTTTCTTACCCCACTCTTTTGACTCTGATAATCTCTATAATATCCCAGTGGTGGATTCAGAACCTACATCATCTTGTGGCCCCACAAGAAAGCTACTTTGCTCTCTTTTCTGAGTAATCAAGCTTCCTTTCCTAGATTCAGAAGTCCTGGTATAATGCCAGCTCACTCCAGCTCCTCAACCCATTCAGCAGGCTGGATGTGTGTCCTGGAGCAAACCAGACCTGGCTCAGCCTCTGGGCCTCTTCTTCAACATTCTTGTGACTGCTTGTGTATGTTACTGGTCAGTGTTCCAGCATTTGGGTCCGAAGCCCCAGTGCTTCTGAAAAGCTGCCTTGCCAACTTGCTTACCAACGAAAGGCACTGGTGAGAGAGGTCACACTGGAGCTCCAGCTCCAATCATGTGGCCTTCTCTGTGCCCTGGAGAGCAACAGGACCTCCTTGCAGGGTTCTCTAGACCAGCGATTCTCAGATTCCAGCACCCTAGAACCCACAGCCCAGAGTTTCTGGCTGTTAGGTCTGAGGTGGGGCTGAGCATCTGTATTTCTAATTAGTTCCCAGGTGATGCTGATGCTGCTGGTTGGGGACCCCAATTTTTTTTTTCAGGAGAACCTTTTAGTTTGACTTTGAAAGACAGTTTGCTTGAACTTGATATTATAGCCAAGATGAATTCTGACAAACACCCAATTATTTAACAAGACTGAAAATACTATTTCTGGCTTGCAAAACATCCAGATAGAATTTTTCGTACAACTCCACCTGGCACATACAGTTGTATTTGGTAAGTTGTGCTGAAGAAATGAGTCAATGTTCATGCATGCCATTGCCTGACCAGATTTTGCATACATTGTTAGGGAAGAGCACAACCAGACATCTGCTTTATTTACCAGAATAGCTTCCTGATTCTCAGCCTGTCTGTGTACATGCAGCCGCTAGAACTTGCATTCATGCAAAACCTGCCAAGCAGAGTTAACTGGAAAGAAATGGAATCATAAGTGGTCTTGGATATGTTCTTCTGTGATGATATTGAGGGGGTCTCTTTTTTTCTAACTCCTTTGGGGACCCCAGTTTAAGAACCAGTGGTTGACTATGTGGGACATGACTCCCAGGGATGAACCTGGCCAGCATCATGGGATTGAGAATGCCTTCTTGACCAAAAAGGGGAAAAGAAATGGAACAAAATAAAATTTCAGTGGCTAAGAGATTACAAATAGAGTCTAGAGGTCATTCTGGAGGTTACTTTTATGCAAGCTTTAGACAGATATTGCAAATTGCCACAGTATGCCAAGTCCCAACCAACACTAGTCCTGAAAATCCTAAAGAATACCCTGGGCTCTATCCAAGACTCTATAAATGTCTTACCTAGTAACTTTAGTTTTTCAGAAACTTAGGGCCTCCAGATTTGTCCCTATGCCTAAGCCCTGAAACCAAGGTACCAGTCTCTCCAAGAACATCAACCAGTTTAATTCCTCTACCCCATAAGCTTGACACCCCTCTCCAGCATGAAGTTAAAATGATCATTGCCCAGATATCCCTGAAGATTGAGAGAATGATTAAGTGAGAGGGAGGAAGTATAATTTAGAAATTAGGATTTCAATAATGATTATGACCACTGACCCATTATATGGATATTTCTTTTTAGTTTTTAGTGTATTAGAATAGCTAGAAGGAGATACTAGAACTGGCTGAGCTGTAATCCAGTAGCCCTGATCTCTGATAATGATTGTATAGCTATACAGCCAAAAAAAAAGTCAGTTGCCCATGTTTGTATGTATCTACTTCTGGGTGTTTCATTCTGTCTCATTGATCTATATATCCATCTCTGACAATAGTACACTGTGTTAGTTAACCTACCTTTATTATAAGTCTGAAAATTGGGTAAAGTGCAATACTAGGGGTCAATAATGGGGGGGTGTGTGTGTGCTGGTTTGGATGTATTGTGTCCCCCAAAACGCCATGTTCTTTGATGCAATCTTGTGAGGGCAGACGTATTAGTGTTGATTAGGTTGGAATCTTTTGATCGACTGTCTCTATGGAGATATAACTCCATCAACTGTGGGTGAAACATTGAGTAAATTATTTCCATGGAGATATGGACCCTGCCTATTCAGCATGGGTCTTGATTTATTCACTGGAGTCCTATAAAAGAGCTTACAAACAGAAAGACCCTAGAGAGCAGCTGAGCATGACATTTTGGAGAGCAGCTCAGAGAGACATTTTGGAGATGGCCATTGAAAGCAGACTTTTGCTGACACTTTGGGGATGCTAGCCCAGTGTTTGCCCCAGAGAAGCTAAGAGAGGACAAAACACCCCAAGAGCAACATTTTGAAGAATGTACAGGAGCTGAGAGAGGAGCTGGAGCACAACCCAGGATCAGCAGATGCCAGCCATGTGCCTTCCCAGCTAACAGAGGTTTTTTGGATGCCATTGGCCTTCCTTTGGTGAAGGTATGCTCATGTTGATGCCTTAATTTGGACATTTTTATGACCTTCAGACTGTAAATTTGTAACCAAATAAACCCCCTTTATAAAAACCTGTCCATTTCTGGTATTTTGCATGATGGCAACATTAGCAAACTGGAAGAGTTTGGGGTTTTCTTCTTTCTTTTTATTTCTTTTTCTGGAGTAAAGCAAATGTTCTAAAATTGATCATGGTGATGAATGCACAACTCTGTGATGAAACTGTGAACCACTGATTGTATATTTTGGATGGATTGTGTGGTGTATGAATATATCTCAATGAAATTACATTACCAAAAAAAAAAAAAAAAAAAAAAAAAGAACCACTGGTAAGAATTAAAATTACTTTGTAAGGATTGTGTGAAAATGGCAGAGTAGGAAGTTCTAGTAATCAGTCCCTCCACTGAAGCAACTATTGAACTGGTAGGAACTGTCTGAATCAACTACTTTGGAACTCTGGAGTCTAGTGGAACACTTACTGCATCCAAGGAAGAGCTGGATGAGAGACTGGTAAACTTCAGTAAATATTGATGAAATTTTTGTGTAGCAGCTTCAATTCCCTGCCCCCTCAACTGAGAGGCAGGCAGCTGGTGGGACTGCAGCTCATATTCCTGAGGCAGCTTGTGGTGCAAGTGTGGGCATAAAGACCTAGTCTTCTGAAAACCAGGGTGTGTGGTCTGACTACTGATTTCTGCTTTTGATCACTGGTGAGTCAGCAGGAAGGGCAGCCATTATTTCCATTCACCTCAGGCAGAAGTAGCACAGAAGTCTTAAAGAGATTGTAACTTTTTTTTTCTTTATTCTTTTCTTTTGCCATTTAGGAGAAAAAGAAAGTTTGGAAAAGTCACAAACTGGTGATTCCAGCAATCCCAGATGAGTGGGAGAATTAGATTTCAAGATTTACAACAATTTAATACCCATAATATATAGTTCACAACAAAAAAAATTACAAAACACAATAAGGAAGAGGAAGATGTAATTCATTTTCAGGAGAAAAGAATTTGCTAAAAACCATCCCTTTGAAAGTTCCTACATTGGAACTATTAGTCAGAGATGTCAAATCAACTATGTTAAATATGTTCAGTGAGCTAAAGGGGACCATGAACAAATAACTAAAGGCAATTAGGAAAATGTCTGAACAAAGCCAAGAGATAGAAATTATAAAAAGGAATCAAACAAAAATTCTGAAATGGAAAATTACAATAATTGAAATGAAAAATTCACTAGAAGGTTTCAATAGCAGATATGAGCTAGCAGAAGAAAGGATCAGCAAACTTGAAGATAAGACAATAGAAATTATCCAGTGTGAGAAACAGAAAGAAAAAAATGAAGAAAAATGATTAGAGTCTGAGAAACCTGTGGGTCACTATCAAGCATACAAACATGCACATCGTAGGAGTCCCAGAAAGACAACAGAGAGATAGGGGCAGAAAAAGTATTAAAAAATAGTGGCCAGAAACTTCCCAACCTGATAAAAGACATAAATAAACACATCCAAGAAGCTCAATGACTTCCAAGCAGGATAAACTCAAAGAAATCTACATCAAAGACATAATATAGCTAAATTGTCAAAATCTAAAGACAGAGAATTTTGTAGCACAAGAGAAGTGACTTGTCACATTCAAGGGCTCCTCAATAAAATTAACGCTGGATTTCTTATCAGAAAACATGAGGGCCAGAAGGCAATGGGATGACATATTTAAAGTCCTTAAAGAAATAATCTGTTAAGCAAGAATTCTATATCTGTCAAAATCTTCCTTCAAGAATGAAGGAGAAACGAAGAATGCATTACCAAAAGACCTGCCCTACAACAAATGCTAAAAGGAGTCCTCAGGCTGAAATAAAAGGACACTGGACAGTAATGTGACGCCATAAGTAGAAATAGAAAACATTGGTAAGTGTAACTACATAGGTAAATACAAAATCCTGTATTATTGTATTTTTGGTTTGCTCCTTTTTCCCCTTATTACTTAAAACACAATGTGTAACACAATAATTAAAATCTGTGTTTATGGACATCCAATATATAAAGATGTAATCTGAGACAATAACACTACAAAGGGGGAAGGATGGAGATGTACAAGAATAGAGCATTTGCATACTACTGAAACTAAGTTGGTTATTCAAACTGAGTTGTTATTAGTTTAAGATGTTAATTGAAATCACAAAAGTAACCACTATAAAAATGATTTTTAAATAGAAGAGGAGAGAAGAGAATCAAAATGCTACACTACAAAAAATCAACTAAATATAAAGAAAAGACAGTAATGGAGTAATGTAGGAACTAAAAACACACAAATAAATACAGAAAACACAGTTAAATGGCAGAAGTAAATCTTTCCTTATCAGTTATTATATTAAATGTAAATTGATTCAAGTCTCCTATTAAAAAGCAGAGATTGTCAGATTGGATGAAAAACTACGATTCATATATGTGCTGTCTTGTTACGAGAGATTCATATTGGATACAAAGACACAAAGAAGATGTAAGTAAATGGATGGCAATAGACAATCCATGCAAATAATAACTAAAAGAGAGACAGTGGATATATTATTGTCAGACAAAATTGACTTTCAGTAAAAAAAAAGTTTACAAAAAAGACATCATATAGTGATAAAACGTTCACTCCAGCAATAAGATATAACAACTATAAACATGTATCCATCTGAAAACATAGGCCCCAAAATGTATAAAGCAAAAATGGTAGAATTGAATGGAGAAATACAGTTCCACAATCATATATGGAGAGTTCAATACACCACTTTCAATAATTGACAGAACATCTAGACAGAAGATCACTGAGGAAATAGAGGATTTAAACAACATTATAAATTAATTATACCTAACAGACACATACAGAACACTTTACTCAAAAAGAACAGAATACACATTCTTCTCAAGTAGACCATTCTCTAGGATACAACATATGTTATATTATGTTAAATATTTAATGTTAAATTAAATCTTAATTTAAAAAGATTGAAATCATATAAAGTATGTTCTCTGACTACAGTAGAGGGAAGCTAGAAATCAACAACAGATGGAAAACTGGAAAATTTACAATATGTGTAAATTAAACAACACATTCCTAAGAACCAGTGGGTCAAAGAAGAAATTGCAAGGGAAATCAGAAAATACTTTGAGATAAATTAAAACAAAAACACAACTTGCCAAAACTCATGGGTTGCAGCAAAGGCAGTGTTGAGAAGAAATTTTATAACTATGAATGCCTGCATTAAAAAAGAAGGAAGATCACAAATCAATAATGTAACTTCATACCTAGAAGAACTAAAACAAGAAGAGCTAACTAAACCCAAAGTTGGCAGAAAGAAGGAAACAGTAAAGATTAGAGCACAGATAAATGAAATAGAGAATAGAAAAATAAGAGAGAATCGATGAAACCACAAGTTAGTTCTCTGAGAAGATCAATAAAATCAACAAAACTTTAGCCAGACTGACCTATAAAAACAGAGAGCACCCAAATAACTAAAATCAGGAATGAACGTGTGGGCATTACAAGTGACCTTACAGAAATAAAAAAGCTTAGAAGAGATTACTATGGACAACTGTATGTCAACAAATTAGATAAGCTAGATGAAATGGACAAATTTCCAGAATGATGCATATTACTTAAACTGACTCAAGAGGAAATAGAAAACCTCAGCAGATGAATAACAAGTAAAAAGATTGAATCAGTAATCAAAAACATCCCAACCAAGAAAAGTCCAGGATCAGATGGCTTCACTGTTGAATCTTATCAAGCACTTAAAGAATTAACAACTATCTTTCTCAATGTCTTAAAAAAATACATAAGAGGAAACACTTCCTAGTCCATTCTATGAAATGAGCATTACCCTGATACCAAAGTCAGACAAAGACAGTCCAAGAAAACAAAATTTCAGTCCAATAGCCCTTGTGAATATAGAGGCAAAAATCCTCAAAAAATACTGGCAAACTATATCTCACAGTATATTAAAAGGATTTTATACTGAGACTAAGTGAGATTTATTCCAGGAGTGCAAATGTGGTTCAACTAAAAAATGTCAATTGAGGTAATATACTACATTAATAGAATGAGGGAGGAAAAACACATGGTCATCTCAAATGACACAGAAAAGGCATTTGACCAAATCCCTTCCTGATAAAAACAGAAAACTGATGCCAAGAAAAATTTATGTTTCTTGCCTGACTGATCTGGCTAGAACTTCCAGTACAATGTTGGATAACAGTGGCAGTAGCAGAATAGAAGGGAACTTTCTCAGCATGATAAGGGGCATTTATGAAAAACCCACAGCAAACATCATACTTGTGCCAGTTTGGATGTATTATGTCCCCCCAAATGCCATGTTCTTTGGTGCAATCTTGTGGACAGATGTATTAGGGTTGATTAGGTTGGAAACTTTTGACTGAGTGTTTCCATGGAGATGTGACACAACCAACTGCAAGTGACACCTTTGATTAGCGTGTGACCTCTTGATTGAATGTTTCCATGAAGATATGGACACTGTCTATTCAGGGTGGGTCTTGATTTAATCACTGGAGACATATAAAAGAGCTCACAAACAGAAGGACCTCAGAGCAGCTGCAGCTTAGAGAGACATTTTGAAGACAGCCATTGAAAGCTGACGCTGACATTTTGGAAAAGCCATTTTGAAACACAACCTGGGAACAAGCAGATGCCAGCTGCGTGCCTTCCCAGCTAACAGAGGTTTTCTGGACACCATTGGCCTTCCTTCTGCAGGGAAGGTATATTTGTGTTGATGCCTTAATTTGGACATTTTCATGGCCTTCAGACTATAGCTTTGTAACCAAGTAAACCCCCTTTATAAAAGCCAATCCATTTCTGGTGTTTTGCATAATGGCAGCATTAGCAAACTGGAACAATACTTAATGGTGAAAGACTGAAAGCTTTCTCCCTAAGATCAGTAACAAGACAAGGATATCTGCTACCACCACTGTTATCCAACATAGTACTGGAAGTTCTAGCCAGATCAGTCAGGCAAGAAAAATAAATAAAAGGCATCCAAATTGGAATGGAAGCAGTAAAACAAACTGTATTCATAGACAACATGATCTTTTATATATATAGAAAATTCCAGAGTCCACAAGAAAGCTACTAGAACTAAAAATGAATTTGCCAAAGTTGCAGGTTATAAGCTCAACACACAAAATCAGTTTTGTTCCTGTACACCAGGAATGAACAACCTGAAAAGGAAATTTTAAAAATTCCATTTGTAATAGCACCCAAAGCAATAAAATATCAAGGAATAAATTTAACCAAGGAGGTTAAAGACTTGTACACTGAAAACAACAAAACATTGCTGAAAGGAAAAAAGAACTAAATAAATGACAAGATATACCATGTTAATAGATTGAAAGACTTAATATTGTTAAGATGTCAATACTGCACAAAGCAATCAACATATTTAATGCAATCTCTATTAAAATTCTAGCAGGCATTTTGCAGAAGTGGATCAACTGATTCTCAAATCGATATGGAATCACAAGGGGCCCTGAATAGCCAAAAACATCTTGAAAAAAAGAAAAAGTTGGAGGACTCACATTTCCTGATTTCAAAATTTGCTACAAAGCTATAGTAATTACAATAGCATGGTATAAGGATATACACATGGACCAATAGAATAGAATTGAGGATCCAGAAAGAATCACATCTATGTAATTATGTAATAAATAATCACATGTATGGCCAGTTGGTTTTTGTCAAGGGTATCAAATATACTCAATGGGGAAAGAATAGTCTCTACAACAAATGGTGCTGGGACAACTGGAAAGTCACATGCAAAGGAATGAATTCAGACCCCTACCTCACACAATACACTGCGGGACACTGATTACGTGCTTCGACTTGGCGGGCCTGGGCCAGGGGATCGGCCACCCCTGGGGAGGGTAGTGGGTATGGGTGAACAGCGCCCTTCACAGCCCCCCGGGCCTGGGAAAGTGAGGCCGGAGGCAGGCCCCATTTCCTCACCCAAAATACCACTGTTAGGGGAGGCTTGCCGGAGGGAACCGCCTTTTCCCCACCCCCTTATCTTGCCCGGACACTCCCCGTTGCCAGTGCAACTCCCATCACCACCAGTGTGCATACATTGTTGCCAGACACCGTTGCCAGAGCAACTCCCGCCCCTTTTCAAACAACCTCCGTGCTCTCTTAGAACCAATCCTAACCTCCGCACCCTCTCAGAACCAATCCTAGCCTTTATCCCCTCAGCACTGACTTGTAACAACCCCCGCCCTCTATGCCAGCCTATATAACCTGTGCTCACCCTCAATAAACTCTCTTGGCTTCTTCACCCTCAAAGAACCGTGTCCTGCCTGTTCCTTCTCGCCACCCTCCACACCTTGCACGCCTCCGCCGGGGACCGGGCCCAGTCCCCCGCCTCGCCCTCGCCTCCGGGAAAGAGCCCCCGCCGCCGGTACCCTCCGAGCAACGCCGAGAGCCGAGGGTTCAGCAACCGGCTGCCCCCCCCCCAGACAAATCAACTGCGACCGCAATACACAAAATTAATTCAAAATGGATCAACTGCAATGTAAGAGCTAGTACCATAAAACTCTTAGAAGAAAACATAGGGAAATATCTTCAGGACCTTGTATTAATCAATGGATTATTAGATGTTACACTGAAAGCATGAGAAACAAAAGGAAAAAAGGTAAATTAGACTACATAAAAATGAAAAACTTTTGTGCCTCAAAGAACATTATCAAGAAAAGTGAAAAGACAACCTACAGAATGGGAGAAAGTATTTGGAAATCTTTGTTTTAGTTTCCTAGGCTACTGAAAGCAGACACCATGAAATGGGTTGGGTTAAGAATGGAAATTTATTAGTTTACAGTTTTTAGGCTGAGAAAAAATGTCCAAGTCAAGGCATCATCAAGGAGATGCTTTCTTCCTGAAGACTGGCTGCCAGTGATCCTTGGCTCCTCTGCCACATGGCAAGGCACATGGCAGTGTCTGCTGGTCTCTCCCTTTGCTTCTGGGTTTCATTGCTTTTAGCTTCTTGTTTCTGTGGCTTTCTCTCTATAACTTCATCCCATTTATAAAGAACTCCAGTAAAAGAATTAAGACCCATCCTGAAAGGGGTTAGTCACACCTTAACTAAAATAGTCTCATCACAAGATCCTACTTACAATGGGTTCACACACACAAGAATGGACTAACTTTAAGAACAAGCTTTTCTGGGGTACATACAGCTTCAAACCATCACATTCCTAAATCTGATAAGGGCTTAATATCCAGAATAGATTGAGAACTCCTACAACTCAACCACAAAACAGCCCAATTTAAAAATGGGCAAAGGATTTGAATAGACATTTCTTCCAAAAAGATACACTAATAGCCAATAAGCACATGAAAAGATACTCAACATTAGCCATTAGAGAAATTCAAATTAAAATTCACACCGACTAACATGGCTATTATTAAAAAAATAAACAGAAACTAAGTGTTAGGGAGGATGCAGAAGAATAAGAACGTATTACATTGCTGGTGGGAATGTAAAATGGTGCAGTCACTGTGGAAAGTGGTTTGGCAGTGTCTCAGAACATTGAATATAGAATTACTATATACTACAGAATTACTCATTTCTAGGGATATACCCAAAAGAACTGAAAGCAGGGACTTAGCAGATACTTTCACTCCGATGTTCACAGTGGCAATATTCACAATTGCCAAAAGATGGAAGCGCTCAAGTGCCCATGAGCAAATGAATGGATAAACAAAATGTGCAATGGAATATTATTCAGCCATAAAAAGAAATCAATGCTGGTCCCTGCCACAACATGGATGAACTTTGAAGAAGTCACATTGAGTGAAATAAGCCAGACACAAAAGGACAAATGTTGCATGATTTCTCTTATATGAAATACTTAGAATAAGCAAATTCATGGAAACAAAAAGGAGAATAGTGGTTACCAGGGTGAGGGGGGTTGGGGAATGGGGAGTTTTTGCTTAATGGATACGATTTTCTGTTTGGGATGATGAAAATGTTCTGGAACTAGATAGCGGTGAGGTTACAAACCAAAAGCACAGAATTGTACTTAAAAATGGTTAAATTTATTTTGGTGTTACATATATTTTACAATAAAAAAAATGGGAGGGTGGTGTAAAATGCTTTGTAAATTCTTGATAACTCTAGCTATTACGATCACTCAGCAGGAACTGCCACAACCTCTGCAATGAGGCCCAGCTCTTAGTTAATGCTCCTTTGCTTGTAAGGAATAGAAACCCGCTCCAATTACCTTCAGCAAAACAAGGACATGTTATCTCGAGAATATAGGGGATATCATGGAAACCACGAGCACGGCTGCTGGCAGAGAGAGCCTCAAGCCTGGGAAATCAACAAGCACCCAGGCCGTGTTCTCTCTTCTCTGTTTCCCTCGTGCGCACCTGTCTTTTGTCTTTGTCCACAGCGTCTGTCACCCCTTTCTCTGTATCCCTGTCCCCATGTCCTTCTGTCTTTGTCAGGATCTCACCTTCTCTGGCCCATGGTCTCTTGTCTCTGCTTCTCCAGCAGATGGCTTAATATTCCATCTCTGCTCCTGGATCCACTGGATCCCACATCCCCACCCTCACAGGGAGAGGAAGCCGGAGGCCTGGTCCCCATCCTCAAAGTGTCTCTCTTAGGGGATCACTCAAGGCAGAGCCTGAGCTAGAAGATTCAGCTGAGCTGTCAGATATTTACTTTTGTTAAAAAAAAAAAGTTTTTAATTTTGATTACAGAAGCAACTCATGTTCATCACAGAAATATTTTAAAATATTTCTCTTCAATCTTTCCCCCTACATACATATTTTTAAGATGATTTGAAAAGATTTTACCCCTAGCATGAAAGTTCTTCTACAGCATGATTTTTTTTTATAATAATCCCTATTTAAGAGAGCTGTTGAGAGAAATAAATGAGCTATTCATGCCATCACTTAGCATGGTACCTGGGACATAGTAAGTGCTCAATATATAGGAAGTATTATTGTAGACAAATGTGGGGATCAAATTCAGTTGATCTGGTTGATGCTACTTTTTTTTTTTTTTTTTTTTACTTTATCAAAAAATTTTAAAAAAATGAAACAAAACAAACAAAGGAATAAGAAAAACAAATAACCTAAAATTTTGTTATGGTTTGTTAATTTTCTTGGGGTCTGGTAGGGACATGTGACAGCACGATTTTAACGCTCTTTAGTAGCTGGAATGGCCACACCAGCCTGGATTTAGCCCTCTCCTCTACTGACTATTTAAATTCTTTCTGATTTTTCACTATTATAGTGAGATTTCCTAATAAATTCTTTCTGATTTTTCACTATTATAGTGAGATTTCCCAATGCATCTCTATTTATTTCCTTAGGTTAAAAATCCTAGAAATGAAACCGCTAGATCAAAGAGGCAATGCATATTTCGATTCTTAGTTTATTTTTTGAATATGTGATTTATGTATGTAGTGAAAAACTGAAGAGGCCTAAAAGGATGTTCAGTAACTGTGAACTTCCCTACCTCACCTGCTGCCCCAGCCACTGTGACAAGCATCTCGGGGATCCTTCCAGAAATAAGTCTCCGCAGTTTCAAATAACATGTATTTTCCCACACATTGATGTTTTTTCCATGCAAATGGTGGGTATGCCATTTCACGCATCCCGTCATAGCCTATAGAGGGAGTGTGTCTGCGCTCCTTTGGAGGCCTGCCATCCATTCCAAAAGCTCCTCTGTGGAGCCATGGCCTTGGGACCCCAACACAGGGCCCCTCCACTCGGGTCTCTGCTCTGCCTCCTTGTTTTCGGGTCACTGGGTATGGTGGTTTGGAGCTCTGTACCCAAGAAAAATATGTTCTTAAAGTTATTCCATTCCCTTGGGTGTGGACCCATTGTAAACAAGATCTTTTGATGAGGTAACTTCAGTTAAGGTGTGGCCCACCTCAATCAGGATGGGTCTTAATTCTATTAACGGAGTTCTTTATAAGCAGAGTGAAATTCAGAGAGAGAGAGAGAAAGAGAGAAAGCCATGGGAAGCAAGAAGCTGAAGGTCAATGGAAACCAGAAGAGAAGGGAGAGGCAAGGCAAGGCCACCACGTGCTTTGCCAAGTGACAGAGGTGTCCAGGGCCAAGGATCACCGGCAGCCAGTCCCAGAACACCACAGTCTTCCAAGAGAAAGCATCACCTTGATGATGCCTTGATTTGCACTTTCTTTTAGCCTCAAAACCATGAGCTAGTAAATTCCCATTGTTTAAGCCAACCCATTGCATGGTATTTGCTTGTGCAGCCCAGGAAACCAAAGCACTGGGAATAAGCACCACCAGCCTTCACTCCACTCATCCACTTAGAAGCCACAGACCATTTCTCTCTCACTGAATCTCAGGGTCTTCTAGAGAAGCCAATGCACTCTTAAAAGAGACTTGGCTTACTTCTTCCTGAGCCTGGTCAGCATTGCCTGGGGGGCAAACTGGGGCTGTTAGCAGCCACCCCAGTTCTACAGGAGGCTGTAGGATTCCCATCAGGATTTCCACCCCCAATGGCTCTGGACAAGTCACTTAACTTCTCTGAGCCTTAAATTCCTTACCTGTAGAATGGAGGCAATAATAATAGCTAATGATTGATCCTACTGGGCTAACTTGTCTGACATTGATCCCTGCAGGCTGCCCCTCGGGGGAGCTGGGTTTGGGCAAGGACAACACTTACTGTCTTCAAATCCTGGTCAAGAGCAAGCTTGGACCCCAGGGGAGGGGCTCATGCACCCAGCCCCAGTTCCAACATGGCAAATCCTGCCACGTCACTTAGTTTCAGCAACCCAGCTTGAGCCTGGCTCTCCTACCCTAGCCACTGATAAAATTATATAGAGAAAGCCCTGGGGACCCCTCAGAGCCAAACAATCTGTGCTCTACTTCCTCTTTGAATTCCCTCTTCAGTTTCCTCTTGACATCTTTTGAAATTTGAAATCCTCACCAAGATGGCCCACCCAGGCAGCCAATCAAGTCCCTAGTTCATTACGTTTGATACAATAGAAAATAAAGCCCACCTGCCCTAAAACCACCCCCGTTAGATGGATAAACCCTTCGTTCAATCAACAGGGGTCAAGCTAACTTCCTTTTTATGTCTATGAAAAATCGTTTGTCATCTCTAGAAGCCCAAAACTACTTCCCTTTTTGCAAGTGATATGGCTTCTTTTGTAGCAGCAAAGCCTAGGTGTCCTGAATAAAATGCTGTAATCTGTCAACTCGACTCCAATTTGTGTTTTGACACCGGGCCCCTAATCACACTGGGAGGGACCTGTGTCCCCCGAATTACACAGCCCTCTCCTGGGTCTGATGCTGGCTCCTGCAGAGCTCCTGAGGTGGGTGGGGGTCCCACAGCCTGTCCTGCTCCCGCCTCAGGGGCCTCCTCCATGACCACCGCTCCTCCAGCCGCTGCCCAAGTTGCCCTACTCCACCTTGCAGGGGGGTTGGCAGAGCGGAGGTGGCATCTGTGAGGCACAAAGCTGGGTGCCTTTCTGGGGGATCAGAGCCAGCTCCGGTGTCCCTACCCAGGCCCTGAGGAGATGGGGGCGTCTGTTAGTTCCTGGCACCGAGCAGGGGCCCGCTGGCCAGGCTAAAGTGACCTGGTAGCCGATGTTGGCTGAGAAGTAGGAGAGGCCAGTGCAAAGAAGGTTTCCAGGCTCTGGGCCCAGGGTAACCTGTTCTTGAAGGTATCCTGGGATGGGACAGGGCAGGACAAAGCTTGCTCAGGCCTGTGGCTTCCTGCTTAGAAAGCAGGTGTGACTCAGGAGGCCTGGGGCCCCACAGCCCAGACAAGAAGGGAGCCCGAGTTATCTGGGAGCTGTCTTCTCTCAAAACCACCAGCAGCGAGCCCTGGACCCACCCTAGGCAGCAGAGTCATGGGGGTGGGGAATTGGGGTGGGTGACAGACTCTAGAGAGACCCAGGTAGCATCCCCAGTCCCCCAGCTCCAGAGCTGGGGCAGCTCCCCAGCCCTGGTTCCTGGACCCACCACTCAGGCTTTCTCACTGAGACACAACAGCGGCTCTCCCTCAGCCTCTGGGTCACTCAGGGGCAGGACAGAGTGGCCCCCTCGGGGCCTCTGTGGGCAGCTGTGTGTGCCCCACACCCAGTCTGGGCAGGACACATGGGCACACTGTGAGACATCTGACATTTTGACGTCCTGGGCCCAGGAGGTTCCCATAGGAGTTCGACGTGTTTGTCCAGAAGACTTGACTTCAACCACAAAGCATTTTCTCCCTTCAAGGCCCTAAGATGAAGCTGTGAGTTTGGACCAGAATTTGCTCCTTCAGCCACACAACAGCTTACTACTGAGCACCCACTGCATGCAGGTATACAGGTGCTGATGGCAAGCCAGATGTGCACGGTGCTGTCCAGGCAGCCAGGTGGACAGGTGACTGCCCTGAGAGTAAGAGGCCCTGGGATGGTGGGCAGGAAGCCTTCCCGACAGGAAGGGCTGAGGAAAGCGGGATTCCAAGTGTGGCTGTGGGCAGAGGTGGGAGCTCGGAGTGTTGAGGGCGAGGCCAGGGCCTTGGGCATCCAGGCTCTGTCCTGGGAGTAAGGGAAGCAGCTCCCACTGCCCTTCACTAGATTCCAAAGCTGCTCCATGTGCCCCCTGGGAGCCTGTCTAGGTGCCTCTGTTTACTCAGCTGTAAAATGGGCTCAGAGACTGCCTGAGGACAGGGAGTCAGGAGAAATCCCCACAGCTCTGGCCTGGAGCCCTTGCCTGGAGCCCCCACCCAGCCTGGGGCCCTGTGGGACATGGGGGTGGGTGGGAAGGGGGCAGAGTGGAAGCCCACCTGGCTGACTCACTGGGGGGGAGGTGCTATGGATGGAGTAGGAGGGCAGCCGTGGCCTGCAGGCTCACTCCACTATCGTCAAGAGAGGTCTGCTGGACGGGAGTGTCTGGGGAGAGGGATCCTATGTGGCGGCGCCTCCCCAGTGCTACCCTGTTGCCAGCCACACCCGAGAGTTGGCCTGCCCGCCGAGGCCCTTCCTGGGTCCACAGTCCAGGAGCAGCAGTCACTCTCGCTGTCACCCTCAGACACCTGGAGTGCCTCCCCTGAGACCTCACATGTTTTTTTTCTGGGCCCCACTTCAGTCTCTTCTCTCTAGGAGCTGACTGATTTTGGCTTCTCGCCCTGTCTGGAACCTTACCGAGTCCTCCCTGGCAGCCCTCCTGCAGGGGCATTGTGAGGGAGTGGCAGGACCCTGGGCCGTGCCAAAAAGAGGGTCCAGCAAGAGCTGGTCTTGGAGTAGGGTCTCAGACCCTGGTGGATGCTTGGAGAAGATGGAGGGAAGGGTGGGGATGTGGAGTGCAGGAGCCCTTTCCTCTGTCAGGACCAACCTGGAGACAGGATGACGGGGGCTGGGTGGAGCCAACTACACATAACTTACCCATGTCACCGCAACACCCAACTCTTCCTTTGATACCTCAACAAATACTGAGTCCCTGTCATGTTCTGGAGCTTAAGAGTCCAGTGGGGGACCACATCCTGAAAGTAAAAGAAAACTTGAAGATATACTATGTTCATGGATGGAAGACAGAATCATAAGACATCACTATCATCAACCTTTCCCAATTAATCTACTCAATTTCAGTTCAAATTCCAACTGTTTTTTTTTAATGGAGCCACATCAGTTGATTCTAAAATTAATATGAAAGAGAAAAGGAGAATAATATTTGATTTCCTTTTGAAGACGTACAAGGTGGAAGAATTTGCACTACAAGATATCCAGATTTATGATAAAGTGATTGCAATTAAGTGTCTGGTAATTTTCCAGGGAAAGAAAAGTAGACAGAGATGAATAAAAAGCCCAGAAACAGATCATCTGTGCATTATATAAAAGTTTGATACATGAGAGAAGTATGATAAATCAATGAGAATGTATTCAGTGAAACTATCCTCTAACAAGTGGTTATCCTAATGGAAAGAAATAAAATGAAATCCTTACCTCATACCATTTAACTACAAAAAAGTCTAGGCGAATTAAAAACCAAAATACGAAAAATGAAATTTTAAGACTATAAGAAGAAAACATAGGAGAATGCACCTAACCATTGGGGTAGAGGGAAATATCTTAACTGTAAACTATAAAAGAAATGATTGATCATTCAACTACATTGAAGTTAAAAACTTTCATTCAACAACAGTAAACCAAAACCTATAATCAAAGTTAAAAGACAAGTTTCAGGCTGGGAAATTCTGGGAAAAATATAACTGACAAAACAGTTGTATTCAGAATTTACTCCTATGAATTAGTAATAAAAGATGAACAGCTTAGTAGGAAAGATGGATAAAATATAAACAGAAAATTCACAGAAGAAACTTGAATCCATAATAAGCATATAAAAAGATGCCTAGCCTCATCAATGACAATGGAAGTGTGCATGAAATCCATGATAAGATGCAACTTTACACCCAGCATTTTTTGCAAACATTTTAAAGCCTGACAAAACCCTGTGTCGGCGAGGAATTGACTGATGGGAAGACCCATCTGCTGTTTACACTGGTACAATATCTTGGAGAACAACTATGTGGCATCCAGCAAAGCTAAAGATACCTGTGCCCTCTGACACCACAATTCCACTTCTGGGGACATGCCCTGGAAAATTCTCTCACACTAAGACTGCCGCATTGCTTGTAACGGTAAGCAATTTGGAACAACCTAAATAGTCAATGACAGGCAGTGGCTAAACAAATTGTATTTAAAATTGTGTGAATAAATTCATTCAACAGCCTAGAAGGTAAAATGAATGAATTGGATCTACATATACCCATGTGGAGAAATCTCACAAATATGTTGAAAGAGAAAAAGCAAGCTACAAAAAGAGATGTGCCACGATCCTGTTTATACAGTCAAAAAAAAGTGTACAGTAAAACATGATAACATCATGGAGAATTCAGGACGGTTGTCATCTTGGGTTGCAAGTAATGGGGTCCAGGAAAGTACTGGAGGTCATATTCACTTCGGAAGGCTCTGCAAGGACCTGCTCAGTAAATGGGGCACAGGATATCACTATCAGCAAGAAGGGCTGGCGGTTCATGTTGTGTGACCTGCGCAGTCATCCAGGGAACCCACCCTCATAAGGGACCCCTCTGGGAAGACCCCACCCCCAGGACACGAAATCCAGAGCCTAATAGGAGGAGTAGTGGAAACCAGTGGTGGGGGGGGGGGCTCTGGGGTGCAGTGAAGAGAGAAGTGTTCTGGAAAGGGGTCAGTGAGCCTAATGGGGTGTGGGGGTTCCACACAGACTTAGAGATGTGAATGCCTGCAAGCTCTGGGGGATGGGAAGGGGGAGGAAGCTTTTTTAAAAAGTTTGTAAATAGGACTTCCTTTATTGGGAAAACATTTTAAAATTGGAAGATTTTTCTATTTAGAAAATCAATTAATATTGCCAGTGTGGTCTTTACATACTGCTGCCCAAACTCTACATTTCCCCTGAATGATTCCTGAAATTTGTGCATGGGAGGGACCTATGCACCACCAACCTCTAAAGGCCCTGAATCTGTACTCTTGTGAGATGCATCACCCCAAACGGTTAAGATAAACCATGTGGATTTGCAACTGGCTCCCTGTGGGTCTCTTTCCCCTGGCCCAGCCCCTCACCACTGGGCAGCCCTTCACCTTGGCCTACACGAAGCCCCCGCCTCCCCTGCTCATGGGTCCCCCTCTGCAGGAGCCCAGGCCACCCCCTCCAGGTTGCTGGGGAGGGGGGCAGGCCTGGGGCAGTATGGAGGCAGCTTTGGGCGAGGTCGGTAGGAGGTGCCCATGGGGCAGCAGGTGGAGAACCCAGGGGTGGCTGGGCTCCCAGAGCTGGAGGCAGGAGAGGCCTTGGCTAGAGAGGGAGGTTAGGACCTCATCCAATAGCAGCCATCGGACCCCACGGGTTGGACCCGGGAAATCAGAGAGAACGACTAGAGGGAAGAAAGAGAAGTTTGAGATGGGGCTTGGAGACACCATCCTTTGGGGTGGGTAGAGGAAGGGCTGGCAAGGGAGGCTGGGACAGCAGTCAGGGCAGCCAGAGGCCAGCAGAGGGGGTGGGGTGAGGTGGGCAGCCTCCAAGCCTCAGAAAAGCCAGTGCTGGGAACAGGAAAGCACCCACGGACTGGACAGTCTGTGGCTGGTGACCTTGCAGGGGAGCGATTCTTGATGAAGATGTTCTCTTAAGAAGAGGAGGAAAGACAGGACAAAGTCCTTTCTGCTCCTCGAGGATGTTGCCACTGGACTTGCAAGTGTGGCAGGGCAAGATGCTGCCTTAGTTTCTGGGGATACAGAAAAACCTCAGCACGCGCTACTTGCCCTGGAAGAGTAAGGAGTCTCTGGGGAGCACGATGGAAAACAGTGTGGGGGGCGAGCAAGGGGAGAATTAAATGAGATGACCTAGGAAAGCGCGCACCATACAGACGCCCGCGCGCGAAGCCACGGTGGAGGGGAGTGTGGGGAAGCACCAGCGTGTGAGAAAAGAGGCGCGCCGTGCTGCCAGCCTGTCCGTGCTTGCTACCGGCACCGCAGACCCCCAGCTAGGCAGAGGCATGGCTGCGCCCGGCCGGGTGGGCGATCGAGGGCCCCGGGCCCACCCGGACACGCAGCCGCGGGAATGGCTCCTCGCGGGCGCTGGGCCAGGCAGGGGGTGGCGCCCGGCCCCGGGGCTCTCCCACAGCCCCGGGAACCCCATCCACCCAGCGGATGGTCATGACAGCGCACGGATCCGCCGCCGGCCGCGGGGAGGGGAAGGGGACCCGGCCCGCCACGCTTCTGTGTGGCAGCAGCTGGCGCCCACTCCGTGCCCCGTCTCCTCATCTGTAACCTGGAGGTTGGTCTGTTCTCCGGTTACAAACCTGAAGCTTTGGCCAAGGGTCCCGCAGGCATGTTCTGTTCAGCCAGCATTGATTTGAAAAATGTGACTCTGGCTACTGTAGGTGGGGGGAGCTCTCCTGGGGGTGGGGTTAGGGGGTGTCACAGGCAGCGGAGCTCCCACCTACGCCTCTCTCCTGTATTGGGGGGTGTTGGGGTTTACCGCCCTGGCGGCGCTGCCCGAACGTCCCCTGGACTTGCTTTGGGTGCTCCTAAGCGCTGAGGGCGCCTGCCCTTTGTGGCTCCCCTGGGCTGCAGGTACCTGGCCGGGCACGCTCTGGGACCCATGTCTCTCGCTGGGCTGGGCAAGGGGTGACATGCAGGGCACACACGGGGGCGGCTGCGAGGCTGGGTTCCCATGCAGCAGGCGAGGCGGTGCCGCGTGAGGAGGTGGGAACGGTGGGTGCAGAGCTCCGCTAATTTCAGCCCAGAGGTGTGAAGCTAATTCCCCTTTGCGTTGAAGGTGGATAGGGAAGGAAATTGGCGCCGGGTGCAGGGCCACAGCAGACCTGCCTTCTGCCAGCTAGTGCCCCACACCCTGCCTGCCAAGCAGCTGCTCTGTGGCAGGCTGGGGTCTCCTTGCCAGTTGCCCTGGGCCCTAGGGTGGCAGGGAGAAGCCTCACCTGCACCCAGCCCATGCCTGGACGCCCTCGGGCTCTCTCTGGGGCCTCCCACTTCTCCAAAGATGTTATCGGTCTACCTGGCTGCTTTCCGAAGATCCCTGGGTCCTACCTGCCATTGCCCCTTCCTCTCCCACGTCCTCATGACTGCCCAAAGGATGCTCACCTGGCCCAAGAGCTGCAGTCCCTCCAGGGACCCTCCCTTGCCCAAGGCCCAGCTCCAGGCTGATCACCTGGGCTTCCCAACCTCCCTTCTGGGTCTTTCCCTCCAGAACACTAGTTAGGGGCTCTTTACCCAGGTCGCATGGCAGCCTCATGGCACAGCTCAGTGTCCCACTGAAGGCAGCTGGAGCCTGGAGAGCTGCCCGAGTGCAGAGCTGAACCACAGACCCCAGGGGACACGCGGTGGTCCCAAGGGCCTGATGTCAATCCCCTGCGGGCCGAGAGCTGCAGAAGAGGGGAGGACGGACAGGCTTCCCACTGTTCACCACGGGAGGCACCTCCTTTCAAATTCCTGACTTCCACCTAGTCTTCTCTGCACCCCTACCCACCACCCCACCCTGCCTTGTGGGCTGGCCTCACTGGCCTGAGTGGGAGGTGGGAACCCAGCATCCCACTCCCCCTGCCAGCTACGCCCTCACCTTCTGGGTGAAGGGTGCTGTCACTGTGCTGTGCCCCAGGCCCCCACCTCAGCTCACTAACGTCTTTGGGTGGTGAGAGGATTTCATTGGTGAATGCCCATAAAACGCTGGTGGGGACTGTAGGGTCTCCGCAGGCTGGCTGCTGTCCTCAGGGTGCCCTGGGGCTGGAGCTGGCGGAGAAGGAACTGTGGGCCCACTCGGATACTGTCCAGGGCTCCGGACATGCCAAGGGAGGACTCCCTCTGGAAGGGGATGCTGGGCCTTTCCTGGGGACAGGGGGGAGGGGTGAAGAGCACCCGAGGCCAGCAATCATTTATTTGTCTATTCATACAATTGTCAAATACACACAGGCCTGGGACAGGCCAGTGCCTTCACTGAGAAGGGACAGAAGGCAAGTGAAGGGCCTGCCGGACAGGAGACTTCAGGCCCACCTCCCATCTGCAAGGGGGTTTCCTAACTGCGGTGCCACTCAGTGCACATGCCACACGGAGGACCATACCTGGACGTGGTGCTTGGCATGTAAGCGGCCTTTACTCCTGAATTCTAGGGAGAAGGGTGAGGATGAGAGGAACAAGTCTGGCAGGTGGCGTAGAGGCAGCAAATGGGAGATGGACACCCTGGGGCCCTTGGCTTAGGGCACTGGAGCCAGGGGCAGAGCCTGGCTGATTTGATGGAAAGGACGCTGCACCCTGGATCTGGGCTCCCTTGCTCCTGGCCCTGGCCACAGTAAATGAGGCGGTTGGACTAAAAATTCTCTAGGGGCCCATCCAGCTCTGGGCAAAACTGTCTACGGTTCCTCACATGCGGAAGATGTTACAAAGAAGCAGGGAGGCCCAGGGAGAATCCTGCCTCACCCCCCACCCCCACCCCAACATACCGGCATCGCCCTGTGAGTGCCTCCAAAGGCCAGCCCTGCTCTGGGGAGGGGCTGCACTCTGGCCAGCACCTGTGGGACAAAAGCACCAAGGTGGGGCCAAGGCCAGCGACCCTTCCTCCTGGGACCCAGCCAACACTTGTCTTTAGGGGAGAGGAGGAAGATGGCAAACGTCAGTGAGCCAGAGCCCAGGTGCCCAGGCAGAGGGGTCAGGCAGGCCGGGCCCCACTGCCCACAGCCCCCAGCCAGGATGCAGCGTCTTCCTGTTCAATCCCCCGCAACTCACAGGCCACCTCCTCACCACCCAACAAAGCTGAGCCAACTGGGGCCCGGTGGGGTTCTCCCCAGGTGGGGACGAACGTCACTCCTGAGGCAGCCCCGGGGGCTGGGGTGACGTGGTGTTGGGCTGGCACTGCCAACTGGCTGCGATCCTCCTGGGGGGCGAACCCCAGCCTTCCACACGGGGGCAAATGGGCAGAGGGAAGGCTGAGCAGAGACCAGGGTCGGCCTGGCTTCTGAGGCTGAGGTGTTCTCGCTGTCTGTAGTGGGACACACAGCAGCACAGATGGCATGGAAAACACAAAAATGCAGTCTGGACACCTAATGTGGGGCCGGCACAGAGCAGATGCTCAGTGAACATCCACCTCCCTTCTGCCTTCTGAAGGCCACACCACGCAACTCGATGTGGTCTTTAAAATAAAACCAAGAGAGTAAAACAAAACAAAGCCCTGAGTGTGGAAGTTGAGTCTGGAGCTACAGAATGTTAGACTTTTCTTCAATTCTGGAATAGCGTGTCCCCACCGTCCTAATGAGTCTGGGTGGCACGGAGAGGCCCTGCGGCTTCCCCAGTGGACGAGCGGAGAGCTTTCCAGCCATCGTGGCCCCCACCTACTGCAGGGTGACCCCCTCTCCTCTGGCTTCTGGGCCCTGCAACTTGTTCGTTGGACCCTTAAGTCACCGGAAGTGGGTGAACAGCACGTTTCATACCAACTGTGAACCTCTGTCAACAAGGCCGGGAGTCCCGGGGCTCCGCACAGCACCTACACTCCCCCTGGGAGGCGCCGGCCTGGACCAGGAGACTGCTTGCTCACCAAGGTCTGTGAGGTGGGCTCTGGGCTGGTAACTTTATTCTCTCCATTCCACAACCCTGCTTACCCTAGAGGCCAGTCAGGGAGTGCATCAGAGGGGGGATGGCTGTGAGCCCCGAGCTGAGTGCTCCAGGCAGTTTTTCATGCAGAAGCTGATGTCCCTGGACCTGTTTCCTCATAAAACACTTCTTGATTTTCCTCCCTCCTGTACTGTCTGGGGACAAATTAGTGAGAGATGCCTCTCCTTCCTGGCAGGGAAATTTCTGGCCCCAGAAGTCTGCTTAGCCATCTGGCAGTTTGGCCTTTTAAGCACTTTCCCTTCATTCCCAAAACACCATCCCTACCCTAGGGCAGCATGAGCTGGACACACTTGAGGGCAGGACAAGACTTTATGGGTGGGTAGGGGCAGGTGGGCAGAGCCTGAGATTCAAGATTGGGGGTTTGGGCACGCAAGGACGGAGCAGTGGGTGGGCAGCAGGGACGCAGGCATTCTTTGGGGCATGTTTCAGTAGGATCCTATTATATGTCTTACAGGAGACACAGTGAGATGTGAGCCCAGTACACAGCGAGCCGGAGTCGCGATGAGTCCAGAGGCAGCAGCAGATCAGTGAAAGCATTGATCTTTGGGGTTCAGGAAACAGAACACAAATCCAGAACCTATTTGAAATGGTTCTGATCCCTTTCCCCCTCAACGCCTCAGAAGCTTATGAGATTTCTGGAAGCTGTGCAGTCCAAAACACGCCAGGGAGTGCAGGCAGGAGGGCACCATCCCCAGGACTTCCCCCCATGGGTGTCTGCTGAGTTCAGGGTCCAGCGCCTTCCAGCTAAAACCCACAGATGTCACCCATACACAGATGGGACTCTCTTAAAAGCAAACGCCACACACAGACCTGGAACTGCTTTAATACAGGTTTATTGCAAACCAACATGGAGGACAGCAGGGCAACTGGAGGCTGGGTGCCCCACTCTCCTGGGCTGCCCTGGACAGGGGTGAGTCACCCTGTGCTCCTCAGAACCTCAGCTGATGGGGTTAGTGGCCATACTGCTGCTGTCGTGTCTAAAAGGAAAAAACAGGCTGTGTGCGGCAACTCCAGAGAGCCTGGAGACACAGGGCAGATGGTGGGGCAGAGGATCACCAAACGGACAGTCGGTAATCACGCGGGAGGGTCAAGGCAGGGAGCACAGGGCATGCACTAAGAAAGGTGTCGCCAGACGCTGACCGTGATGCTCGGGGAGCTTCCTTTACGGGGCAGCCCCTGCTCCCCACACTCACCGTTCCCACACACTGGTTTATTCTGTTTTATTGAAGCAGGGCAGGGGACGGGGAGAGAAAGCAACATTGGAAAATAAAGCCTTGGCAAAAGGAAGACAATCTGCCATGGAAGTAAAGGACTCTCAAAGTCTCCCGGATAACTGAGGTGCAGCGTCTCACTCCACCCACCTCGCCACTCCTTCCAAAAGACTCCCCCCAAGAGGGCGGTTAAGAGGCGGCCCAACTCGGGTAACTACAGGGAAGACAGGAAACATTTCAAATGGTTAAAACACACACACACCCTGAAACCTCCGTTTATTACATGGGGAAAGCTGGGCGAGGGACCCGGTTCAGGAACCCTGGGAGACCCAACAGGACCGCCGTAAGGAAGCGGCAGAGGCCTCCCAGGACGCCTCCGGGCGGGAGCAGCCTGGCCTGCCTGCAGTGACGGGCTCTGCGGCGCCGCTGCTTCCCGGGCTCACCCAAGGAGTGGCTCCCGGCAGCCCCGCTGATCAGTCTTGGTGGCTGCCATCAGGTACAAGGTTCTCACGCTGAAGAGGCCTATCCAAGGCCCTCTGGTCTCCCTTTGCAGTGGCTCCCAGCACCCCTGAGTCCCTGGGTGCCCTTGGTTCCTCCCCGAGGTCCACACAGCATCTGGGCTCACTGAGCACGTCCCAGGGAGGCTTTCCGACCAGGGCTGCTGAGGAAAGAGGTCTGGCACCTCGGTAACCAGAGCTGCCTCAAGGTGAGGGCAACAAAACCAGCTCCCAAATGTGGGAGCCTCCAGAAGGACCACCCACCTCCAACAAGGCAGCAGGGAGGTGACCATGCTCTTCTGACACCCCCACCCCTCCCCACAGACAGACAGCCTGCCCTCTGGGAGCTGGATCTCCTCTGCTCGCTGAATAGGTTCCCTTGGGATAGTCAAGCCTCCATTTGGGTTGGCCGTACATAACCTTCACAGTGAGAAAATGTCTTTCACGGAAACCTGAACTGTGACTTGACTGATGTGCCTAGGCTGGAGGCTGGACGAAGGGCAGAGGGTGGTCCCAGAGGGAAGGGTCTGTGCTGGTGCTCCCAGGGCCCTGGTGAGTGCTCAGCCGCCGGCCCAGGGCAGCCCTCTGCCTGTAGCCCTCGGGCCGCCTGATCTGACACCAGCCCTGGCATAGGGCCCAGGCTGCACAGCAACGAGGTGGACAGACAAAAATAGAAGTGTGTGCTCCTTGCTACTCGTCCCAGTGCCTGGCACACGATGGGGAGGGTGGAGTTTCCAATCTCGGGCCCAGTGCAATGGGATGTTGTCCTTCCTTCTCTGTGCATTCTTGCTCCAACAACAGCAAAGACTCAGCCAGGAGTCCCCAAGGGCGAGGCTGACTGGGGCTCGCAGGGACCGATGTGCTCTGCGCTGAGGTGCCAGACCCACCTGGGTCCCCAGTGCTGGCATCCCGGGCCTTCTGGCTCTCCACTCCTACCCGTTCATTCCCAGAGGCTGCGCTTCTGAGGAAACGTGATGCACTCAGAGAGGATGTATTGGAATCCCAGCAGGTTAAACAGGAAACAAACGAAGTGGCACCCTTTGGTGGGATGAAACGAAGCAGTGTGCTCAGCCAGAGCGTAGTATGCGGTTCACCTCAACAAGAAGCGAGTCGATGGCCAGTGCACCACGGCACACAGAATCCTAACTCTCCCGTGCCTGGAGGCCAAAGCTTCAGACTTTCTCCCAACATCAAGAACTGGCAAAAGAAGGCAGTAACCAACACAGACCCCAGCACCCCCGTTTCTGTTGCTGTCACTGGAGGCACAGAGGCAGGCAGGACAGTGGACGTTTTACAAAGTGACAAGCAAGACTGTGTGAAAGCTTCCAACAAAAGGTCAAGGAACAGGAGCTTCTCAGAACAGCCAAAGAGTAGGTGCCACAGAGCCATCCTGCAGCTGCGCCCAGGCAAGCTGCCCGGCTCCAACGAGCCACACCACCAAGGGCATGGGAGCCGGCAACCAGCCCCCACCCCCCGGCCAGAGGAGAGGCAGGCAGAGCAGTGTCAAAACAACGGCGAGCGAGCGGAGAAGAGGGAGGAAGGAGGTGCTGCCTGTGGCGCTGGTTGCTGTGGAGACCAAGCTGCGACCCCAGCCTGCCAGGCCAGCTCCCCAGCACACCAGACCCTGGCGCAGCACAGCCGCCTGGCGTTGGCCTGCCCCGAGCATTCTATGGAGGGGCCTGGCGAGACACAGATCAGGGTGGTGGGGCTGTACGCCACCAAGGAAAGACGGATTGGGGAGAGCAAGACGAGGGGGCCCCGGCATGCAAGAGAGTGTGGAGGGAAGCAGAGGAGAAGACCTCTGAGGCTTCTGCCTTCCCAACGCTCTGGAGGGTCTCCTCGCCTTCTAGGCGTTAAAACTGCACAGCCCCTGGGGAGATGTTGAACATGGCTGGGTCGAATCTCTGGCCTCGGAAGGGGGAGCCTTCAGCATCCCATCCCTTCTTCAGCATCTCATGGACTTTCTACAGAAACAAAAAATAGAGAAGTTAAACATGACCACAAGGCATTACACACTTCCTCCCAGAGTGGGGCTCCAGCTGGCAGGCCCAGGTGAGGAGGTGGCAGCTCGGGAACCCAGAGACTGCGCTCAAGGGAGGTGTGGCCACACACCGACCCCTTACAGCAAGGAATTCCTAACCCCCAGCGTCCTGCCACCAGTGAAGCACTGGCCGCTCAGTGCCGCTCAGTACCGCTCAGTACCACCAGGTACCTTGGCCCAAAATGCAAACGTGCGTGCGACTAAGTTCAGAAAGAGGTGTCCCAGCCCCACCCCTCCACAGAGAGAAAGAAGTCTATCCTAAGGGACCAAATGGTGTGTCTGCTACCCAGGCTGGGACAGGGAGGGTGAGGCCTGCAGACGCCCAGTGGGGGTCCAACAGTCCCGACCTGCCTGCTGCCTCCAAGGAGACACACCCCAAGCAGGTTGGACACTTCTTCCTAGAATGCAACCATTCTGGAACTGTGCAGCAGCCAAGGGTTAGGAGGACCAAGGTGTGTGGCCGAGGCCAGCAGGCGGGCATGTTGCTGCTGTGAGAAGGCGCCGCCCCTGGGTTCATGGCTGCCCATCCCTGCCCACCTCCCCCAGGTGCACCCTCCTCTGCAGGCCCAGCAGGAGCGGCCTGGCTGCCACTCAGGAAGGAACAGGCCGCTGCGTGTGCCCTGTGAGGCCGGGGCGGCTGCTTCTTTCTTTTCACCATCAGAGAGACAAAGAGGGCTCACTGCAGAGCGGGCCAGGGAGACAGCATGTGCCTTCTCTCGTCAGGAGGCTAACAGATCACTGGCTGGAAGCAGTGTGGAAAGCTCCTGGTATCTAACAATGTCGCCGAACTCAGCGCCCTGGCCGTTTTCTAAGCAACCAGATGTGCACAGCTTTTTCCTTAAAGTGTACACTTCCTGGCAAGGAGACTTTTTTTGAATCTAAGTAATGCAGCAGCAAGCATACCAAAGATACTTAATATACATTAAGGATGAATAAATATTACCCTCAATTTCTTACAGGTAATTCGTATTGTGTCTTCTGGCAAGAGCATTTCAAGAATCTCTTTTTAAAAAAAACCAAAACCTAGCAATAAAAGAATGTGTATCTTGCTGCTCAACTCCGGTGTTGCAGCCAGTCCTAGAAACATAGTCACTGAATCAAAGCAGAGACTGTTGACTTGGTTTTGAGTGCAAACCATCCCTGCCTGAGAATGGACACAGCCAGTGCTCTGGCCAGAATCCGTGTGAGCAAAAGGAGCATGGAGAAAACCCAGCTGGGGCAGGGAGAGCTGCAGGATGTCGTCAGCACTGTGCTGGCCTCCTCTCGGCCTGCTAATGAGCCTTATGGGGCAGTCCCAATCAGAGAACGGACCACTGTTGCACACTTCTGTCCTTCCAGAAAGGCTGTGGGAGGCCTACATGGGGGCATCAGGGGAGTCCCCCCTCCCCCAGGGGGCCTGGGTCAGCTACACAGAACCGGAGACAGCGCAGTCCTGTGGATCGGGCCTCCTTTCCCAAACCCTCTATCCCAGACCCTTCTGCCACACCACTGTGTTGCAGTGTTCCTTCTCAGTGTACTTCTGGCTGCCATCTCCTCGCTGGCTGCGCCCGCCCCCTCAGCCCCACCTCTCTCTATTTCCTTTCTCAGCCCTGACCCTGACACCTCTTCTCTGAGCTCCGGACCCAGGACAAAGCACCCCACACCCCTGCACCCCAGCCCTCTGCACTGGCTAGCTAACTGCATCCCAAACAGAGCCCGCAACTCCCTCCCTCCCCTCCCCCGCAAGCCCGCATCTAAGGACATGGGCAAGTCCTATTGATCTCCCCTGCTAGCAGATGCCTGGAGTCCTGCCCCCCCGACCCTGCCACCGCAGCCACCGTCCTAGCCTAAGCCACAGTCCCAAAGGGCTGCTTTCAGACCCACTTCCACCTAACACCTGAAACATCAGGCGAGGCCAGTCCTCTCCTTGGAAGCCTCAGGCACCTGGACTTAGAACTTGGAGCCCACATCAGACTCCAGCTCCACAGGGCCCTTCCTCTCTTCCAAGGGGACACCGCAGGTCTTCCCGGGAGCTGCTCCCATGGCCCATCCTGTGCACGGTGCCCCACCCATCCTGCTGACAGGACAGCAGTGGGAGGAGAGTGCCCTAACATGACTGATACCCTCTGCCTCTGAGATTCCCCCCAAAGACAGACCCTTCAACTCATGGGCATGGGACAGCCTCAGGGGTCTCAACCTCTGCAAGAGTCCCGTACTCGTACCTGCCCGCATTGCCAGAGATGTGGTACCTCTGGAGAGCTACCCGCAGCTTCTGGCTCAGGCAGTCCATCCGATGACTGACAGGAAACCCAGGCCAGACTGGCCGGGGCCCACAATAACCCGGGACACAGGGCCTGCAGGTCTGCCCAGAGACCTGCCCTGAACCTGACTCAACCCCAAGAGCCGAGAGGGCCTCAGGAAGCCGCCTAGGCTGCACCTCCCGGATGGGGCTGCCCTGCAGACCTGGATGGCCAGGTGGCCTCTAACCAAGGGTCCTGGCATGCTGGGCCCTTGTCTCAGGAACCTGGTGGTGGGTGGCGACCCTGTGCAGTCACTCCAGGAACAGCTTCTTAGACTCAGTCCTTCAGGGAGCCAGCGTGCTGAAGGCCAGTCCTCTGACTTCCTCTACAGCCAAGGTGGGGAGTGGTGTTCCTGGGTGTTTTACCAAATTTACTGGTACCAGAGACCAGGCTGGGTCAACACTTTGCCCTGGGGTGACAAGTAGAGGAATGTGGCAATGGTTTACTGTTAGTGCCAAGTCCCTCCAGAACAGAGCAGCTCCTGGACACACAGAAGTGGTGTGCAAACAAGCACCACTGCTTCTCAGAACATGTTCTCTTTCCAGATGGGGAAATCCTACCCAAAAGAAATTAAATTAGGAAGAAGATTAAGGGTATTAAATTGACTGATTTTGGAAAGAAGTTACCTTACAGTGACAACAAAGTATCTCGAATTGTAACAGAGAGCAATATTGTTGCTTCAAAATAAAAATGCTTCAAAATACACAGTCCCTGTAGCATTAGAAGCACAATTTGAAATCTTGGCAAATTTAGAAAACTTCAGATTCACACCATAAATGGGAATCGATGTCAGAAGCCCGTTGTTAATGGTGACGGTACTGATTTGCAAGGCAGATAAATCCTGACGCGGAGAACCTGGGCTCACGCCAGCCCTTGGCCCACCAGGACCCCTGGAGGGCGCACAGACCTCCTAGGGGACCAGCTGCCCACCCGCATATCCAGCAGGCGTTTGGCTCCCTGTGCCTGCGAGGTAGCCATGGCGACTACTGAATGAGATACGGCCAAACCGCAACCCGAGGCCACCTGAGGTCAGACTCGCTTCTCCAGATGTGCTTCGGAGCACTGGCGACCTTCCCTGGCCTGGGGCGGGGGTCGACCCCACTCATCAGTGCACCCAGCAGCCCTGGGAGGCGGGTACAGATCCTGGTTTACAGCTGAGGAGACAGGGCTGCCAGGTGCTGAGCCTGGGGCCCGGCCTGCGTGGGCCGTGCTGCTTTGAGCATCTCCCCTTGGGGCTCCAAGCTCTGCGCAGGCACACAGGGCCCCACACGGTCGAATCCGTTGCCTGCACAAGTAGGTACTTAATTGATGCTTGTGGGCTAGATTTTCACTCAAAACAAAGTGATCATTCCACTACGGCACAGCTGTTCTCGGAAGTTCTGCTTAGGATCCTTCTTAATCCTGCTCTGTCCCCAGCCCCCAAGACTCCCCAGTGCCGGCTGCCTTCCTGAACAAGTCCCTATAGCAAGACCACACCTGTCATTGCATCCAAGGTGCCAGCAGGTGAGCTGCATGCCAGAGTCCTGTGCTCTATGCACTCAGCCATGGCTGATGGAAAGGTCACTGGGCTCAGTCAATGGCCCCAGAGAACCAGGAAAGCACATCTGTCTGATGTTCCCAAGGAGGACAATCACAGAGCAACCAACTGTACTGCCAGAGAAAGCCCAGCTCCAGACCCGCCCTGCCTGGAGGAAGCAGCTCTGAAGGGGACCAGAGCACAGAAGCTCTCAGCTGGACCTCAGGGCACCAGTGTGCTGAGATGCCATGTATGTGCACACGTGTGGGTGCAGACATACATGCATGGCTGTGGCATCATCTCCCATCTCTTAAGGCTGGTTCTGCCCTAGGCCAGCAGTGAGGACCACAGGGCTAGCTTGCTGAGGTACAGAAAATCCCTGGAACCTGCCTCCGTTTGCCTGGAGTGAACAGATGCACTTGTCCCTGGAGCTAGGACTGCCCCTCCAGGGTCCACTGTGCACCCATTTCACAGGTTTTCAACCCTACCCATGGGAAGTGAGAGGAAACAGCAGCAACTTCCTTGGAGGATTGCTTCCTGTTTGGGGGCTCCATGACTATCAAATGAGACTGCAGGCATGATGACAACACTCTTTGGAGAAGATCAGCGCAAAATGGCTGGAACAGAAGCTCCCTGGAGGCAGCGATGGTGTCTGCCTTGCTTGGGACATGTGCCTGACACCAGCATGACTCCTGGAGGTAGGTTCTTGCGAGGAGGTGAGACTGCAGAGGGGTCTCACAACACCATGTAAAGAAGAGGCAGTAAAGAACAGGGAAAAGAAAAGAAGGCAGGGAGAAGAGAGGAAGGCTGAAAGAGGAAAGGATGTAGGGGCAGAGTAAAAAGAAAACAAGTGAATGATAGCACAAAGAGGGGAAGGAGTGGGGTGGGTGAGGGATGGGGCATGGAGAGAAGGAGGAGGGCAGGGCTGTACATGTAAGCAGGGTCCAGGGAGACAGGCCGGCTCAAGCTCCCAAACTGCCAAGAGCTCCTGCCTCCTGGGCTAGAGCTTCCACCTGCAAGGATGAGTATTTTGGTGCCACTGGCATACTGTACATAAGGTATTACTTTTTAATTCAGCTTTTTAAAAAAGGATTTTTTTTTTAAGCCACAGATGGTCTGCAAGAGAGACAATCACAGAATACTAGATTTAGAGAATAAAATAACCAATAAGAAAATCTGCATTTTGAATTGAAAAAAAAAACCGATGTTTTCTGTATCCCAGCGAAGAGAACAGTCTAGCCTTCCTTACACCTCACAACTAAAGGATACAGAAGACCTCACTGTGCATTGATGAAGTTCATGAACATAGTTCAAACCACAATAAAATATCAATTTTTAGCTTTTCTCTCTAATTAGGATTCAGGCCAGCTCCCTCCCTGTAACTTGTCAGATACCAGAAGAGCCACTTTCTCCTCGTTCTCCCTCCATTTAGACAGCATGGAAAGCCTCATTTTGGAAAGGCAGTTTTTTAAGACTTCATATTATCCTGACTAGAGAGAGCAATGAATTACGCTATCTAATATGATGATGTCTAACAAAAACTAGACAGATTCTTCTCAATACAAGGGGTTCTTTTCACCAAAGATCAACTTGTAAACATATCTCAACCACTTCTCTGGTGCCTCGGCAAGTTCTGTCATCTAAGTGTCCGCACCCTCTTCTGTGAGAGGAGGCAGTACCTCACCTCCGGGGGCTGCAAGGAGGACGCCATGAGACAATGGCTGTGGAAGCCCCTCTCACATGGTAGGTGCTCAGTGCGGTCTTTCAGCGTGACTGGGCTGAAACTGCACCTAAGATGCTGGACTCCTGGGCCCTGGGTGCTCAGCCAGGCTGATGGAGAGTCACTGTGAGCTGGGGGGACGTGCATCGTGCAGAGAGGCCCTTTGACCTTTCCAGATGGTCTGCGTGAGCCTGAGCCTTCATTTCTGCAAGCCCATGCTGCTAAGATGAGCAAACTGAGAGGCACAATCCTTTCATGCAAAGACACCTGTGCAAGGTATGGGGCAGGGTAGGAAATGACTGGGAAGGTCTGGATCAGACCAGGGTTCAAATCCCACCCCTACTGCTGCTTACTAACTGGGGGACCTTAAACATATTATTTGATCTCTACAACTCAAGTTCTCTTTCTGTTAAAATAAAAAAGCTCCTCTTTTCAGGGCAGATGGTGAGGAGACCATGAGATGTGTGTGGCCTACAGAAGGTTTACTCCGTGCTGCTGGCCCTGGCGGTCACAGCCAGATGGAAAAAAGGTACCAGTACTTCTTTCTACAGACTCCTGAGACCCTCGAGGAACAAGATGAGTCATGCTTGGGGGTCTGAAGGTCTGAATAAAATGAAGGTGTGAAAAAAGGAACCAGTGAGCAAAGGAACAAAGTGTGAGCCAAGGGACAGAGGTGGGGCCTTGAGGGTCATCAGACGGAGGCTGTCCTGGGGTGAGAATGCTGGCATTGAGTGTCATGGACCCATGTAACCCAACAGACAAAAGTCAGCACCACCCAGCCCCTCAAAACAAACTAGACATGCCACGTGAATTTCACCTCAATAAAAGAAACAACACTGGAAAGTAGAAGACTCCTAATGGCTTTCTTAAGAGTGGGGGTGGGGGCGGGGTCTGTGTTTAATACACGATTACAAAAATTAGGACAGTGGGTCCGAAGTTCCCAGGAACCCAACTCCATGCACAAAGATGTGACTTGTACTTAATTCCCACTTCCCTGTCACACCGCAGCTCAAACCAACAGTGCTAACTGTTTATATGGGGCACTGGGAGGGTAAAAATAATTTGAGAAAAGCAACTTTTTCTTCCCTAAATAGCCACTCTGGGGATTATTAAAATAGAAAGAATGTATATATCTAATTAATCATTTTCTTTGCCACTGGCAGTCTCAGTGCTCTCAGCTTGATGCTGGCCAGACAGAAACCCTCTTCAGGGTCAGCTGGCTTCCTGCCGCCCACCTCCCACTCCCCCAACACTGGGGAGCTGACTGAGAGAGCCCTTGCCCAGAGGCCTCCAGCAGCGGGGGGACACATGGGAGTAGCACTTTCTCTCCTTGGCCCTCCTCCACTCAGAGCCAGAGCTGATCCTAGCGGCAAAGATGTACGTGGCTCCCCGTCCAGGGAGGGCCCTCTGGGGCTCTAGGGAAGTAGGCTGAGGGTCACGGTTACTCCAGAGATACGCCAGGTGTGCACGCCTGTCCTGCGGCAGGGTCAGGTGACCGAGGGCTGTGGGGATGGACTGCTGTGGTGTGGCTTTCCCCAGGGCACTGGGGACAAAGAGGGGCAGCTGTGCACATGATGTGTGAACAGCTGGCTGGACGGGCAAGGATGGGCAAGTGACTGGGGGCTGGCTCACAGGTACAAGGCCCAGCCCTGGCCCCACGCCTGCCACCCTGAGATGCCTGCTGAAGGAGAAGCCCCTGCTGTCAGACCCTTGCCCATCTCTCCTCTCTTTTCTGGTCTGCTTATGATCAACACAAGCAGAAGGCCTACAGCACCTGCCTAGTGAGGTCTTGGAGCAGACCATCGAGCAGACTGTCCTGAAGCAGGTCAGGGGCTCATACCAGCTCGTGGCTCTGTGGCTTGCCCTGCAGCTTCTGGTGGTAGTCGAAGGTGAGCCTGTCCAGGACAGCATGCTCCTCCTCATCCACAGTGGCCATGGAACGCTCCTTGTTGATCTTGTCGATGTCTATCTGCTCTTCTCCCTCTAGGATGGCGCTCCACCAATACTCCCCAACTTTGTTCAGGTTAACCTAGGGCAGAGAGCAGAGCAGAGATGGGCATGAACCTGGAAGAGACAGCCTTCGGGTGAGGGGCCTGGCCTCACGGCAGGTGGAGTGAGCAGAAGCACCAGCTGCCAGATAGGGTCAGCCCAGCTTGACAGCAAGAGCCCTGAGCATGACTGTCCAAAACAGTTTCTAACAGGGCCATGGGCCTCAAGGGGAGACTCTGACCATGTAATGCGTTGGTTACCTATGCAAAGACAATCCAGTAAAAAATTCAGAGGCTGGATAATGACTAAGTAAAATAGGAAAGGATTTACTTCAGCACTCACAGGATCTAGATCATGTTTCTTTCTACCATATTCTTAATTGTTCCAGAAAGGCGGGTCACCCACCATCTGTGTGTGCTTGCCCCAAGGACCCTCCCAACTCCCCCCAGCCCAGCCACTCCGGCAGCCCATTCTGCCCAAGAGAGGAAGTTTACCAAGAGCCTCCCACCTCCCCACCTTCCTCCAACTCAGGGGGCAGGACCTGGCTCCATGAGCTCCGAAAGGTCCCTCCTACACCAGGCCTGGGGCCTGCACCATCACAGCCTCTGCGGTGTCAGCCAGTACAGCCCAGCCCAAGCACGGGCTCCCATCAGAGGCTTTCCCGCCCGGCCGGCCTGACACCTACCTTACCCTGTCAGCTATCTCCCTCTCAGAGGCATCTCGTTCCTGCTTCCAAGAGCAGGACCCAGCCTCCCGTCTCCTTGGGGGCAAATGGGACATGCTCCAGGTTTGGACCTGCTAGACCGAGCCTTCACCAGACACATCACAGAACATCCTGGCTTTTATCCCTCACCCCCAAGCTAGCTCTTGGCTTGCTGCTCCCCTCCACAGGGCCAGACCTGCTGCTCATGGAGTCCCTCCAGGCCGGTCCTTGAGCGTTCAATGGCCACAGAATGAGGGGGGACATGTAGACCTTTGCCAGCCATTGGGAACCCTACTCCCCCACCCTACAGAAAGGTCCCACCCTGACTGGGGGCAAGCCTCAGGCACCTCTGCTAGGTGGCCTGCAGTAAGCATTTCCTGGTCAAGGCAAACACTGCCCACCGCAGTCTTGTGACACTGACCCCACAGTCGAGAGTCTGAAGAATCTAAATATATTACCATAAAGACTGAGAGTGGAAGCAAATCACTTAGAACAGAACTAGAACACTGAAGGTGCTGCCCAAAGTCTGGCAGCTGAGTGCACTGGGGCCCGCTCAGCCCTGGTTGTAGGACCACCCAGCCTGTGCCCATCTGCCCACGTGGCCAGAGGCTGCCACTCCCAGGGAGACTCTCCCCAGAGTGGCCAGGGGGCAACAGAGTGAGCCCCCCACTTTCTCCTGCACTGCCCACTCTCTGATGGTGATGAGACAACTAAGTCATGCACAGAAAGCGTAAAAGCAGAAAGGAAGGGCTACCCAGCGGAGCGCTCACACACAGATGTACAGCCACAAGGGGAAGTATTACCGATCAGGAAGGTAAAATCTACCAAATTAAAATTCCAAGGTAATAATTGGCATGGTTAGGGGCCCAGGCTACAGACCTGTGGCCACGTGTGAAGACAGCGGGAGCCAGCATCCCCAGACATCAAGTGTCCCCGAGAAAAGGCACTGGGGAGACACAGATTTCTGTGCGAACTGCTGTCCCCTCCTAAGCTCTGGAAACATTTCAGCTCAGACCCATGTGCTCCCTGGCTTCGAAACACCAATGCTGTTCACCCGTCCCTCAACGTCTAACGTTTATGGGTTAAATAGGGGGAATAAGGAAAAGAGGGGCTCCTGCTCTAAACTCCTGCTGCCAGAGAATCAACAGGCCACTGCAAAAAGAACAAATGTTTCAGCCTCTTAATCCTTCAGAGTCCCCTTGAGATTTAATCATGGGTCAAAATCAAAGTTCCTTCTCAGCCCCCGAGAGGTGATTCCAACCAATTAAGAGTGCTGGGTATTAATGAGGGAAGAGGTCATAGAGTGGAGAAAACTTTCCAGAATTGAGGAAGTAGGAGAGAAAGAACTGCACTCATGACCTTGACATCAGCATCTCAGCATATTATGAAAATAAAAATGCCCTCAACTTCTAATGTTTATGGGTTAAATAGGGGGAATAAGGAAAAGAGGGGCTAAAGCTAAGCAGTTCTTAAGAGCATCTTACCTCTCCCAAGAAATGCCAGCTTCATCAGACAGGCTCCCAGGAGAGGATTACTCCTAATCTCTATTGCTACAGTGTAAATTTAGGATTGATTTTCCATTTCCAGATACTCTGTTTAGTTGGCTTGTCACTGACTTTCTTCTACAACTGCGTGTACAGTAATTGTCTCGGCTTTCAGAGACTCCCAGTTCAGAACACTGTGACCTTATCTTTACCTTGCTGCTGACCTTTACACTAATGCAATTAAAAAAAATTTTTTTTTTCCAAATAGGAAACACAATTTCTGAGAGTGATATGTGAGATACTTACAAAACCGTAAATCTTTGGAAAGAAGAGATACACGTACATTTATGATACTTTTATCTTCATCAATAATTACCATTAAGATCTATGTAAAAGACATTGTTAACATGCACAAGCCCCATAAAATTGATACTATTATCCTTACACTAAACACAAGGTGAAACTGAGAGGTTAAGCAACTTGTCCAGGTGAGCCAGCTGATCTCTTACCCTTCTAAATGCTGTCCTTCCTTGTACTGGGCCCTGCTCTCGGGGAAATGGATCAAACCAAACAGCATCCCAGAGACTCTGCCTGTGGCTCTTGGACCTTTGTACATTCCACACACCAAACACGGACCAGGTCAAAGCACATGTACCAGGCTGCAAAGAGCTTGGTGGGACCCCGGGGTACCTGAACTGGGAAATACCTTGTCAGCAGGGAGAGGTAACAAGGTTTCCCTTGGCACATCCTCTGGGGCCTAGATGAGCCTACAGGTGCAGTGTGCATGCCCAGCTGAAATCAAGACAAACCTGGCTTCCCCTTCTGAATGCTGAAAGCACTTGTCCCAACCACATTCTAATACAGGCCTCCTCTGCCTCCCGGTCCTGTTCTGTCTTCTTCATCTATCTTTGCACACACAGTCATGCTTCGCAGGACCCACAGTCACTACACTATCCTCTGCCAGTATCTGCACAAGGCCCTGAAGTATCTTCTAGAAAAGGTTCCTGGAAAGGCCCTGGAAAAACCAAGGTATCATTCACAAATATTTACTTAATACCCTGTGAATACCTTTCACTATTCTAGTTTCTGAGGGGAGTTTAATAGTAAATAGAGTAACATTAGCAGAGTTATTAGCGTAATAATTATTATCGTCACTCCCCCACGCCTCACACTCTCTTTTGCAGACCGCCTCTACCCCATAAACCCCATTTCTCATCTCAGGGCATGGGCTCTCCTAACAGGGCCCTCCAGCCCCTTTCTCTTTCCAAACTCCACACACTTTTTTTTTTTTAATGGTGTCATGCCCCACAGGTCTTTTAACTTACAAGTTTCCTTATGTCCTGAGTATTTCTGTCCTACAGAAATTGCTACTGCTGTCACTTACCACATTTAAACACTCTCCTGAAATACCACTTCTGATGACACAAGTCACAAAACTTTCAGAAGTACTGAATGTTCCAGGACACACAGTCTTTTGCGGACCTCTTCTAAACTTGATATGAAACGAGGCACCAAAAGGACTTGAATGAAATGTGCTTTGACTGGAGATCTAATGTTGCTAAAGGATCCACATCTAAAATAGCATCCTTGTAAAGCAGTCTGATTGTTTAACATTTGTTTCTGTTTATTCTATGTTAACATTCTGTTACTTTTTAAAAAGTCAGGTTGATGGGGGTATAATTTACATATAGGAAAACGTCACCCTTATTTGGTGTATCAACAATTTGTTTACCCATTCACCCGGTTAACAGACATAGGGAATGCTCCCATTCTTGGAGATTACTGTAAAGGCACTGTAAAGATTTGCATATTGATCTTCCTGTGGACATGTTTTCACTTCTCTTTGGTAAATAGCTAGGAGTGGAGAGAAGCGGGGCAAAATGGCAGCATAGAGAGGTGTGGAATTTAGTTAGTCCTCTAGAGCGCCTAATAAATAGCCAGGAACAACTAGTATATAGTCTGGAACAACTGTTGGGGGACATCCGTGACTGGACACACATCCTACACCAGCCTGGAATGCGTGGAACAGCTGCGACTGCAGCACAGAACTGTAGGTAAAGCTCCCTGTAATGGTTAGGTTCATGTGTCAACTTGGCCAGGTAATAGTACCCAGCTGTCTGGTCAAGGAAGCACTGGCCTAACAATTGCCGTGAGGACGTTTGTGGCTGGTTAATAAACCTAAAAGGCTAGTTTATTAAATTACCAGTCAATTGGCTGCAGCTGTGACTGATGACTCACCGAAGGGCGTGTCTTTCACAATGAGAGAATACAATTGGCTGGATTTAATCCAATTCATCAGTTGAAGACTTATAAGCAAGACAGAGGACCTTCACTACTTCTTCGGCTGCCCAGCGAAGTGTTTCCTGAGGAGTTGAAGTTGCCGGTTCGCTTCCTTGGAGTTCACAGTTTGCTGACTGCTCTACAGAATTCGGACTCGTGCATACCCACCGTTGCATGAGTCACTTTAATAAATCTTATACTCATAGATACATTTCATTGATTCTGTTTCCCTAGAGAACCCTAACTAATACAACTTGGTACCAGGAGTGGAGTTTATTTGGTTACACAGTTACAGTCTTAAGGCCATAAAGTGTACAAGGTAACACATCAGCAATTGGGTACCTTCACTGGAGGATGCAGTGTCCAGAAAACCTCTGTTAGCTGGGAAGGCACGCGGCTGGCATCTGCTCCAAAGTTCTGGTCTCAAAATGGCTTTCTCCCAAGACTTTCCTCTCTAGGCTGCAGTTCCTCAAAAATGTCACTCTTAGTTCCATTTGGGGTATTTGTCCTCTCTTAGCTTCTCCAGAACAAGAGTCTGCTTTCAACAGCCGTCTTCAAAATGTCTCTGTAAGCTGAAGCTCCTCTCTCAGTTCAAGAGCATTCTTCAAAGTGTCCCTCTTGGCTGTAGCTCCTCTTCAAAATGTCACTCTCAGCTGCACTGAGTTCCTTCTGTTTGCCAGCTCATTTATATGGTTCCAGTGATTTAATTGATACCCTCCCTGAATGGGTGGCGCAACACCTCCATGGAAATTATCCAATCACTCCTAGTGATCCACTAAGTAAATTTTTGCTTCCTGTCCCTGCAAGCTTAAGCTCTGCTGGTCTACAAGTCTTTGTTCCAAAAGGAGGAGTGCTTCCACCAGGAAACACAACAGTAATCCCATTGAACTGGAACTTAAGACTGCCACCTGGCCACTGTGGTCTTCTCATGCCTCTGAATCAACAGGCAAGGAAGGGATTACTGTACTGGCTGGGGTGATTGATTCTGACTATCAAGGGGAACACTGCAAATACACAGTGGAAGTAAAGAAGAGTTTTCCTGGAATACCGGAGATCCCCTAGGGCATCTCTTAGTACTACCATGCCCTGTGATTCAATTCAATGGAAAACTGCAACAACCCAATCCAGGCAGGACTACCAGCGGCCAAGAAACTTCAGGAATGAAGGTTTGGGTCACCCCACCAGGCAAAGAACCATGGCCAGCTGAAGTGCTTGCTGAGAGTAAAGGGAACACGGAATGCGTAGTGGAAGACGGTAGTGATAAATATGAACTATGGCCACGTGACCAGTTACAGAAACGAGGACTATGATGGCATGAATATTTCCTCCTTGTTTTGTTATGAGTATGTTTGTATTTGCCTGTAAAGCAAATATCTTTGTTTTCTTCTCTGTCTTATCCCCTTATCATATGGTATAACCTGTACTGTTCACTTTGCTATATTCAAGCTGAAGAAAATCAATTTTAAGAGCTAATGTCACCCAAGGACTTGCACCCTATTCTGGAGAGATTTAGTGCATTTCCAGTTGTACACTGCATAGCGGAGTATTGTTAGGCAAAATGTATGTCTGTTATTGTTATCTACTTAGAGATAAAGTATGGTTTTAGGTGATGTGTATAATTGCCAAGTTGACAAGGGGTGGACTGTAATGGTTAGGTTTATGTGCCAACTTGGCCAGGTGATAGTACTCAGTTGTCTGGTCAAGCAAGCACTGGTCTAACAATTGCTCCGAGGATGTTTGTGGCTGGTTAATAAACCAACAGGCTGGTTTATTAAATTACCAGTCAATTGGCTGCAGCTATGACTGATGACTCACTGAAGGGTGTGTCTTCCACAATGAGAGAATGCAATTGGCTGGATTTAATCCAATTAATCAGTTGAAGACTTATAAGTGAGAAAGACAGAGGACCTTCACTTCTTCTTCGGCTGCCCAGCGAAGTGTTTCCTGAGGAGTTCGTCGAAGTTGCCGGTTCATTTCCTGAGGAGTTCATCAAACACGTTCGTCTAAGATCCCAGTTCATTTCCTGAGGAGTTCATTGAAGCTGCTAGTTCGTTTCCTGAGGAGTTCATCAGACATCTTCCTTGGAGTTGACAGTTTGCTGACTGCCCTACAGAATTTGGACTTGTGCATACCCACAGCTGCGTGAGTCAGTTTTATAAATTTTATAGTCATAGACACTTCTCACTGATTGTTTCCCTAGAGAACCCTAATACACTCCCCAAACCACAGTCAGAGCCTCTCCCCCAGAGGCAAGGCAGACTGAGCTGAAACAATTCCCTGTGGAAAAAAGAAGCCAGTTACATGGAGCAAGGGAAAGTAACTCAACCAAGCTCCAATTGCAGTTTAATTAACATAATTAGACTACAAAATACAAGCTACAAGCACAGATAAAACTGGAGCAAACAGGAAAGGAATCTGAAGTTCCTCCCAATAGAGAGGAGGCTGGGCTGATGGAAGGAAAAAACAGGTAAATAAATAAAAACAGAGGCTTTTGGAGACAACTAGCTCAGAATACCAGAAAACGGCTGTGTCCCAAGAAAAGGGGCACAGAGAACCGGGTACCAACACTGGTCAACCGGCAAAACTGGGGGGCTAGGGATTGGCTCTAAAAAAGGGGATTTTGCTCTTTTTCCTTTTTTTCCTCCTCACATCCTACGCAGCTCATTAGAGAAGCCCTCAGGCATCTTCAATTGTCAGCTATGACCCAGGCAAGGGTGGAGTTAACAGAGTCAGAGGGACAAAGGAGGAATTCAAGTGTAGAAGATAACTCCCTAAAGGGTGTATGTTCCCTAAGAAAAGGGTGGCGGGGTCCAGCTCAAGTGGCTGCCCTCCCTCAGAGAATTCAGACCCCAGGGCCTGGGGGGTGGGGGTGGGGGTGGGGAGGAGTAAAAAACAAACTAGAAACAACTTAAGCTTGGCTTCTGATACCCTCTGTCCCTGGCCAGGACAGGCTCCACTGAGAGTTAAAGGGACCACATCTCTATACACCAGTGGGGAACTGCTGGGGATTTAATGATATTCTCACAAGCATTGGGGACTACTAATTTAGAAAGCCAAGCCCTTTATCTTGGGACTTGCCCTCATGAAGTTTGTTCCTGCAAATGAGAGGCTAAGCCTACTTAAAATTCTGCCTAAGAGTCACCCCTAGAGAACGTCTTTTGTTGCTTAGATGTGGCCTCTCTCACTAAGCCAACTCTGCAAGGAAACTCACTGCCTTCCCCCCTACGTGGGACATGACTCCTAGGGGTGTAAATCTCTCTGGCGAAGTGGGATGCGACTTGTGGGGATGAACTTGGCCCTGGCATCATGGGATTGTGAAAGCCTCCTTGGACCAATAGTGGGAAGAGAAAAGAAACAAAGTTTCAGTGGCTGAGATATCTCAAATAGAGTCGCAAGGTCATTCTGGAGGTTATTCTTATGCATTATACAGACATCCTTTTTTAGTTTTCAGTGTATTGGAATAGCTAGAAGGAAATACCTAAAACTACTGAACTGAAACCCAGTAGCCTTGATTCTTGAAGACGATTGTATAACTATACAGCTTACACTGTGTGACCATGTGATTTTCAAAACTTTGTGGCTTCCACTCCCTTTATACAGTGTATGGACAGATGAACAGAAAAATGAGGACTAAAAGCAAATGAACAATAGGGAGAGACTGGGGGTATGGGATGTTTGGGGTGTTCTTTTTTACTTTAACTTTTATTCTTAATTCTTTTTTGTGTGTGGTAATGAAAATGTTTAAAAATTGACTGTGGTGATGAATGCAGAACTATATAACAGTACTTTGGACAATTTATTGTACATCATGGATGACTGTATGTTGTGCCATTTTGAGTGTATTATGTCCCCCAAAAGGCCACTATCGTTGATGCAATCTTGTGTGGGCAGGTGTATTAGTGTTGATTACATTTTAATTCTTGATTGTTTCCATGGAGATGTGACCCACCCAACTGCAGGTGATAACTCTGATTAGATAATTTCCATGGAGATGTGGCCCTGCCCATTCAGCATGGGCCTTGATTAGTTTACTAGAGCACTACAGAAGCTCACACAGAAGGAGTGAGCTAGCTGCAGCTGAGAGGCACATTTTGAAGATGGCCATTGGAAGCTGACACTGACTTTTAGGGAACACCATTTTGAAACACAACCTGGGATCAAGCAGACGCCAGCCACATGCCTTCCTAGCAAACAGAGGTTTACAGACACCATTGGCCATCCTTCAGTGAAGGTATCCTGCTGCCTTGGACACTTTATGGCCTTAAGACTGTAACTTTGTAACCAAATAAACCCCCTTTATAAAAGCCAATCCATTGCTGGTATTTTGCATTCCGGCAGCATTAGCAAACCAGAACGTATGGTATGTGAATGTATCTCAATAAAATTGAATTAAAAAAATACCCAGGAGTGCAACTGCTGAGTCATATGATAAGTGCATATTTAACATTATATGAAATATACAATGGTTTTCCAAATTGCCTGGAACATTTTGCATTTTTACCAGCAGTATATGAGAACTGAAACTGCTACATACAGTCTCGAGCACTTGGTGTTCTCAATTTTTTTTGACAGTCATTCTAATAGATGTATAGTGGTATCTCATCGTGGTTTTAAATGACATTTCCTTAATGACTAATGATATTGAGCATCTTTTCACATGCTTATTTGCCATGTCATTTTTTTCATGTTGTATTGAGAAATAATTTCAAACTTACAAGTTGTTTGTAAGTACAAAGAACACCCAGCTGCCCTTTTGCTAGAATCATCTACTGCTAACATTCTACCCTATTTGCTGTATCATTTGCTTGTGTTTTGTATGTGTGAGTATAGATACAATATGTTGCAACATGTAGGTTTTTTTTTTCTGAACCATTTAAGGGTAATTTGCATACATCTTGGCCTTTTATCCATTATTTCTGAAGAATAAGAAAATTTTTCTATATAATCGCAGTAGGGTTACCAGCTTCAGTATATGTAACAAAAACAGTTCTTTTATTTAATTTATGATTCATATTCCAATTTTGTCAACTGACCTAATGATGACCTTATCTCATTTAATTTTTTCCTCCAGTACAGAATCCCGTCAGGGTTCATATACTGCATTTTAGTTGTCCTGTCTCCTTTCATCAGGGACACTTCCACGGCCTTTGTCTTTCATTTTTTCTTAAAGAACACTCATCATTTGGGGTTTGTCTGTGTTTCCTATGAATTAGATTTGAGTTATGCTTCCTCAGCCAGCACCCTCCGTAGACCATGCTGAGTCCTCTCTCAGGGTATCACACTGGAGGCGTGCAGTGTCTGCAAGTCCCTCACTGGGGTATGTACCGTGATCACCTGGCCAAGGGATAGTCTGATTTCTCCACTGGAGAGTTACTGTTTTAATCTCTTGTACCTTATAAGTAATCTGTGAAGAAACACTTTAACAACATGTAACTACTGTTCTCATCAAAACTTCTTCGTAGATTTAGGATCCTCTGAGGCTTCTTGCCTGATCCAATCTTTACCTTTATGGTTGGAAAATGATGATTTTCTAATTCCAGCACTATCATCACATTTTAAAAATTTATTATTTTTAATTGTGGTAAAATATATGTAACATAAAAATCATTTCAACCATTTTAAGTGACAATTCTTTGACACTGAGTACACTGACAATACTGTGTAATTACTGTCAGTATCTATATCCAGACTCTTTTCATCATCCTAAACCAAAGCTCATACTCTTTGGCAATAATTCCCAATCCTCCTTCCCCATACCCCTGGTAACCAGAATTCTGCTTTCTATTTCTATGAACGTGCTTATTTTATGTACTTATATAAGAGGAAAAAAACCCAAAATATATGTCCTTTTCTTTGTGCCATCAATATGTTTTCAAGATTCACCCATGTTGTAACATATACTAGCACATCACTTCCTTTTATGACTGAGTGATATTCATTGCATGGATGTACCACATTCATCTGTTGAAGGAAAGCTGGGTTGTTTTCACCTTTTGGTTATCATGAATAATGCTGCAATGAACACTGGTGTATGAATACCTGTCCAGTTCTCTGATTTCAATTTTGGGGGTGTATATCTAGGAGTAGAATTGCCAGGTCATACGGTAATTCTGTTTAATTTTCTGAGGAACCACCAAACTTTTCCACAGTGGCCATACCATTTTATATTTCCACCAACAATATATGAGGGTTCCTATTTCTCTCCATCCTCGCCAATACTTGTCATTTTCATTTTTTTAAATAATAGCTATCCTTCTGGGTATGAGGTAAGATCTTATTGTAGTTTAAATTTGCATTTCTCTAATGACTAGCAATGCTGAGCATCTTTTCATATATTTACTGACTTACTGGCCACCTGAATATCATCTCTGGGGAAACGTCTATTTAAATCTTTGGTCCATTTCTTAATTGTTTCTTTATATGCTGAGTTGTAGGAATTCTTTATACATTCTGGATATTAAATCCTTATGGTTTCCAAATACTTTTTCCCATTCTGTAGTTGTCTATTTACTTTCTTACTAATGTCCTTTGATACACAAAAGCTTTTAATTTTGATGAAATCCAATTTATCTGTTTTTTTTTTCTTTTGTTGCTCATGCTTTTGGTGTAAAATCTACAAGTTTTATAGTATTAGCTCTTTACGTCTTTGACCCATTTTGAATTAATTTCTGCATATGGTGAGAAGTAGGGGTCTACATTCATTCTTTTGCATGTAGATTTCCACTTGTTCCAGCAAGTGACACCCCTATTAAAAATCAAGGCACCATACAGTTTGATGTACTGAGCCCTCGATCTTGGGACTTGCCCTTATGAAGCTCGTTACTGCAAAGGAGAGTCTAAACTTGAATGTAATGGTGCCTAAGAGTCTCCCCCGAGTACCTCTTTGTTGCTCAGATGTGGCCCTCTCTCTCTCTAACTGAGCCATCTCGACAGGTGAACTCATTGCCCTCCCCCCTACGTGGGACCCGACCCCCAGGGGTGTAAATCTCCCTGGCAATGCAGAATATGACTCCGGGGGATGAATGTGGACCTGGCATCGTGGGACTGAGAGTATCTTCTTGACCAAAAGGGGGATGCAAAATGAGACGAAATAGTTTCAGTGGCTGAGAGATTCCAAATGGAGTCAAGAGGTCACTCTGGTGGACATTCTTATGCACTATATAGATAATACCTCTTAAGTTTTAATGTATTGGAATAGCTAGAAGTAAATACCTGAAACTACCAAACTCCAACCCAGCAGTCTGGACTCCTGAAGATGATTATATAATAATGTAGATTACAAGGGGTGACACTGTGATTGTGAAAACCTTGTGGATCACACTCCCTTTATCTAGTATATGGATGGATGAGTAGAAAAATGGGGATAAAAACTAAATGATAAATAGGGTGGGACTGGGGGGGATGGTTTGGGTGTTCTTTTTTCACTTTTAGTTTTTATTCTTATTCTGATTCTTTCTGATGTAAGGAAAATGTTCAGAAATAGATTGTGGTGATGAACACATAACTATATGATCGTACTGTTAACAGCTGATTGTATACCATGGATGATTGTATGGTATGTGAATATATTTCAATAAAACTGAATTAAAAAAAAAATCAAAGTGCCATAGATATGTGAATTAAATCCTGGACTCTGGATTCTATTCTAAATTACTGTAGCTTTGTAGTAAGTTTTGAAATCAAGAAGTGTGAGTCCTCCAACTTTGTTCTTCTTTCTCAATATTGTTCTGGCTATTTGGAGCCCCTTGCAATTCCATATGAATTTGAGGATGTTTCCATTTCTTCAAAAAAGGCTGCTGGAATATTGAAAGGAATTGTATTAAATTTGTAGACTGCTTTAGGCAGAGGTGACATCTTAACAATATTAAGTCCTCCAACCCATGAATACAGGATGTCTTTCCATTTATTTAGATCTTCTTTAATTTCTTTCAGCAATGTTTTATAGATTTCAGGGTACATGTCCTTCACCTCCTTGGTTATTAAATTTATTCCTAGGTATTTCATTCTTTCAGATGCTATTATAAATGAAACTGTTTTCTTGATTTCCTTTTCAGAATGTTCATTACTGGTGAATAGGAACCCAACCAACTTGTGTATATTTATCTGAATTAGTTTATTAGTTCTAGTAACTTCCTTGTGGATTCTTGAGGATTTTCTATATATAGGATTATGTCATCTTTGAATAAGCAGAGCTTGATATCTTCCTTTCCAATGTGGATACCTTTATTTCTTTCTCTTGCCTGACTGCTCTAGCTAGAACTTTCAGTACAATGTTGAATAACACTGATGACAGCAGACATCCTTGTCTTATTCCTGAATATAGGGGGAAACCTTTCAATATTTCATTGTTCAGTAGGATACCTGTACGGGATTTTCATAAATGCCCTCATGCTGAGGAAATTCACTTCTATTCCTAGTGTTTTTATGATGTAGATACTGGATTTTGTCAAATGCCTTTTCTGCATCAATTGAGAAGATCACATGCCTTTTTCCCTTCATTCTATTAATGTGGTATACTACATTGATTTTCTTATGGATTTAGTTCGCAGTATTTTTTGAGGATTTTTGCATCTATATTTGTAAGGGAGACTGGTCTGTATTTTTCTTTCCTTGTGTGGTCTTTATTTGGCTTTGGTGTAAGGGTAATGCTGGTTTCATAGAATGAGTTAGGAAGTAAGTCCTCCTCTTCTATTATTTGGAAGAGTTTGGGAAGAATTAGTATTAAATCTTTAAATGTTTGGTAGAATTCAGCAGTGAAACCATCTGATTCTGCACTTTTCTTTGTTGGGATACTTTTGCTTACTGAATTTCTATCTCTTTACTTGTTATAGGTCTGTTGAGATTTTCTATTTCTTCTTGCATCAGATAATTTGCATGGTTGTAGCAATTTGTCCATTTCATCTAGGTTTTCTAATTTGTTGACATACAACTGTTCATAGTACACACTTGTAATCTTTTTTATGTCTGTAAGATTGGTAGTAATGTCCCCACTCTCATTCCTTATTTTAGTTATTTGTGCCCTCTCTCTTTTTGTCTAGCCAAAGGTCTCTCAATTTTATTGATCTTCTCAAGGAACTAACTTTTGGTTTGGTCGATTTTCTCTATTGCTTTTATATTTTCTATTTCATTTATCTCTGCTCTGATCTTTCCTATTTCCTTTCTTCTACTAACTTTTTCTTCTTCTTGCTCTAGTTTCTTAAGATATGCAGGTAGGTATGATTTGTGGTCTTTCTTTTTGAAGTTAAGCATTCAGAACTATAAATTTCCCTCTGGGAACTGCCTTCACTGTATCCCATAAATTTGAGTATGTTTGTTTTCATTCATCTCAAAATATTTCCTAACTACCCTTATAATTTCTTCTTCAGCCACTGGTTGTTTAATAGTGTGTTGTTTAATTTCCATATATTTTTAAAATTTCCAGTTTTTCTTCTGTTATTGGCTTCTAGTTTTTTCAATTGTGGTTTAAGAAGATACTTGGTATGATTTAAATATTTTTTAATTTATTAAGATTTGACTTGTGGCCTAACATATGTTCTATCCTGAAAAATGTTCCATGTGTGCTTGAGAAGAACATGTATTCTGCTGTCGGTGGTGAAATGTCCTGTATGTGTCCATTAGGTATAACTGGTTAAAAGTGTTATTATTCAAGTCCCCTGTTTCCTTACTGGTCTTCTGTTTAGATATTCTATCTACTATTGAACTATCTATTTCTCCCTTCAATTGTATCAATTTTTGATTCATATATTTTGGGGCTCTGTTGTGGGAAGCATATATGGTTATATAACCGGTTTATCTTCTTGCCGGACTGAACTTTTTATCAATATATAATATTCTTCTCTTTGTCTCTTGTAATCTTTTTGACTTCTAAGTCTTGTAACTCTGTTTTGCCTGACAACAATATAGTCACCCCAACTCTGTTCTGATTACTGTTTACATGGAATGTCTTTTTCACTCTTTTGCTTTCAACCTCTTTGTGTCTTTGTAACTAATGTGAGTCTCTTAAAGACATGGGATCATGATCCTGGAGAAGTAGATCCTGCTTTTTCATCAATCTGACAATTTCTTTTAATAGGCGTTATTAATCCATGGACACTTAAGATAATACCTGAGAAGAAAGAACTTACCTCTGCTATTTAGCTATTTGTTTTCTGTATGTCCTGCAAGTTTTTTGTTCCTCAATTACTCCATTACTGTCTTTATTCATATTTACATGCTTTTTAATAGTGTATCATTTTGATTCCCTTCTTCTCTCTTTTTCTCTATTTTTTTAGTCATTTTCTTAGTGGTTACAATGAATATCTTATACTAACATAGTCTGACTACTACTAAACTAGTTTCAGCAGCATACAAACTCTCTATTCCTATATATTTCCATCTCTCCCCCATTATATTGTTATTGCCTCAGATTACATCTTTATACACTGTCTGCCCATTAACACAGGCTTATAATATTATTTTACACATTTGCCTCTTAAGTCATGTAGGGGGGATAAACAATTATAAACCAAAAGTACAAAAATACTGGATTATATATTTCCCTGGGTAGTTACATTTACCAATGTTCTTTATTTCTTATTATGGCTTCACTTTATTGTCTGGTGTCCTTTCATTTGGAAGGACTCCTAATACTGAAGGACTCCCCAGGGCAGGTTTTCTAATAAAGAACTTCTCTAACTTTTGCTTAACTGCAAATGCCTTAAATTCTCTTTCATTTTTGAACAATAATTTTGCAGGATATAGAGTTCGTGGTTGACAGTTTTCTTCTCTAAGGAATTTAAAAATGCTTACCCACTGTCTTCCGGTCTCCATGGTTTCTGATGAGACATCCACTGTCAGTCTTATTGGGGATCCCTTGTATGTGACAAGTTGCTTCCCTCTTGATGTTTCAAAATGCTCTCTGTCTTTAGATTTTGACAATTTCACTAAAATGTGTCTTGGTGTAGATCTCTTAAGAGTCTATCTTGCTTAGAGTTCACTGAGCTTCCTGGATGTGTATAGTCATGTCTTTTTTCAGATGTAAAAGTTTGCAGCCACTATTTCTTCAAATACCTTTTCTGCCCCTTTCTCTCTCTCTTGTCCTTCTGGGACTCCAATGATGTATATGTTGATATACTTGATGATGTCCCTCCCATAGGTCTTGAAGGTTCTGTTCATTTTTCTTCATTTTTTTCTTTCTGCTCCTCACACTGGGTTAATTTCTATTGGCTGACCTTCAAGTTTGCTGATTCTTTCTTTGTTCAAATGAGTTTTTCATTTCAATTACTCTACTTTGCAGGTCCAAAATTTGTTTGGTCCTTTTCGTAATTTTTTATAATTTCCACCCCTTTATTTTATTCACACAACATTTTCCTAATCCTTTAGCTCTCCTTTAGATTTTGGCTCCCAAACAGGGAATGGAAAGGGTCAAGAGGAGGAAATTTTAAAAATTGGGTACTGCCTCTTTAAAAATCCTCTGCTGCTTTTCCCTGCAGGGGTTGGAACAATGGACACCTTTGGAGTGCCAGTCGCCCAGAGATCTGAAGTAGCTGATACAAAGTAGTGATCAGCATCAGACCACATTCCCCCAGAATATGGAGAACTAGGTCCCTCGAGCCCACCATGGCACCAGCAGGCTGCACCACGAGCCTGGGCTAAAGTCCAAACTGCTGCCGGCCATATGGCTAGGGGATGAAGGATGGTAGCCTCTGCAAAGAGGGTGAGATTCAACAGTATTTACCTCAATTTATCAGCCTCTTTCTCCAGCTCTTCCCTGGATGCTGCAAAGTATTCCACTAGACTCCAGAATTCCAAAACAGTTGATTCAGACAATTCTTGCCAGTTTTATAGTTGTTCTGGTAGAAGGACTGATTACTGGAGCACCTACTCCACCATCTTTCCATAATCCTCCACTCTCATCACATGTCCCAGTTTCCATTTTACTGCAGCAAGAGCCCTCCCTTCTCTTTCTTAACTAATTTATTTACATATTGGCTACCAGTACGTACTCCTGGACTCCTATTTTTCAATGACCTGTAATTCATTACTGTGCTTAATTATCTGGTTTCCAAATCACCCCAGACTTGGTCAGTGGAAGTCTCTTAAAGCTGGCTCCTATGACTATGTGAGATGTCCCCATCATGACTTTGAGCACTTTTGTACTTTTCAGTTCATCTTTTATCTATCCTGTCTGAAACCTAGAACTGATTTCTCTGAGGAATCTCCAGACTGCTTGTTGAAAAGTTTTCCCAAAATGTCCTCACCGAAACTACAAACTCAATGTGAATAAACTTATCTCAGCATCCCCAAATCTATGCTGGATGACTCACAAATATTTATATCCCTTTCCTTTCTCAGTAACAGAACTTGGTTCTATTCAGGGAAGAAATGTACCCAGCTTAAGTCAACCTGACATACTACTTTACTCCTTGCAGTTGACATGTGATCAAGTTTGGGTCAATAAGATTTAAGTGAAGGTCATCAGATGATATTTTGGTGAAGGTACATTAAAAACAAGGAAAGAAAATTGGGGTTTGCCCTTTTCCTCATTTCTCCTTTCCTCTGTCCAGCTGCCATTTGGACTATGAGAATGTTCTGTGACTGGAGACCCCATGCTAACGACAGCAGAGCAGAAAGGCAGAGGAATCTGAAAGCCCAATAATACTGACAAAGTTAGAAAAGCATCCCAAGGCTGCTTATCTCCAGACTTGTTTTTTTGTGTGTGATAAAGAATCAACACCATTAATGCATAATGAATATGGGTTTCTGTTTGGGGAGATGGTAAAATCTTAGTAATAGAAGATGATGAGGGTACCACAACATAGTGAATGTGATTAATCCCACTGGATGGTATGCTTAGAACTGATGGAGACGGTAAAGTTTATGGTGTATATATGGTTCCCCAAAAAGAAGAAAACGCAACAAAGAACACAGTGACAAACGCAATACATGATCCTGCATGGGATCTAATAACGGAGGAGAAAAGACTCAAAGGGACATTACTGAGATGTAATAAAAAATTAGACTGTTAGCATTATATCAATGTTAAATTTCTTAAACTTGATAACTGTGCTGAAGGTGGTTACATAAGGAAATACCCTTGGTCTCAGGAAATGTACTTGGCAGTACTAAGTGTTCAGGTAGCATGATGTAAACAACCTACATTCAAGTGTTCAGAAATGGAATGATAAATAGAGACATGAATAGAATAACAGCAAATGGCGCAAAATGTTAAAATTGGCAGATCTAGGTATCTGGAGGTAGGGGTAGGAATATGTTGGAGGTCTCTGTATGTGGTTTGTATTACTTTGGTAACTAGCCTGTATGTTTGAAAGTATTTCAAAAGAAAAAGAAAAGAAAAGAATCAAAATTGACTTTTGCTCCTGGCCAAAACAGAATAACTGAGACTGGACCTGCCCTCTCACCACAAAAGCCAGAAAACTGGACATTATATATGAAATAACTGCTCAGAAGCTGGACAACAGGCAAAGCTAAGACTGTAATCCATAAAAGAAGAGGAACAAATGAGTTGAGCCCTGTGATCTCTTGGTGTTTACTTGGAAGCATTTTTTAATTCCGTGGTACGAAGAGAGTAATGATCGTCTCCAGAGAAGCGATGATGGAGACTGAAGTTTTTCAGGCTGAGGTGTTGGAATTTGTGCAGCAAAGTACTAAAAAGAGGGGAGCTATCCAGAGAAAGAGAGAAATATGCAAAGGAAGGTCCTCTGAGCCTGTGGCTGAATATTAAATCATACACACTGTATTACTCAGGGCTCTCCAGAGAAACATTACTGACAGAATATACATGTATGCAAATATTATGAGATTTATTATAGGAATTGGCTCATGACAACTACAGGGATTGGGAAATCCAAATTCCTTAGGGCACACTGCAAGCTGAGAAAACCGATGAAGTTTTCGATGTGTTCCCCATGAGAAGCTGGCTGTCTGAAGTAGAGATAGAGATTCTTCCTTCAGACTGCTGAAGTTACCAGTTCTCCCTTTAAGGCCTTCAACTGATTTCATGAGACTTCTCTCATAGCTGAAGGCAATCTCCTTTGTTGGCTGTAGATGTCATCAAACATAGATGCAATCAATTGACTAATGATTTAAGTCCACAAAATACATTCCCTCACAGTAACGATCAGGCCAGTGTGCTTGCTTAACCAAAAAACTGGACACTATAACCTAGCCAAGGTGGCACAAGAACTTCACCACCACACACATAGGGTGAGACTTATAAAAACCAGTCAAAGAATGACAGAGAAGCTTACACACTGAACAATTCTCAGCGCTCCTGCAGGAGATGAACAGAGACGTTCAAGCTGTGACTGACTGGCATGGAAAGTCCTCACTGACCACCTAAAACACCCAACAGAGACTCTGGAAGGGTCATACTTTAGAAGCTAGGCTAAGCTAGTTTGGAAATTAACTAATTGCCAAAACAAAGTCTTAAAGACAACAAAACTCAACACTCAACCACATAAATTCACAATGTTGAGATCAAATTAAAAAATTATTAGAAATGTAGGAAAGAAGCAGGAAAATGTGAACCTTTATCATGAGAAAAGTGAGTTAACAGAAATAATACCTAAGATGACAGAGAATACAGAATTAACAAATATGATCTTCAAAGCAGCTATTTATAAACATGCTCAAATATTTAGAGACAAACATGAACATAAGAGAAAAGGAAGACTTAAAAATGGAACTTCCAGAGATGAAAAATAGAATATTTGAAACAAAAATGTTACTGGATGGGATTACAAACAGAGTATGTATTGCAGAAGAAAATATCAGTGAATCTGAGGACATAGCAACTGAAACTACCCAAACTGAAGCACGGGGGAAAAAGACTTAAAAAAAAAAAATTACAGAGACACAATGACCTGTGAGAATATCAAGCAATATAACATATGTGATAGAGTGAGTTACAGATCCCAATGTAGACATGTTCTTTTAATCCACATTCCTGTAGGTGTGACCCTATTGCAAACAGGACCTCTTGAAGTTTTCGTTTGTTTGTTTGTTTGTTTGTTTTTTTAAGTGCTTACAGCAATCACATCCATTCCCGAGTTCTAACTGCTATCTCCAAATTCTGAGATGATGTGCCCTCCGCGTGTATCCCGGAAGCTCCCCAGAACCTTGGGCATCCATGTGACACCTGAGACCTGGAGCCAGACTTCTACAGTTCTGAAAGTCAGCATTAGTCCACACAGCAATTGGGTGCTTCTGCCACAAGGATTCCCATCAGCATGAGACTCTGTTCTCAGTGAGGCTCCACTGGGAGGATACTGCCAGGATTCAGCAAGGTCCTTCCTGCCTATTGACCAAGCCTCCCTCTGTCTCTGCCATGTAGGCCTCTGCAGGACACCTCACAATAAGCTTCTTCTCTTTGCCGTATTCTACTGTTCATTCAGTGAACAACAGTCATTCAAGAGAGGGATACACCAGGATGTGTTCCCTAGGAGGTGGGGATCCTCGGCAAAGCTATCGTTTTTGATTAAGGTGTGGCCCAACTGAATGAGGCTGGGTCTTAATCCAGATTACTAGACCTTTATAAGCAGAAGAAATTCAGACACAGTGAAAGAAAGCCACAGGGAGGAGCCAGAAGCCAGAAGTCAACAGAAGAGAAAGGAGAGAACATTACGATGTGACAGGAAAGCCAACGAACCCAAGGATTGCTGCTGGCCAACCAGAATGCTATCAACCCCAGGAGAAAGAGAGCCTCTGGCCTCTAAAACCATGAGCCAATAAATTCCTGTTGTTAAGCCTGGCTCCAGTGGCCTCCTCTCTGAGCTTCTGGGGTTCCTCTCTCAGCTCCTCTGGGGGTTTTCTCTTTCAGCTCTCTCCAAACTTCTCTGGGTGTTTCTCTCTCTAAACTCTCTGGGTGTTTACTCTTTTATTGTCATAAAGGACTCCACTAAAGGATTAAGATCCACCTTGAATGGGGTGAGTCACATCTCAACTGAAGTAACCTAATCAAAAGGTCCCACCCACAATAGGTCTGCACCCACAGGAGTTGATTATAAGAGCATGGCCTTTTCTGGGGTACATAACTGCTTCAAACCAGCACAACAACATCACAAAAAGAACAGTAGAAGGTCAAAGGAAGTATCCTGTTGTAATGATCTGACATTATATGTGTGAAGAGGTAAAATATGACTTGAAAGTAGAATGTGATAAGTTAAAGATGCATATTGCAGGAGTCCCATTTGGAAGTGTCCAAGTAGACCACCAGAAGTGTGCAAGGCGGAGTCTGGGAGAGCTTCTTTCTGGCCGAGAGGAGGAGCCTGGCATTCCCAGCTGGGAGCAACCCAGAGTCTGAGTCCCAAGCCCAGCCGCCACCAGCGCCAATTTTGGTTCAGGTGATTAGGAAGAGAGAGGGGGCAGAGAGCACGAAGAGGGAGGGGACCCAACCCAGGGGGTCCCAAATCCAGTGCTGCATTGATGTAAAGAAACTTTTCCTCTCCACCACGGACCTGGCACCCCGGCTGTGCTGGAGTGGAGAACGCCCAGTTCTGAGCACCCAGCGGCTCTCCATGCCCATGACTGAAGCCTGGCCGGACAGCAATGCCCAGTAAGTCATATGTGATTCCATCTGATATATATGGGAGAAAAAGCAATAAAGGAGAATTCTGATGGCAACTGTATGACTGAAGCTATACAACATCAAGTATCTATATATTCAATCAACAATATTTGCACAGACCCAGGATAAAAAGTGTGATTGGATTGAACACTAGTTTGGCTGATCCTCATCATGAACCATGCTTTTCGCAGGAAGAAAGTCAAAACATGGATGCTGTGCCAGTTTGAATGTATTATGTCCCCTAAACGCCATTATCTTTGATGTAGTCTTGTGGGGCAGATGTTCTGGTGCTGATTAGATTTGCTTGGAATGTGCCCCACCCAGCTGTGGGTGATGCCTCTGATGAGATACTCCCATGGAGGCGTAGCCCCGCCCATTCAGGGTGGGCCTTGATCAGTGGAGCCATATAAATGAGCTGACTCAAAGAGAAGGAACTCAGTGCAGCTGTGAGTGACGTTCTGAAGAGGAGCAAGCTTGCTAGAGAGGAACGTCCTGGGAGAAAGCCATTTTGAAACCAGAACTTTGGAGCAGACGCCAGCCATGTGCCTTCCCGGCTAACAGAGGTTTTCCGGATGCCATTGGCCATCCTCCAGTGAAGGTACATGATTACTGACGTGTTTCCTTGGACACTTTATGGCCTTAAGACTGTAACTGTGTAGCCAAATAAACCCCCTTTTTATAAAAGCCAATCCGTCTCTGGTGTTTTGCATTCCGCAGCATTAGTAAACTAGAACAAATTTATATGACTAAAGCTTTATCAAAACATAACATTCCGTATAATGCAAAGAAGTGGAGCAGCCCAAAGGAACAGAAGTTGTGAGAGATGCTGTAAGGAAACTGAAATTTGCAAGACATATCAAAAAATCTGAAGGACAGAAATTTCCTAAAGTTGAGTTGCAAATATCAATTTATGGTAAAAATTCTACAATCCAAAACAAAAGAAGTCCAAAACAATTGCCAGCTTAATAAAATATCATTTTGCGCAGATGATAAATGGACAATAGGATATACACTTTCATATGCAAAATTCAGAGTCCAACATTTGTACCATGTATTTACAGTGAAAAGTGTGCTGAAGAGATAACTTTAACAACTGGCCAAGCTTTCAACCTGGCAAACAGGACATTTCTAGAATCTGGGGGAAAAGATGTTGAAACAAGAAAGCAAACTGCAGGGTTACAGAAAAGAATACAAGACTTAGAAAATGTGGAGCTCAAAAACAAAGTACAAGATTTGAAAAACCAATTGAAAACAACCCACGTATCAACATCTCTAGCAGGCAGTGTGATGCCTAAGTCACCCTCTATTCACATCCTTGATATGACTCCATTTTCTCCAATATCCCCCCAGTCTTCAACACCTACTTGCAATGGCACACAGCCATCTCCAAAAACAGGACCGATTTGCTCCACAAATGGGAGAAGAACCTTTTGACCCATTTAACTGCAGAGAAGGGGATTTCCCTCCAGACATTTAATCAAAATTAGATGACACACAGGTGGGGTTCAAAATGGGACTAACTCTTGAGTTAGTTTGATACTCTTGAAGGCACAGTATTTTGTCTTGACCCATTAGATATCAGGTGCTGATGACAAGAGGAGATCACGGCTCATGTTACATTTGTTTTATATAGATATATATCATTATAACTTTATGACAGGTATCATACATGCCAATATATGTTTGAACAGCTTAACTTTTAAAAAATGATTTTAGTAAAATATCTGCATACATTCAATATTGATCTGTAACATTCTATTTTTAAAACACTACACTATAAATCATAATATCTTTTTTGGGGAGAGATGAATTTATAACAGAAAGACAAATTATCCAAATATTTGCCATATATCTGAGTTCTAAATAATTAGCACCTTTTTAATGTGCTAATGTTCATCCTCTAGGCTGCTAGTATATTACTGATTTCCCAAAAGCCATATCTTAAAGATATCTTTTAAAGTCCTAAAGAGATAGCCCAATGCAAACTAAACACGTTCCAATTTCAAGCCAAGAAACATGTTACTATTCATTACACAAATGTCATTTTATCTATTAAATGCTGTTCACATCATTGGCAAAATGTAAACTTTGAAAATAATGCCACCAGATCACTAATATTTAGCAGGTAAAATAATAAGAATATAAATTCTTATAATAAGTAAACCAAATGCATTTAGAGTATTTATTAGTAAATGTAAAGTAATAATGTTAGTTATGATTATCAGTTATATTCTATATATTTCATTTTTTTATAAATAGAGATTGTAGGGGGAAAGTTGCTTTATACAAAATACTGAAAATGTAATTTCTAATGAGATATTACATTATGAAAATATTTAAACATCATCTCATATGATGTTTTCTAAAATAACATTCAGAATATATGCTGTCTATAGTTTCAATGCTAATTACCCAAATTTGTTTTACAAAATATATTTCTCTTCCATAAATAAGTACTAATATTTTCTCCCTTTATATAGATATTTTCTCACCAAAGATTATTTTTTAATGCCCTATTAGTTTTGATACTTATATGAACCATCAGTATTAGCAAAATTAATTTGTATCTGTTTTGAGGAAGTTAGAATCTAATTTTTCTCAAAAATAAAGTTGTTTCTCGGTTTAGTCTTCAACATGGAAAAAAAAAAGATGCATACTGTAAACCTAGAGCAACCATAAAAAGAGCTCAAAAACCAACAGTGGAGATACTCAATTAGTTCAAAAGATGGTGGGAAATAGGGAAAAGAGGAAGAATACATGGGACATAGAAAGCAAATATCAAGATGGGTGGGGCAAGACCTCCATGGAAATTATCCAATTACTCCTAGTGATCCACTAAGTAAATTTTTGCTTCCTGTCCCTGCAAGCTTAAGCTCTGCTGGTCTACAAGTCTTTGTTGCAAAAGGAGGAGTGCTTCCACCAGGAAACACAACAGTAATCCCACTGAACTGGAACTTAAGACTGCCACCTGGCCACTGCGGTCTTCTTATGCTTCTGAATCAACAGGCAAGGAAGGGGATTACTATACTGGCTGGGGTCGGTGATCCTGACTATCAAGGGGAAATAGCACTGCAACTGCACAATGGAAGTAAAGAAGAGTTTTCCTGGAATACTGGAGATCCCCTAGGGCATCTCTTAGTACTACCATGCCCTGTGATTCAAGTCAATGGAAAACTGCAACAACCCAATCCAGGCAGGACCACCAATGGCCAAGAAACTTCAGGAATGAAAGTTTGGGTCATCCCAAGAGACAAAGAACCATGGCCAGCTGAAGTGCTTGCTGAGGGTAAAGGTAACATGGAATGGGTAGTGGAAGAAGGTAGTGATTAATACGAACTATGGCCACATGACCAGTTACAGAAACGAGGACTATGGTGGCATGAATATTTCCTCCTTTCGTTATGAATATGTTTGTATTTGTCTATAAAGCAAATATCTTTGCTTTCTTCTCTGTGTTATCCCTTTATCATATGACATAAGCTGTATTGTTCATTTTGCTGTATTTAAGCTAAAAAGAAATCAATTTTAAGAGTTAATGTCACCCAAGGACTTGCACCCTATTCTGGAGAGATTTAGTGCATTTCCGGTTGTACGCTGGACAGCAGAGTATTCCTAGGCAAAATGTATGTCTGTTATTGTTCTCTACTTAGAGATAAATTATGGTTTTTGGTGATGTGTATAACTGCCAAGTTGACAAGGGGTGGACTGTGATGCTTAGGTTCATGTGTCAACTTGGCCAGGTGATGGTACCCAGGTGTCTGGTCAAGCAAGCACTGGCCTAACCATTGCTGCGAGGACGTTTGTGGCTGCTCGATAAACCAGAAGGCTGGTTTATCAAATCATCAGTTAATTGGCTGCAGCTGTGACTGATGATGTCAATGAAGGGCATGTCTTCCACATTGAGAGAATGCAGTCAGCTGGATTTAATCCAATTAGCTGGAGACTTTTAAGCAAGACAGATAGAGGACCTTCATTTCTTCTTCGGCTGACCAGCGAAGTGCTTCCTGAGGAGTTCATCAAAGTTGCCAGCTCATTTCCTGAGTTCATCAAACATCTTCATCGGAGTTGCCAGTTTGCTGCCTGCCTTAAGGAATTTGGACTCGTGCATACCCACACTTTTCTGCAATTAGATAAAAAGGAACCACAAAAACAACACTTGGATCACCCTTCAGTAGTACCTAGGAAAAACTACTCTTTCACAAGAGAAGAGGTGAGACGGATTGATCGGGAAAATCAGAGGCTTTTGAAAGAACTATCCTGACAGGTTGAAAAACCAGCAAGCAAAGGTGTAATTCCTAGAAGATCAATGGGACATCCCTCCTAAGTTATATCATATTGCTCTCAACAGACAGAGAAAACAACAAAGGACTGAAAGAGAAAACTTGGTAAGTAACTGAAATCTTTTAGTCATCAAAGAAAATGCATTTGCACTGACTACTCCGACTTCAAGAAATCACATTAGCCAGTTTTTAAAGCTTAAATACATAAAAGCAAGTATTCTGTTATATATAAGGTATCTATGGTATGAAATACAAGAGCTATGAACCAGGAAGGTACAAGAATATGTTTTTTATCCGGTGGACTCTATTCTAAGGGAACATTAAAAGAAAACATTGAAAGCTCTAGTTATTTGACCAGATGAGTTAAGTCACTACAGTAGTTGCTGGAAATGATATCCAAGAGTCAGATACAGAATATCTTCTCTGTGGAGTACTCAGTCACTAGCTGGATCTATTTCACTTTATTGCATCCTTGAAAGCTAAAAATGGATTGTATATCATTTATTGATTGCTTCTTACAAAATGCCAGACATTGTTCTAAGTGTCTTCCATATATTAGCTTATTGAATCCTCTCAACAGTTCTTTCAGGTAGGTACTATTTTTAGGCACATCTCACAGATGAAATAAGTGAGGCCTAGAAGAGTTAAATAATTAGCCCAAGGACACAGAGCTTGGGTGAGTGGTTGAGCCAGAAGTTTAAAACCAGATAGTTGGCTGTAGAATCTTTCATCTTAAACTAAATCCTTAATGAACACATAAATTCAGAGTTAAAATATTTAATAAAGCTTTTAAAATTACCAAAACAATTTGCAAAATTAACCCTCACTAGGTTTGATTACCAGTATAGTCCTATTTAATCCAGTACTTGCCTGAATTTGTAACAACTCTTTCAAAAATTTCTTTATTGCCATCGTTAACAGCAAGAGCTGGGGAGTTGGGTTGTATATTTACAAAAAACAGCAGTCTTAAACTCTTCAGGAGGATTACCTTACTGCATGCGGTTGAGGGGTAGATTGTGAGCTACATGATAGCTTTCTGTATATCTTTTAGCAGTGTTCAAGATTCATTCATATTTTGTGAATATTTGAAATTTCTGTATTCTCAAATGTTTGGGTTTACTTTTGAAAAGTTGAAACCATTAATGTCAAATGTCTATTCTATATATGAATATGAAGAAAACTATCAGCAGCTTCTGCTCACAGCTTTTATAATCCCCCAAATCAGTTATGTATTTCAGCTATTTTAATAAACAACACTAGACAGGAAAAAAAAAAAAAAGAAAGCAAATATCAAGACAGTAGATTTAAATCCAACTATGATGTTAATCACATTAAATATATATGGCCTAAACATGCCAATTAAAAGGCAAATATCATCAGACTGGATTAAAAAGCAACACACAATTAACAATATGCTATCTGCACAAGACTCAGTTATAAGCTAAAAGAAAAAAAATTAAAAGGGTACGCTACCCAAGCACTAAGCATAAGAAAGCTGGAATGTCTCTACTAAAATCAGACAAAGTAGACCACAGGACAAGAAATACTGACAGGGATAAATAAGGACATTTTATAATAATAAATGAGGCAGTTCATCAAGACATTATATAAAATCTGTATGTTCCCAATTACAGACCTTCAAAATACCTGTAAGAAAAACTGACAGAACTAAAAGGAAAAAAAAGATATATCTACAATTATAGTTACAAATTTCAACAGTCTTCTCTTAGTAACTATTGGAATAAGTAGACAAAAAAAAAAAAAAAAGTAGTAAGGATTTGAATAAGATTTGAATACTATCAACCTAGCTGACCCAACTCTACCCAACAAGATGCATTCTTTTCAAGTGCACATGGAATATTCACCAAGATGGATCATATGACAGAACATTTTAAAAATCTCAATAATTTTAAAAGATTGCAATCATAGTGTGTTCTCTGACCACAATGAAATTAAATCAGAAATCAATATATGGAAAATCTCCAAATACTTGGAAATTAAACAACACACTTCCAAGTAACTCACAGGTCAGAGAAAAACTTGAAAGGTAAATTAGAAAATATTTTGAACTTAATGAAAATTAAATCTCAACATATCAAATTTTGTGGGAAGTAGCCAAAGTGGTGCCTTAGAGGAAAAGTTAAGTTTTAAATGCATATATTAGAAGAAAAGAAAGGTTTAAATCAAAGAGTAGAGAAAAAATTAGAAGAAAGGAAGTTATGAAAATGGACAAATAATAGAGAAAAACAACTGACAGACTAAGAAAGACAGAAATTAGCAATACTGGCTGAAAACTGACTCAAAATAAACCTGATGAGCTGGTAGAACAGGAATTTTAAAGAATTTGAACTTGTAATTTAAAAATTTCCCAACAAGAACATCCGTGCCCAGATGGCTTCTCTGGGAAATTCTATCAAATATTTAAGAAAGAAATAATACCAGTCCTAAACCAAGTCTTTCTGGAAAAAAAGAGGAAGAAGGAACATTTCTCAACAACTCATTTTATGAGGCAAGCATTTCACTAACATCAAAATCAGACAGAGATTAGAAGAAAACTACAGACCAACATCCTTGATAAATACAGATATAAAAGTCCTTAACAAAATATTAGCAAACTGAATCCAGCAAAACATAATATGGTTTATAAATCATGACCACGTGGGGTTTATCTCAGGAGTGCAAGGTTGGTTTAACATTGAAAAACAATCAATATAATTCATCGTATTAACAAACTAAAATAGCAGAACCATAAGACAATCTCAGTGGATGCAGAAAAGCATCTGACAAAATCCAACAACCATTACTGATTAAAAAAAATCTCAGCAAATTAGAAATATAAAGAAATTTCTTCAGTCTGATAAAAGGGTGTATATACAAATGTCCTACAGTGTCTTCTAATTTCAGCTCCGACATGTAAAGAGCTTGGAAGTCATCACTGCCATCCTTACAACAAGAAAGAAGAGGAACAAACTGAAAACCAAGGACTATCTTTCAACCTGTCAGAGAACTGAAGTCTCAGGGGAAACCTCCACTTTGAAATCTGGAGAGACCAGCAAACACAGAGTCACCGCCAAAATCTGCTTACCTGGAGCCAATCACTATTAGAAACAGTTCACTGGTGACAGTGACAAAGTGATGCAGGTTATGTGTGGACTAGAATGAGAGTAAGAAACTTCTGGGGGGCCACAGTCTTAGAGGGGACCCCATTATTCATGGCTTTTATGTCTAGGAATGCCACTAGTCTCTCATGGGGAAGAGCCAGGGGAAGGGGGAAAGTAACCAATTTGAAATACACTTAGAGGGTTCTCTAAAGCAAAGGCCTACTCACCAGGGGAGAAGGACACTTACTCAACTCCAACTCCTCTCGCTCTCCTGTCTCATCTAAGGGGGTAGGGGTGGGGGTGGGTAAAGAAACACAGCCCAGACCTGTTAAAAGCCTAAGATTTAATTATAAGATTAGAGAATGCACCCCCTCCACCACCCACTTCACTGCCACTTCAGAAGGAGTTCATTTTAACAGTGAATTATATCTGAAAGAGTTATACTAATCAGGCTCTATCCAAAGAATTCTTAGGGAAATCCAAAGGCAATAGGGAGAACAAAAAAGACACCAGAGGAATTTTAGGCCTTGGCACCTACAGCTATAGCAAACATTAAACGCAGTCTAACTCCTAGTCAGATTAACAACAAAACCTCACACCTAAAGGTCTATTTACCTTAGTTCCCTATTACCTGATATATCACTGACTTCCAACCAAAAAACAAAACAAAATAAAACATTACAAGGCATAATAAAAGGCAAGAAAATACACAGACTGAGGAGACAAGAACAAGCATCAGAACCATACTCAGACATGACACAGATTTTGGAATTACAAGACAGGGAATTTAAAATAACTAAAATTGATGTGTTAAGGGCTCTAACGGGAAAATCAGACAAAATGCAATGTAAGCAGAGAGCTGGAAATTCAAAGAATAAAACAAAAGTTGTCTAGATAAAGCTGAGGAAACAAATCAATGAACTTGAAGACTTGTCAACAGAAGTCTCCAAAGCCAAGGGGTGGCGGGGGAGGAGAAGGAGAGAGGAGAGAAAAAAGTAAAGAAAAGAAAGAATATCCAAGAACTATGGGACAATTTCAAAGTTGTAATGTATGTGTAGTTGGACCACAGAAGAGAAAGAACAGAAGAAATATTTGAAGTAATAACGGCTGAGAATTTTCCAAAACTAATAAAAGACACCAAGCCACAGACCCAGAAAGACAGAGAATACCAGGCAGCATAAATACCAAATAAAATCTACAACTAGGCATATCATATTCAAACTGCAGAAAATCAATGACAAAGAGAAATCTTGAAAGAAGCTAATGTTAAAAATAAAAGACCTTACCTATAGCAGAATAAAGATAAGAATTACAGAAATCATGCAATTCAGAAGAAAGTAAGGTGAAATATTTAAAGTATTGAAAGAAGAAAACCACCATCCTAGAATTCTGATTCTAGCAAAATTATCTATGTGGTGTGATGGAAAAGTTTTGGTAACAGATGGTGGTGATGGTAGGACAACATTGTGAATGTAATTAACATCACTGAATTATACATTTGACTGTGATTCAAAGGGGAAATTTTAGGTTGTATGTATCTTACTAGAATAAAAATTAAGAAAAAACTGTAGGACTACACAACACAAACACTGAATCCAATGTAAACCATGAACTACAGTTAATAGTATAATCATAAAAATGTACTTTCATCAATTGTAACAAATGTACCACACCAATGCAAGGTGTTAATAAAAGGAGGGTGTGTCAGTTTGGATGTATTATGTCCCCCAAAACGCTGTTATCGCTGATGCAATCTTGTGGGGGCAGATGTATTAGTGTTGATTAGATTAGAACTTTTTGATTGTTTCCACGGAGATGTGACTACTAACACCTTTGATTAGGGTGTGACCTGTTGATGGGATTGTTTCCACGGAGGTATGGACCCACACATTCATCTTGTGTCTTAATTAAATCACTGGAGTACTTTAAAAAGAGCCACACAGGCCCAGAAGTTTGCTGCAGCTGAGAGACACATTTTGAAGATGGCCGTTGGAAGCTGACACTGACATTTTGGAGAATGCCATTTTGAAACGCAACCTGTGAGCAAGCAGACTCCAGCCACATGCCTTCCCAGCTAACAGACGTTTTCCAGCTGCCAATGGCCCTTCTCCAGTGAAGGCACCCTATTACTGATGCCTTACCTTGGATACTTTATGGCCTTAAGACTGTAACTTTGTAACCAAATAACCCCTCCTTTATAAAAGCCAATCCATTTCTGGTGTTTTGCAAAATGGCAGCATTAGCAAACTGGAACAGGGGGTAAATGAGGACTCTGTATTTTCTGTATGATTTTTTGGTAAACTTGCAACTTCTCTAACAAAAAAATAAAAAAGTTTTAAAAGTGAACTAGAATATCTTAATTAAAAGAAACTGAAGGAAGAAATAGACATCTCTACAGTAATAGTTGGAGACTTGAATACAACAGTCTAATCAGTAAGTAGAACACCTAGACAGAGAATCAATAAGGAAACAGAGAATCTGAATAATATGATAAATGAACTAGACCTTACAGACATATACAGAACACTGAATACCAAAACAGAAGGATACACATTTTTCTCAAGTGTTCATGGATCATTCTCCAGGACAGACCACATGTTGGGTCACCAAACAATTCCCAACAAACTGAAAAAGACTGAAAATATACGAAGCCCTTTCTCTTAATATAAAATGAATTGAAGCTGGAAATCAATAACAGGCAAAGGACTGCAAAATTCACAAATATATGGAAGTTAAACAACACTCTTAAACAATCAATGGGTCAAAAACAAAATTGTATAGGAAATCAGTAAATATCTCAAGATGAATGAAACCAAAAACACAACATATCAAAACTTACGGGATGAAGTGAAGGCAGTGTTGAAAGGCAAAGTTATAGCTCTATATGCTTACATTAATAAAGAAGAAAGAGCTAAAATCAAAGACCTAAATGCAAACCTGGAGGAAATAGAAAAAGAACATCAAAGTAATCCCAAAGCAAGGAGAAGGAAAGAAATAACAAAGATTAGAGCAGATATAAATGCAATTGAGAATAAATAAAAACAATAGAGATAATTCAAAAAAGCAAAAGTTGGTTTTGAGATAATCAATAAAACTGACAAAACCTTAGGTAGACTGATAATGAAAAAAAGAGAAAAAGTAAAACAAAACAAAAAGTGAAGAAAAAATGAAGACTTTCTCAGTTAAAAAAAAAAAAAGGAATTCATTGTCTGCATACCCACCCTGCAAGAAATGTTAAAAATGTTCTTCAGGGAGAAGGAAAATGATAAAGGTCAGAAACCCGCATCTACGTGAAGAAACAAAGAGCAGGCAAGAAGAAATAAATAATGGTAAAATAAAATCTTTTACTTCTCTTATTAAGTTATCTAAAACAACAACCTAAAGTAGTAACAGCAATAATGTATTGGGTGATTGCAGCATATGAATAAGTAAAATGAATGGCAGTGGTGTTTGAAGGGAAAGGAGGAAAGAACTGGGAATAACTACAAGTGAAGCAGTACGGAGCTATTTAAAAGTAGGCTTAGATTAGTTGTAAATATAGGCTGTAAACTCTAGGGCAACCAGTGAATAATTTTTAAAATGAAGTATAATTAATATGGTAAGACTTGATCTAATTGACAGAGCCCTACTTCTTCCTTTCCAAATTTTATTTGCAGATAACCTGACAGTCTATATAGAAGATCCTAGGAATCTAGAAAGAAGCTATTAGGACTAATAAGTAAAGGATGGAGGATGCTAAGTCAATATACAAAAATCAAGTTTATTTCTAAATGCTAGCAATAAATGAATGGAACATAACATTTAAAATAATGTCTGAAATAGCAACCAAAAAAAATTTAAGGGATAAATTGACAAAATATGTGCAAGTCTTCAACCCTGAGAACTATAAAACTCCTGAGATAAGTTAAAGAAGACCAAAGAGATATACCATGTTCATGGATTAGAAGACTCAATATCGTTAAATCAATTCTCCCCAAATTGATCTATAGATTCAACATAACTCAATTAAAACCCCATAAGATTTTTTGGAAGCAACTGACGAGTTTATTAAAAAATTTATATAAAAATGCAAAGGATCTAGAATACACTTAACAATTTTTAAAAAGACCTAAGTTGTAAGACTTACACTATCTAATTTCAAGACATATTATAAAGCTATGGGAATTAAGGCAGTATGGTACTGACATAAGGAGAAACAACAGCCAGTGAAACAGAATAAAGTTCAGAAACAGACTCACACTTATATGTCAATTTATTGTCAATGAAGTTGCTAATGGGAAAGAATGGTCTTTCCTATAAACAGTGCTCGATACAATAGGATATCCATTAAAAAAAATAAGTGAATCTTGATCTTTACCCTAAAATACATGCAAAAAAGTAATTTGAATTGGATTACAACGCAAATGTGAAAGCAAAACCCATAAAACCTCCAGAATAAATAAAGGAGAAAGTCTTCTTAGGATACAAAAAGCACAAACGACTAATAGGAAATATTGATAAAATAGATTTCTCTAACATTAAAAAACAAAACAAAACAAAACAAAACAAAAAAACAACTGCTCTTTGAAAGACACTGCTGAGAAAGCAGAAAAAGGCACCATAGACTGGGAGAAAATATTCTCAGTATATATATCTTGGCAAAGGACTTATTCCCAGGATATAGTAAAAAGACAAACTTTTACAACCCAATTTAAAAATGAGCAAAAGATTCAATAAGACACTTCACAAGAGAAGATGGACAGATGGCCAGTAAGCACACGAATTGATATTCAACATCGTTAGTCATCGGAATCACAAATGAAAACAAGAAGATCCCCCGGCACACCCTCGAGCAAGGCTAAAATTTAAAAGACTGACAATACCACAAGTTGGGGAAGACGTAAAGCAACTGGAATTCTCACACTGCTGGTAAGAAGGTAAAATGCAAAACGGATTGGCAGTTTCCTATGAAGTTGAACATACATTTATCACTACCCAGAAATAAAAATATGTCCACACGAAAAGGCTTATACACAGTGTTCACAGTAGTTTCATTCACACTGTTGAAAACTGGAAACAACCCAAAAGCATATCTCAACAGATGAACACTCATACAAACTACAGTATATCCACACAATGGAATACTACTCAGCAATAAAAAGGAATGAACACGGATGAGTCTCAAATTATTATGCTGAATAAAAGAAGCCAGACGCAACAGAGTTCATACTGTATAATCCCACTTGCATGAAATTCTAGAGAAGGCAAACTAATCCTTAATGAAAAAGGCAGATCAGAGATTAGGAATGAGGAATTTGAGAGGGGATATGATAGTAAAGGCATCACAAGGAGACATTTTGGGGTGACGGAAATATTTTGTATCTTGATTATAGTGGTAGTTAGACAGCTATATGCCTCTCTCAAAATATGAACTAGACACTTAAAATGGGTACATTTTATTGTAAAGAAATTGTACTTCAATAAAGATGAGTAAAAAGATTTAAACTTCTATTTTGTTTAAACCACTCTTATTTCCATTCTTTATTACTAGCAGCTAAAAGCAATTCTTAACTGTTAACATCACCCTAGCCACTGTCTTCTACTGAAGTTGTCATTTCTGTCACTGTTCTTTTTCTCCCTGGCATATAGGTGTGGGAAGTCAGGACACCCCTTAGCCCACCTAGGAAGCTGTGCCTCCTCTTCACACCTCGTCGTTGCTCTTGTTTGTCGCCTCCCTGGCTCAGGCCTATTACCTCCAGGACAGCTGCAATCGTAGGCCTCTCTCACTTTCCCCTAAACTCCACCATGGGACCAAGCAGTTCAGAAAGCAAGCTTTGAAAGCAGGCTGCTTGGATTCAAATCCCTACTCTGTTTCAGTTACTAACTAAATGACCTCAAGCAAGTGCCTCAATTTCTTATCTGCAAAATAGTAATAGTAATATTATCTTCCTCATAGGGTTGTGAGAATTAAGTGGGTTGATACACTGAGCACTTAAGAGTAAAGCCTGGCTGTGTAGTAACGAAATTTGGCTTCCCAAAAAAGGTCTGGTCTTTGTCCCAGCTCCTGGGTGGGGTGGTTAACCCCTAAATCTTCGGGGTTTCCCAAGATGGGAGTGTCTTTTGTTGTTCAGGGTGAGCCAAGGACCACAATTGACCATCTGTATTCTAACGAGGTGGCAGGGAGGGGCCAGCCTCACTGGTAGCCTTGGGGCAGCAGGGAGAGAGGGTTCCTGGCCACACCAGAAAGACCAGCCATGGGGTGAGGGGTGGGGTTTGAGCCATGCCATGTCATAGAGGCAGGAGAGCAGACTGAGTTCAACCACCCGGCACCGATACATCAGTCAGCTTAGGCAATGAGACCCCACATAAAGTCTGGACACCTGAAGCACAGGGCAGCTTCCATGATTGAGAAAGACCTAACTGGAAGGGTGAGGCCTCTGGGCTCCAGAGGAGAGGACACAGACACTTGTGTTGAGACCCTCCCTGACCTCTTCTTTTGGCTTCTTCTGATTTCTCTCCTTTTACTCTAATAAAAACTAAGATCAGTGAGGTCTGAGTCATTCTAGCAAATTATCAAACCTGAGGGGATGGTGAGAACCCCTAAATTTGTCGCCAGCTGGTGAGAAGTGCAGGTGGCCCAAGCCCCAGAACCTGCAAGTGGTCCTCTTGTGGAGGACGCCCTGAGCCTGTGGGGTCTGATCTCTCTCTGGTAGGTGGAGTCAGAATTGACCTGGATTGTAGCTGGCAACAGAAGCAACTGCAGTTTGGGTCACAGAAGCGGTAGAAGTTGCAGGAATCACGGCAGTCTTTATACTGACCACAGTAGCATTCAATAGTGTTAACTATTACTGTTACTACCAATCTGATTCCAAAGTCCCACTATTCACTGCCCAAAGGACAGCAGTTACCAACCTATTAAACCCATGAACTCATTAGTTTCACATTCTTCTTCTTTCCTCCTATACCCCTTCAACTCCCAAGGGCTCTGGTACTATGAGCTCCCTCCAGAGTCTGGAGCCAGACTGACTGTTCAAACAAATCCCAGCATCACCACTATCCAGGGGTGTAATCCCAAAGACGTTACTTAGCCACTGTGGTTCCATGTCCCCATTCGTAAAGTGGGACCAACATCCTGGGGATGTTGCCAGAGCGCATGTCATGGGCTGGCCACCTCTGGGGGTGTCCACTGCTCTGGTGGTCCCTGCTCGTCACCCTCCCATCTTACTACCAGCTGGGCCTTCGTTTATGTTGCTCCCAGGGTGAAACACCTGTCCGCCCTCTCGGCTCTGTGCCCTCACTGCTCAAAGGCTCCCCCAGAACGCCACCTCCTCTAGAACCTTTCCTGAATTGTCCAGCCAGATGGGGGCGCTGCTGCCTCTAAATGCCCCACGCACAGCCATGTGTTTCACACCCAGGCTACAGAGACCTCTCCCAAGGAGCTTTCCATCCAGAGCCCTTCACAGATGGGGTAACAAGAAACCCATTTGATAGAAGATAGTTGTAAGATAAAGAAAGGAAATGTGTCATGTAAAACAGTTTAAAAACAAAGCAAAGCAAAGCAGCAGCCTGAGAATTAAGAGACCTGATCAAATCACTTGACCCTTGCGGGCTGGATTTTCTTCACCTGTAAAATGAGGATGGATGACAGCTCTTGGAGGCCTCTTGAAACCCTAATACTGTTTGCCATATCCTTGGCCTTAAATTCTCCCTGGCCTGGGGCACCTGTTTCTACATCTCCAAACTGGACTGCAAGCCCCTGAAGACAAGGAAAGGGTCTGCTTCCTCTCTTAAGCTCCTTGCAGGAAGCCTAGTCCCCAAAAAGGGCTTGAACACATGCCTGTTGGAGAGTCTGTGGTATGTTTTTCCCATGGTCTTCCCTCGGGATTGACCTGGGGTTCTGAGCAGAAAAGCCAAGTGGGCAGGAAGGATGGGCAGGGGAGGCAAGAAGGCAGCCAAGGGGAGGCACGTGGACAGGCAGACTTTCCAGTCAGGCACCATCACAACGTCCAACTGTCACGCCTACCGAGAGGGATGGGCCCTCTGGCGCTGCTCCTTGCCTGGGCAGGCACCACCGGCATGCAGAGCGTGGTGGCCGGCAACGACAGCCGCCCTGAGCGCTGCAACGAGGCACTGTCTGGAGCACGCGTGACTTCAAGGGTCCCCCCAATGCTCTTGGAGATGAAAACCCAATTTACAATTCTCTGACCCTAAACCTAACTTTGTTTCACATGTGAACACATTTTTTTTTTTTTGCACAGTGCTATTCCACCTTGAATTCTCCTGGAATATCAATATCACAAAACTCGAGGGCAGGCAGCACTTGATTTTGTTCGAGTCATTCAGTATTTCACTATTTCATTCGGTATTTCACTATTTCATTCCGTATTTCAGAGAACCACCTGGGCTTTAGGGTTGACACTGACATACAAGCACACCTGCACTTGGGATGGAAAATTCATGGCAAGTCCATGTGTAGGGACAAGTATCTGACTACTTCATTACAACTGATGGTAGCAGAGTTGTATTTGAGTATTTATGTGTATTATTTTAAAGTCAAAATCCACATTTTTAGAAAGGAATACTCAGATCAGTCCATGGTCTTGGTTTGCACTATCCAATACAGAAGCCACTAGCCAGACAATATGAAAAAGGAGTAAAAGAGCTCACTAATAATTTTTATGTTGGTTACATATTTAAATTAAATACTTTGGATGTTATTAGGTTAAATTAAATACACTGTTAAAATTAATTTCACCTGTTTCTCTCTACCTTTTTTAGGGCAGATTCTAAAAAATTTTAAATTGTACAGGTGGCCCTCATCGTATTTTTATTGGGTGGCAGTGGTCTCGGTGGGTTGTGGGGCATACAGGTGTAAAGGACAGCAGCACACAGGGAGCCACGCTGCTCTGGGAGGCCTCAGGGGCTGGCCTTTGGCCCGGCACCCACTCTCAAGTCTCCGTCACCAAGAACGGAATACAGCAAGGGATGCAGCTGCTTATTGCATACCCAGCTGCCCCTCAACTCTCGGGGGCTTGCTGAGTTTTGATCCAAATTTAAAGGTTATTTGTGGAAGATACTCGGGTCCTAGGTCCTTAACTCAGACGCAAGAAAAGGTCAGGTAGGTAATTTAAAGACTTGAGTGGAGATTGTAGTGAACACCCTTGGCTCCAGGCAGCTGCCACCAAGTAGAATGGGGACCACACTGAAGCAGACCTTAGAGCTCTCCAGGTAAGCCTGGAATCAGGATTACTGTGTGCAATCTCCTGGTTTTCAAACGCTGCCAATTATTTTTTTTTTTTTTTAAGTTTAAAAATTAAACAAAACAAAATCTGCCTGTGGGCCGGGTCTGGTTGGAAGGGCATCTCGTTGGCCGCCCAGGTAGGCAGTAGAAAGGCCAGCTGCTCCACACACTATAACAGAATGCACTGAGCTGCATTTCCATGGAGGATCTTCCACACAGCCTAATTCCTATCCTCTGCTCCCACAGGCAGGAGAGAGGGGCAGGAGCACTCCATTCCACTGCCGGGCACTCTCTCCGGGAGCACCTTCAGTGGGTTCTTCCTGGCTTCTCCCTCCTTTCTGTCTGACCATGTGCTTTCTCTAGAACATACCAAGCTCTGCTCTTCTGCCTTAGGCTATCAACCTTATGTATAACACCCCAGCCTCAGCACTAACCTATGGACTCTCAGGAGAACACAACTCCATTTCTCACGCACAGGGCTTGTGGGGATGAACCAGTGAAATAAGCTGAGGGGCCCTCCCCAATGTATGACCATAACTGCCGCTTAAAGGGCTACATTTCATCTCATATATTAATTTCTGGGCTTTGGGCTCTTGGCAAAATGCTGAAGTAACTTAATCTGTAGTTTTCACTGTGAACCTACAAAGAAGTATGTGAAGTAACCCACAGTGACAGCCTTGCAGGACAAGGCAAGGCTGCTGGGAAGGGGGGTGGGGGATGGAGGTAGTTCACCAACAAGGAGACGGAGACAAACCATTTCATGGAGAATACTCTCACTAAAAAAAGAAAAAAGAGCAAATCTGTGGAATGTAGATAAATTAGCAAAAATAAATTCAAATTAAAAAGCCCTATGCCAGTGGAGATGTGGGGGTACAGGCCTACACATGTGGCACCAAAGACACTATAGAAGTGTGCCACCTTTCTGAGGAGGGCCCATGGCAAAATGGTTCAAGAACTACAGTTACCCTGTAATTCCTCTCTTGAGAAATACAACTTAAGGAAATAATCTAAATGGGGTGGTGGGGTGCATGGGAGGCTATGATTTGTACAGAAACACTCAGAGCACTCAGACATCAGGAACAACCCAAATAAAACACAGTGGGGTTTAAAGATTAAGCAAATAAAGGTATAATTCATAAGAGAGTATTAATTTGCTATTTCACTCAGAAATCATTGAAAAATAGGTGAACACAGTAATGACAAACTCTGAAACACATGGAATGTGCACTGGTCACAGGGCTGTTCCATGAAAGAGCAGCCAGGCCACAACAGAGGACCACAACCTGCCACCCACCTGCATGGCCCAGGCCACAGCAGAGGACCACGACCTGCCACAGCCCACCTAGACTAGGCCATAGCAGAGGACCACGATCTGCCACTTGCCCGCATGGCCCAGGCTACGGCAGAGGACCATGACCTGCCATGTGCCCGCATGGCCCAGGCCACGGCAGAGGACCATGACCTGCCACAGCCCACCTGGACTAGGCCATGGCAGAGGACCACGACCTGCCACAGCCCACCTGGACTAGGCCACGGCAGAGGACCACGACCTGCCACTCACCCGCATGGCCCAGGTCACGCAGAGGACCCACCTGCATGGCCCAGGCCACAGCAGAAGACTACGACCTGCCACCCACCCGCATGGCCCAGGCCACGGCAGAGGACCACGACCTGCCACAGCCCACCTGGACTAGGCCACGGCAGAGGACCACGACCTGCCACCCACCCGCATGGCCCAGGCCACGGCAGAGGACCACGACCTGCCACGGCCCACCTGGACTAGGCCACGGCAGAGGACCACGACCTGCCACCCGCCGCATGGCCCAGGCCACGGCAGAGGACCACGATCTGCCACTCGCCCGCATGGCTAAGGCCACGGCAGGGGACCACAACCTGCCACGTGCCCACACAGTCCCAGTTGCCCACTCTCCTGCCTGCGGCCACCCACGACAGTAAGGGGGAGGACCTGTCAGTTTCTCAACCTGAGGAAGAAATGAGGACAAAGCAAGCTAATGCTTGGCTTATGTGATTGAATGAGGCAGAGAGGGAAGAGGAGCCATCGCTGTTGCCATGGCTGATTTTACATCTCCGTAACCAAGAAAGGAGCTTGCCTGAGCGTCATGAGTCTCATTTAACATTCTAGTGTGGGAGGGAGGGAGGCAGGAGCTGTCACACGGTTTTAGCTGCCGCCCCTGCCTGCTCTCAGCGCCTGCCCTTATGTGTCTATGTGGAATCCGTGGCACTGGGGAGGAGGGGTGGGGCCTGTTGTGGAGATGGGGCTGGCAGGCAAGCAGCCTGCTGGGAGATAAGGTCAGCAACTGGCCAACGGCTCTGTCTGCCGCTACCGTGGGCTGTCCCTGCACAGAGCCACCGTGAGAGTGGGAAGGCAGCAGCACCTTTGGACATAGCCGTCGTGTCTCGGGAGGCTCCTAGCAGTGCTGTGATGCGGGCCCTGGAGGGGCCATAACAAAGTAGCCCAGACTGGGTACCTTTATACATCAGGAACGTGCCCTCTCACAGTTCTGGAGGCTGCACTCCCTTGGGTGCTGGTGGGGAGAGCCCATCTCGGCTCCATCTTCATGTAGCCGCCTCCTCCGCGGGCCTGTCTTCTCTCAGTCCATCTCCAATCTCCCTCTGCCTCTCTCTTACAGGGATGCTGATCACTGGATTTAGGGCCCCCCAGATCATCCAGGATCATCTCCTGCTCTAAAGAGCCTCACCTTAATTACAGCCACCAGGACCCTTTTCCCAAGCAAGTTCACTTTAGGGCACCTGACCTATTTTCCCTCACAATCCCAGTGCCCAGCTCAGGGTATGGCATGTATGATAAGCAACCAACAGGTATGTGCAGATCAACCAGATAGGGACTGTCATCCTCACTCTGAGGATGAAGGACAGAGGCTGGGCAAGCTGAAGTCAGGACCCAACGCCAGGTCTCCAGACTCACTAGTAACCACCCCTTCTGCTTCCCAAACCCCACAAGGGAAACACTTCACCTGGCTAGGGGAGTTGGCCTTGTTTCATGCAACACAAACAATGCATTTAAAATGGAAAGGCCAACAGAATTTTCACAAATCAAAGCACTTTACTCATTGATTTACAATATCATCTCAGATATGTAATCAGAAGAAAAAACTTGGCTCCAAAATGTCATCAATAAACAGTTAAAACAGTAATGTTTATACAACACACTGGCATTTACTGTACTAGAAACTCCATGATTAAGAGGGAGGCAGAGAAAGAGCGAAGCCTCCGCATCTCGTCAGGACACCCCAGGTGTGTGGGATGGCAGGCAGGGCACTGATGGGGAGAAGATTACTGATGCTCTAAATAATTCCTCTTTTCAGACACCATTTTTTTTCTTCTAACAAGCGGTGAAGTTGCAACAGAAATGCAACGTCATGTACTGATAACAAAAGCAATGTTAAAAAACATGGGAAAGAACTTCAGCATCTGCACTTCTGAGATTTTCTCTCTTGACCCTGTAGATTTTTAGTAGCGAGCATATCCAGGAGCTGCATTCATAGGAAATGACAGGCTCAGCCCACTCTGTAGTTTCTTTTGCCTTTTTTATTTTATTATTTAGTTTTTAATTCCCAGGGTAGCAGGTCCCTGGCAAAAGCAAACTACAACAACTAAAAGACAGCCAGGCCAAAGTGAAGACTGGAGCAGAGAGAGAGAGAGCACACAAAGAGTCAGAATACAGAACCAAGAAAGACAATGACATCGGCAGCATGGCAAAGACGAAGGGAACAGCTCAGCCTCTTGTGAATCCAGGAAGAAGATGGCATGGCAGGCAGGGGCCACTGTACGAGCCCACATAGGTGGGAAGGCATCTGGGCACAGGGCCAGGGCAGACTGTGGTCTGCCATCCCTGCTGGCTGCAGGCCCCTCTCACCCAGGCTTTCTCCCAGCAGGTTTGATGAGGAAAGACTTTGTAAGCCCCTTGCTTGGGGAAAACAAGCCCCTATGGGGTGGCTGAAGATAGCTCTGGCTGGTGTGTGGGTGCCCGTGTCACATACATCTTCTCCAGTTCTGCTTGCTGGCTGTATCTCACACACTTAAGCGACACAGGAAACCCTTTGAAACCCACCCTGGCTACCAGCTCTCCTCCCTCTTTACTACCTCCTCCAAGGACAGAGGCCTGCTCCAACAGAGCCTTTCAGCTGGAAGGAAATGAGGGAGTGGGAAATGAGACACTTCCCAGCTCCAAGCAAGCCAAGCCTTCCTTGGGAATTCGTTCCTTAGAGCTCTGGAAAGAACACACTGGAAACGGGCAGATCTGGGTTTGCATTCTAGTTCCACACCAGGACAAGCTCCCTAACCTCTCAGAGCTTCCATATCCTTAACTTGTGAAGCTGTCTGCACACAACTCAGTGGCACTCTGTGGTACCCCCCAAGTGCCCAGCCCACAGCATGTGCTCAATAAACAGGGCCTATTAGTAAAAGAAGTTAAGGCTTTGGCCATGTTCAAATACAGTATTTTCAAATCTTTTAAAATGGTAACATGACTGTGAGATATCCATGGCTTGGGATTGTCCGGAAGTTGAATTCACCTCTATCAGTGAAAATCCTTAAGAGGTGAACTATACAGTAAAATCACATTTGTACAGAATCAACATAAAATGAAAGGGATCATCAGTACACTGATTAGACCACCAATAGGCTCCGAGTACAGTTGGCTGAAAGCCTTTAGGGTATGGCAGAGCTCACGGACCAAGCAACAAGGGCCAACTGTTTCCATTCAGTCCGAGAAGCAGATTTATAGAACTTACTGGCTGCTTTGTGAAAATCTCCATAACGTATGACAAGATGGCTTGGAGACAGCCCACCAGAAGCTGTCCACACTAGAAGGAAATGTGGACTGGACAGCACTGCGGTCAGTCACAAACTGACACTAGATTGGTTTGTGGCCACTGTACTGCAGGATTAAATCAACCGGAGGCAGGAGGTCTGATGACCAATGTCTTTAAAATAGTCTCAAGTCCACAGAAGACGGAAGCACCCAGGACCCACAGGCCCATTCTCCACATGGGCTGGCGGTCTCCCAGCCAGTAAAGCAGAGCCAGCCTGCCGGGGACGGCTCCAGACCCTGCCTGATTCGCTGAGTCACACCCGTGGGACAGCGCTGGTAACCTTGGGGGGTCTCGGGGGGGGGTGCAGAATGAGACCTTCACTGTTTCCCACAATTTTGCGAAGCTCAAAGAATATAAGGAACGTGAAGGCATAAGGCAAACAAAACAAACTGGTACTTCTAATACATGGTCACAGTTTGGAGAAAGACTCAGCACCCCAGTGTATGTGTTATATGCACTAGGCACAGGGGAGGTCAAGGATGATGGACAGGGCCTGAACCAACTGTGATGAAGGGAGGGCACCCTTACTGTCACGTGGCTCACAGAGAGAAGAGGCTATTGCTCTCGTTTCATATTCAAGTAGAAACCCTGAAGGGCTGGCTGCTGAATGCCATCGTAGGCAGGGAAGTGCCACAGAGAGTTAGATTTATAACAGGAATCAAAGAGGCCTGGCTGGTTTGGGTGGCCAGTTCGAGCTCTGCACTGATAACATGAAGGTCGTGAGTTTCCATCCCACACAGGCCGGTGAGATTTGCTCCTCTGAGGTAATCCCCGGTTCCAGCCACAGATGGCCATGCACAGTTACAGGCCCTTGGTGGCCAGGTGAGTAAGGCCCGGGGGCTGGATCAGACCCAGTCCAACCTCCTCACAGGGAAACCCTCCCAGCACAGAAGTGAAAGCCAGAGCAGGACCGAGGCAGCCATGGCATCTGTGAGAGCAGACAGAGATCCACATGTGCTCTGGAATTTACGCATGCTTCAGACCTGCCGGAGAGTCACATCAGCATGGCCCAAAATTAACTCTACCTTACAGGGCTTGATATCAAGACCAGGTATTAAGGTGCTGGTCTGGATTCCCAGAGGGACCTGCAGAACACTCTGTGTTCCAGTCCCCCCATCACAGAGTGCATCCAGAACAGAGCATCCACAGATAGGAAAGGTCTGGTGTGCCCCTTGTTGGTCCCACCAGGCTGACAGTCCTTCTGTGCCTAAGTCCTAGCTCCAGAGAAAGCAAACAGACATCACCACAGCCCAGAACTTTTTAGAAACTGAAATATTTTATTTCTTTCTTTATTACATATTTTTCATATATGAAGAATATGTCTGCATAAAACTTGGAAGGATCTTTGTCAAAAGGCTTTTTTCATCTTTATTGTTTTCATCATGCTCTTAGTTAAGAATCAGAGCAGGAGAAAAGAGGCAACAAGTCTATCTGAAGCATGTTGACCCTCAATCTTTCTGTATAAAGCCAGAGCAGAGTAATGACCCACTTAAGTGTTCAATGGCTCTATGGAGACAACTGAGCCGTCAATATACCCGGTGCATATGTTGGGCCCAATTTGTGAAAAGATTCTATTAACTGGTAGCGGGTAAGCTATTTCTGGGCTCACACCTTAACTTGACTGTCCCAAACTCTTACCTATGTTTAGCAACTGACTAGGAGAGGAGAACCACTTTGTCAAATAAGCCTATTTGTTTGAACTTTTTAACTCTGCATCTTCCAGACTGGCATCTGAGAAAATTCAACCAGCTTTTTATTCTTTTATTAACTTGTATATTTTTGCCTTAATGGGACCATAAGCCCATGGAGAGGAGCTCCTAAGACAGAGTCTGCTGTAATCAAGGGGACAAAAAAAAAAAAAAAAAAAAAGCCTTGTTACTCCATTTCCATGCCCTTGGGAATGACCAAGAAATCTTTTGTTGTCACTATGTGTCCCCTGGTCTAAACTGGTGCACAAGGGCATTCTACTCTTTGGGCTGGTGGCACAAAGTTTTGTCTCTTATAATGTCTAAAAAACAATGAGAAGCGCTGGACTTGAGCACCTTCAATTCAAATAATGCAGGAGGCAGGACACCAAACAGCAATGGCTGTAAATGCATGGGTAAGAGTGACTGACTGGAAAGTCCACAACGATGTACTCTACGCTGTGTGTTACATGCTAAGGAAGAAATCCATCTGCCCCCAACTGCCAGAATTTGTGACTTTGCTGCCTGAGAGTGAAGTGGCTCCTTGGTCAAAACAGCACCAGAGTATGTTGAAAACCTATCTGGAAGATCTCTGAATAGACGCCCAAAGAGGAAATAAACCCCACTTACCAAAACACATTTCCCAGGCTCCAGGCTCCAAAGAGAACTCTCAGTGTTGATCTTATGGGTGAACTTCCCTTCCATGAGAATGTGCTCCCCATTTTCCTCCAGCACGGCCACACGGATAGAGCCACTGCTAAGGTCCACCGAGACCTGAGAACACAACAAGAGAGCACCACGCATCTTGTGAGGAGACAACCAAAGTGCAATATGATGGGAGGGGGACAATGAATTCCAAGTTACCTGACTCTACAGAAGAAAACTCTTATCAGGAGTCATGAAGCATTCTTAACTGAAAAGACCAACCAAAATAATCTACACTCAAAGCAGTTGGTAAATTATCACCTACTTTACATAATATGCTATAAAATCTTTTTCAACATACATAACTAATACAAGGCACTGAGGTGGAAACCACTAGCTTTGTACCAAAACTCTTTTTCTCTTTTTCAACTAGGTGTGACTCATTTCTCACCAGTGAAAGGTATTTCAGTTTGCAAGTACTGCTGTGACCAAGTACCAGAGACAGGGTGATTGAAACAACAGGAATTCATCTCAAAGTTCTGGAGGCTAGAAGTTCAAAATCTGAGGGGAAGAACCCTTGCTTGCCTCTCCCCAGTTTCTAGTTTGCTGGCAATCCAGCATGTGGTGTTCTCCTCATCTCTATCTGTGTCCAATTTCCTCTACTTATAAGGGCGCCAGTCATATTGGATTAGGGCCCATCCTAATCCAGTTTGGTGTCACCGTAACTAATAATAACTTCAAAGATCCTACTTCCAAAAGGGATCAAATTCACAGGACCAGGGCTTAGGACTTACACATCTTTTGGAGTCTACCCTCTGACCTCCCAAAATACACATATTCCCCAAGTGCACAATACATTCACCCTATCCCAATATCCTCAAAGCTTTAAGGCATCCAACAGCAACTCGAAGTCTAAAATTTCATCTAAATCAGATAATGTATGGTCATCCTAGGGCAAAATTCCTCTCTGTGGAACCTGTGAAAGTGAGAAAATAAGTTACCTCTTTCCAGATACAATGAGGGGAGGATACAGGATAGACATTCCCATTCCAGAAGGGAGAAACTGGAAGGAAAAAAGGGGCCACAGGTCCCAAGCAAGCATGAAACCCAGGAGGACAAACTCCATTAGATTTTGAGACTTAGAGTCACCCTCTACAGTTCTGTGCTCTGTTGTCTGGGCCGGCTGGAGCAGAGGCCCTGCCTCTCTGAACACCCATGTGGCCTGGAGGTCCCTTAGGCCCGGACTTTTCCATCTGTGGACCAACACGTAGTCATTCTTCCTTTATCTCATCTTGTTTCTGTCCCTTTTGGTGTGGGCAGGCAGCGTTTCAGCTGACACTAATACAAAATTCTCAAAATCTGCATCAGTCTTCCATGCAATCCACAGGGATCCATGCCATCACACAAGACAGTGCTCCAAAGATCTTTCCTGGATAACTTCATCTCCATTTCTGGCCTCTTCCAAAACTGTTGCTGGGATTCACACGTAGGAGACAATACAATCTAAAACGGGAGAGGAGAAGTGGCATGTGCCACTGCCAGGTCTAGGCCTTAAGACAGTGGGTAAACTTCCTCCATGTCTCACCAATACCACCCACCCCACCCTCCCCCTTGCTATCTGGAATCTGCAGTGACCCAGTGACAATGCACCAGTAGCAGACAACAGAGAGACCATGGGAAATGGAGCTGCCATGTTGACCTGGACCTCAGCGTGGTGCAGGAGATAAATGTAAGTTCTCCCTTTGACAAGCCACTGTACCACTGTCTCTTTGCTACTGCAACTTAGTCTGTAATAACCAGAATATAGAGACTCATTCCTTTGGTTTTTGTATTTTGTTTTATTTATTTTTTTTTAAGAAACCAGACACATTTGGAAAGCTGTGCACACACACTCAGGAAATACTTCAGAAAGCCTGAAGCTCTCACCTCTGGCTAACCTTGAGATTCTGCAAGAGCAGGAAATGATGGCTAAAGCTGAGTTGTCAACTGCTGGCTAAGCACTGAAGACAAGTCTCAACATGTACACAGAACCCATGGACAAAGACTGAGAGATTTACTAGTTGCAGATGTTTAAGAAAATCTCTATCTAATCATTAGCTGACCACCAAGCTAACCAAGTAGGTATTTCAGTGCCTACAAAACAACAAAGAATACAGACTTCAGAGAATTATTTTAGAGAAGTCACTACACAAATAAGAACAACTACAATAAGCAGGAGCAATAACAAATCCTAGGGAAAAGGGAGACTGATTTCTAGAGCACCCTCACTGTGGGATTTAAGAAGTCCAGTTTTCAATGAAAAAATTACAAGACGTGCCAAGAAATATGAAGGTAAAGATCATACACAGGAAAACAAAATTGAAATTGCTCCTGAGGAAGCCCAGACTAGACTTACTAGAAAAAGACCGTAAATTAACAATTTTTAATATTTCCAAAGTGATAGAGAAACCATGTTTTCAAAGTGATAAAGAAGTAGAGGAGAGTATGTCAATGATCTCTCACCAAGTAAAGACTATCTATAAAAAGATGGAATTTATTAAAAAGAACGCAATAGAAATTCTGGAGTTAAAAAGTAAATATATCTTGACACATTACATTCAACCTGTCCGAAGACACAGATAGATAGATTCCTGAATATGGCAAGAGAGAAACAACTCGTTGTATACAAGGAATCCTCCATAAGAACAAATGCTGGCCTCATCAGAAACCCTGGAGGCCAAAAGCAGTGGGGTGATAGATTCAAAATGCTCAAAGAAACAAAAAGGTGAACCAAGAATGCTGTATCTAGCAGGAGTACCCTTCAGAAATGAGGAAGAAACTAAGACATTCCCAGATTAACAAAAACCGAGAAACTACATTAGCAGACATGCCTGACAAGGAATACTAAAGGGAAGACTTCAGGCAAAAATGAAACAAATCAGATGGCAAGTTGAATCCACATGAAGAAGTAAAGAGCCCGGTAAAGGTACTACATAGTTAAATTTAGAAGACAGTATAAATTTTCTTGTTTTTTTCTCTTTTTCTCTCTTATCTGATTAAAAAGACAACAGCATAAAGTGGTAACTATACATCTGTGTTGATGAGCACCCAATGTGTAAAAATGTAATTTATGTGATAATAACAACACAAAGAAGGGCAAAGGAGCTACATAGGGACAAATTTTTGTATACTATTGAAATTAAGTTGGCATTAATTCAAAGCAGATTGCAAAATATGATGTTAATTGTAATCCCCAGGATGAACAGTAAGAAAATAACTTCAAAAAAAAAAGTTAAAAAAGAAAACTGTAAGGGAATTGAAATGTAACAAAATACCCAATACAAAAGAAAACATTAACAGACAAGAACAAAAAGTCCTAATACGTACAAGAAAAAAAAAAAGCAAAATGGCAGAAGTTAAATTCTCCAACTTAAAAGGAGACATTGGTAGAATAGATTTACAAAACATGATCCAACTGTACGCTGTCTACAAGAGACACACTAGATTCAATGAAGCAAACAGGCGAAAATAAAAGGAACGAAAATTATATACCATGTGTTTTGGACTGCTAAAGCTACTGAAATGCAATATACCAGAAATGGACTGCCTTGTAACAATGGGAGTTTATTAGCTGGAAAATTTACAAATCTAAGGCCAGGAAAATGTCCCAGTTAAGGCAGCAACAGGATGATACCTTCTCTGAAGACAGGATGCTGGCATCCAGGGTTCCTCTATCACATGGGAAGGCACATGGCTGGCGTCTGCTGGTCCCTTGCTCTCAGGTCTTGCTGCTTTCAGTTTTTGGTTCCATTGGCTCCCTCTTTCAGCTCCTCCAGGGCTTTCTCTCCAAGCTCTCTGGGTATTTCTCTCCCTAAGCTCTCTTGGCTTTTCTGTCTTTTATCTTCTCATAAAGGACTCCAGTAAAGGATTAAGACCCACCTTGAATTAGATGATCACATCTCAACTGAAACAACCTTATCAAAAAATTCCACCCACAAGAGGTCTGCCCCCATATGAATGGATTAAAAGAATATGGCCTTTTCTGGGGTACATAACAGCTTCAAACCAGCACACCATGCAAACAGTAATCAGAATAGAGTTGGAGTGGCCATATAAATATCAGACAAAATAGACTTTAAGGAGAAAAAAGAAAAAAAAGTTACGACAGACATATTATAATGCTATTTAGGGTCAATCCATAAAGAAAATATAACAATTATAAACATATGTGTACCTAACAACAGAGTCCCAAAACACATGAGGCAAACACTAATAGAACTGAAGAGAAAAAGATACAATTTAGCAATAATAGTTGGAGGCTTCAAAATTCTACTTTCAATAATGGATAAGACAATTAGGCAGAAGATCAGTAAGGAAATACAGTGAACAACACACTATAAATCAATGAGACCTAACAGACAACTCTAGAACATTCTATCAAACAACAACAACAAACACATCTTCTCAAGTGCAATTGGCATATACTCCAGGATACAACATACGTAAGGCAATAAAATGACTCTCAACAAATACAAAAGGATTAAAATCATATAAAGTATGCTCTCCAGTCACAATGAAACTAAATTATAAATCAAGGACAGAAGGAAATTTGAGAAATTCACAAACACATAGAAATTAACAACACACTCCTAAAAAATCAATGGGTCAAAAGTGGTAGCAGAAAAAAAGAAATTAGAAAATATTTGAGACGAATCGAAACAAAAACACAAAACACCAAAATTTATGATATGCAGCTAAATCAGTGGTCAGAGGGAACTATATAGCTGTAAAAGCCTAAAGCAAAGAAAAAGAGATATCTCAAATCAATAATGTCATACTTCAAGTAACTAGAAAAAGAAGTGCAAACTAAGCCCAAAGCTAACAGTAAGAGAAAAATAATGAATATTAGAGTGTAGATAAATGAAACAGAGAATAGAAAAAAACAATACAGAAAATCAATGACACTGAAAGTTGGTTCTTTGAAAAGATCAACAAAATTGACAAACCTTTAGTTAGAATGACAAAAAAAGAGACAGCTCAAATGACTACATTACTACCAACCTCACAGAAATAAAAAGGATTACAAGTGTATACTATGAACAGCTATATTGCAACAATTTTAAATAATAGATAAAATGGAAGATTCCCAGAAAGACACAAACTATCAAAATTTAGTCAAGAAGAAATAGAGAATCTGAATAAACATATCACAAATAAAGAATTAGTCATTTAAAACCTTCCCACAACATCTTCTTGACCAAAAGGGAGATGCAAAACGAAACGAAAAGTTTCAGTGGCTGAGAGATTTCCAATGGAGTTGAGAGGTCACTCTGGTGGACATTCTTACAAACTATATAGATAACACCTCTTAGGTTTTAATGTATTGGAATAGCTAGAAGTAAATACCTGACACTATCAAACTCTAACAGAGTAGTCTGGACTCCTGAAGATGACTGTATAACAATGTAGATTACAAGGGGTGACAGAGTGATTGTGAAAACCTTGTAGACCACACTCCCTTTATCTAGTGTATGGATGGAAGAGTAGAAAAATGGGAACAAAAACTAAATGAAAAATAGGTGGGATGGGGGGCATGATTTGAGTGTTCTCTTTTTACTTTTATTTTTTATTCTGATTCTGATTCTTTCTGGTGTTAAGGAAAGTGTTCAAAAATAGACTGGGGAGTTAAAAAGAAAAACTGGATATAGGATCTAAGATGGCGGCACAGAGAGGAGTGGAAGCTAAGTAGCCCCCCTGGAACAACTGAAAAAAAACAGAAACAACTAGTAAATAATCCAGAATAACTGCAGGGGGACAGACATGACTGTCCACTCATCATACACCAACCTGAACTGGGAGGAATGCCCGAGATCACAGCATAAAATTTGTAAGTAAAAACTGCAGATCCAAATCGGGAGACCCCTCCCCCACAGCCCGAGCTACAAAGCCTCGTGGTGCCAGAGAGAAGCTTTCTCCCAGTGAGCAAATATAGCTCAGCTGAGGTCCAACTGGGGTTTTAATTAGCAAGTGTGAACTGCTCACTACGAGGTACGAATCCCCAACAAGCACACAGAGGCTTTGGGTGATGACTGACCTTGGAGAGCTGGAGGGTCGCCTCAGACCAGCTCTGCTCCTTTTTCGACTCAGTGGAGAAAGCCTCAGCCATTTTCAATTCCCAGTTCTGTGACCCAGACAGGGGTGTGGCACAGGCAGAGAGAGACCATTGAAATGCTAATGACCTCCACCTAGGGCATCTATCTTCTCTAAGAGGAAAGGGGTGGGGCCCAGCTCTACTACCTGCCTTTCATTCAGAACTTACACCAGTCAAGAATTACAGGCTAATATGTGCATCAGGCCGAGAGCGCCCCTGCACGGCCCTGCGGCCCGGGGCTTCCCTTGAGGGACGATGCGCACTAGTGACGTAGCACAGCCTTCCCTCAGCAGAGGTCCTGGAAGATCACAGCTGAGAAGGGGGGCCCGCTTGGAAAACCCAGGGACACTATGTCAATGCCGGTGGTTTGTGGGTCAGCGACAGAAAATCTGGGGCAAAACTGAAATGAAGGCTTAGACTCTTGCAACAGCCTTGAACCTCTGGGAACACCTGAGAGGTCTGAATATTAAAGCGACCCTGCCTCCCTGACCACCCAGACACATGCACCACGTTCAGGGTGGACAGCTCCAACAACAAACCCAAACTACGTTCAGGGTGGACAGCTCCAACAACAAACCCAAACTGAGTTCACCAACTGAACCCCACAAAAATCATTTCTCCACACACCACAGAGACAGAGTTGGGGACAACTGACTTGAAGGGTATAGGTGACTCGCAGACGCCATCTGCTGGTTAGCTGGAGAAAGTGTACGCCACCAACTTGTATTTCTGAAAAATTAGATTGGTATTTTTTTTTTTTTTTTACAATTTGAACCCTATCAAGCAAAGCAAATGCCAAGAGGCCAAAAACAACAGAAAATCTTAATGCATATGATAAAACCAGACGATACGGAGAACCCGATCCCAAACACCCAAATCAAAATATCAGAAGAGACACAGTACTTGGCACAATTAATCAAACAATCACAATCAAGGAACGAAAACATGGCACAGGATATAAAAGACATGAAGAAGACCATGGAACAGGATAAAAGGGACATAAAGAAGACCCTAGAAGAGCATAAAGAAGAAATTGCAAGATTAAATAAAAAAATAGATCTTATGGAAATAAAAGAAATTGTTGGCCAAATTAAAAAGACTCTGGATACTCATAATACAAGAGTAGAGAAAGCTGAACGACTCAGTGTCCTAGAGGTCCACAGAACAGAAAATAAAAGAACAAAAAAAAAAAAAAATAGAGAAAAAAATTGAAAAAATCGAAAAGGATCTCAGGGATACTAAAGATAAAATAAAACATCCAAATTTAAGACTCACTGGTGTCCCAGAAGGGGAAGAGAAGGGTAAAGGTCTAGAAAGAGTATTTAAAGAAATTGTTGGGGAAACTTCCCAAACCTTCTACACAATATAAATACACAAAGCATAAATGCCCAGAGAACTCCAAATAGAATAAATCCAAATAAACCCACTCCAAGACATATTCTGATCACTCTCAAATACTGAAGAGAAGGAGCAAGTTCTGAAAGCAGCAAGAGAAAAGCAATTCACCACATACAAAGGAAACAACATAAGACTAAGTAGTGACTACTCAGCAGCCACCATGGAGGTGAGAAGGCAGTGGCATGACATATTTAAAACTCTTTAGAGAGAAAAATTTCCAACCAAGAATACTTTATCCAGCAAAACTCTCCTTCAAATTTGAGGGACAGCTTAAATTTTTCACAGACAAACAAATGCTGAGAGACTTTGCCAATGAAAGACCTGCCCTACTTCAGATTCTGAGGGGAGCCCTGCCGGCGGAGAGACAGGGAAAGGAGAAAGAGATATGGAGAATTTTAACAGACATATATAGAACCTTACATCCCAAATCACCAGGACACTCATTTTTCTCTAGAGATCACGGATCTTTCTCCAGAATGGACCATATGCTGGGACATAAAACAAGCCTCAATAAATTAAAAAACAAAAAAACAAAAAAAAAAACAATTGAACATATTCAAAGCACAATCTCTGACCACAATGGAATACAAATAGAAGTCAATAATTTTTGAATTGTAACTCCACTATTAACTTCCTACATGATATAAAATACACAAACTCTAATGACAAATCAGTGGTTTTGAACTCAATGTAAAATATGTAATTTTTTAAAGAACTATATAAAGGTGGGGGAATGGAGGAGTATAGGTACGTAGTTTATGTGTCCTATTGAAATTAAGTTGGTATCAAAGAAAAACAAGATTGTTATGGATTTAAGAGTTTAATTTTAAGCCCCACAGTAAACACAAAGAAATTATCAGAAAACATGACCATAGAGATGAAAAGTAGAGTATGGGTTAAGAGAAATGGGGGAAGGGGCAATGGGGAGTTAAGAAATGAGTGTAGGGTTGCTGTTTGAGGTGAAGAGAAATTTCTAGTAATGGATGGTGGGAAGGTGATCGCATTACAACATTCTAAATGTAATTAATCCCCCTAACAGAATGCTAGGGAGGGGGTGGAATGGGAAGATTTAGGCTGTATATGTTTCCACAATTGAGAAAAAAAAAACAACAAAGACAGTCTAAATAGATGACAACTGAATGCCAAGGATGACCCTGGATGGGATCTGAGGATGGAGGACAGGAAGCTGAAAGGGACACAGATGAGAGATAACAAAAAGGAAATATAGAATGTAAGCTTTGTATCATTGTTGGATCTCTCATACTTCTTAGCTGCGCTTAATGGGATTGCATAAAAGAATGTTCTTGTTCGTGGGAACTGTATATGTGAATTATAGTGTTTGTTCAAGGATGTGTGCAGCTAGCTCTCATATGTTCAGGAGACAGAGCAATAGATGATAGATGATAGATAAGGAAGAGAGGGAGGGAGGGAGGGAGGGAAAGAAATAGCGGTGTGACAACATGTAAAAGTTAGTGGATTGGGGTATTGGGGGGGTCAGAGAATGCTGGAGTTGTGTGTATGGGGTTTGTATTGTTTTTGCAACTGTTTCTATAACTTTGAATTTATTTCAAAATAAAATGTAAAAAAAAAATAGACTGGGGTGACGAATGCACAATTATATGATGGTATTGTGAACAGGTGATTGTACACCATGGATGATTGTATAGTAAGTGAACGTATTTCAATAAAATTGAATTTAAGAAAAAAAAAATCTTCCCACAAAAAAAAGCCCGAAGTTAAATGGCTACATTAGTGAATTCTACCAATCAGTTAATTAATTAACACCTATCTGTCACAAATCTTCCAGAAAAGAGAAGAGGAAGGAACAGGAACATGCTTCCCAACTCATTTTATAAGGCCAGTGTTACCCCAATACCAAAATCTGCCAAAGACATTCATGAGTAAAGAAAACTGCTGACCAAAATCCCTTATAAATATAGACTGAAAATCCTCAACAAAATATTAGCAAACCAAAGTTAGCAGATTATTAAAAGGATTATACATCTTGACCAAGCAGACTTTTCCTAGGAATACAAGATTTATTCAACATATGAAAATCAATAACCATAATACACCATATGAACAGAATAAAGGGGAGGAGGTACACATCTCAAGAGATAAGGAAAAAGCATTTGACCACGTCTAACAAGCTTGCATGAGAAACACATTCAACAAAGTAGGAATAGAAGGAAACTTTCTCAATCTGATAAAAAGCATCTACTAAACCCCCCACAGCTAACATCACACTGAAAGCTTTGCCCCTCAGATTAGGAAACAAGACAAAGATGCCTACTCTTGCCACTTTTATTGAATATTGTACTGAATGTTCTAGCTAGGCCAAATAAACATGAAATGAAATAGAGTACACACACAATGGAATGGAAAAAGTAACACTATCTCTATTTGTAGATGATATGATCTTGTATATAGAAATTCCTAAGGGATCCACTAAAAGTTTATAGTGCTAATAAATGAGTTCAGCAGGTTTGCAGGAAAAAAAAGATTAATATACAAAAATAAATTGCATTTCTAAAGGTTAGCAATGAATAATCTGAAAGTTATATTAAGCAAACAATTCCATTTACAACAGCATGTAAAATAATAAAATACTTAGAAATAAGTTCAACAAGAGTTCAACATCTGTATATTGAAAACTATAAACAGTGCTGGAAGGAATTAAATAAATGCTAAGACATTCTGTATTCACAGATTGGAAGACAAAAGTTGGTAAGACGGCAAAAATCCCAAAATTGATCTACAATTCAACACAATACATATAAAAATCCCAGCAGTCTTTTTCTGCAAATTACCAACCTGATTCTAAAATTCATAAGGAAATGCAAAGGACCCAGAGTAGGCCAAACGATCTTAAAAAAAAGAACCAAGTCAGGAGAATCACAGTACCTGATTTCAAGTCTGTGTGATACCGATCGAAGACAGACATATAGACCAATGGAACAGATTAGAAAGTCTAGTAATAAATATATACATTTATGGTCAATTGACTTTGCATAAGGGTGGCAAGACAATTCAATGGGGAAAGAATGGCATCTTCAACAAATGGTGCTCGTACCACTGCATAGTCACATGCACAACAATGAAGTTGGGTCCCTTTGCCATACCATACATAAAGATTAACTCAAAATGGATCAAAGGCCTAAATGTAAGAATTAAAACTAAAAGACGCTAAGAAGAAAACACAGGTGTATACCTTTGTGCCCTTGCATTAGGCACCGGTTTCTTATATAGGACAACCTAAAGCACAAACAACCAAAACAAAACACCCAAAACATAAACTGGACTTCATCAAAATTAAAATCTTTGTCAGTCAAAGGACACTATAGAGAAAATAAAAAGACAACCCACAGATTGGGAGAAAATCTTCTCAAATTACGTATATGGAATGGTTTAGTGTCTAGAATGTTAGGAGTTGTTACAATCAACAATAAAAAGACAAATAATCAAGTTAAATGAGAAAAGATTTGAATAGACATTAATTCAAAGAAGACATCCAAATGGCCAATGCTCACAGGAAAATATGTTCAATATCATTAGTCATCTGGGAAATGCAAACCAAAACCACAATGAGATACCACTTCACACCCACTAGGATAGCTATAATTTAAAAAAAACAAGAAACAGAGAGAATGTGGAGAAACTGGAACTTCCATACACTGATGGTGGAATGTAAAATGGTGCAGCCACTTTGGACAACAGTCCACTCCTAGCTATACACCCAAGAGATTTTAAAATGTATGTTCACATAAAAACTTTAGCATAAAAGTTCACAGCAACATTATTCATAATTGCCAAAAAGCATTAAACAACCCAAGTATCCATCAACTGATGAATGGATAAACACAATGTGACATATCTACAGAACAAAAAATTCAGCCATAAATAGGAATGAAGTCCAGACACATGGTATAACATGGATGAATGTTGAAAACATATGCTAAGTGAAAGAAGCCAGGCACAAAAGACATACTGTATGATTCCACTTGTATGAAATGTCCAGAATACGCAAATCTGTAGACAAAGAAAGTAGATTAGTGGTTGTCAGGAACTGGGGGTAGAGGCACATGGGGAATGACTGCTAATAGGTATGAGGTTTCTTTTTGGGGTAATGAAAATATTCTGGAATTAGATATTGGTGATTGTTGCATAACCTCGTGATCACTGAATTGCACAGTTTAAAATGTCGAATGTCATATGGTACGTGAATTATATCTTAATTTTAAAAAAAGAGAACGCTTTAAAAAAAGAAATTCATGATCCAAATATGCAGCAAAGTGTAAGAAATAAGATATAAATTGAATACTACTAGCATTCTCTTTCAATATGCAGGGGGAATGTCACACTGGACTCGTAGAAAAAGAAATAAAATATAATCCTATTTGTTCTGCAGTGAATAATATTTGCATAGATATAAAAATGTCAAGGCTGCTTATTTTAATCAGTGTTGAGAATCATCCTAGAGATATACAGCAGGATGGTTACATTATACTTACAGAACAGACTTTAATTTGTCTCAACCTAATTTAAAAGGGAAAATATAGCTAGAAGAGACTGAGGGGTTGGGTGATAAGAGGGAAAGACTGGGATGTCAAGTGGACGACAAGTCCTGTGTTGATGGCAAAGGGCAGGTGAAGTGGTCTCCATGGGAGGTCATCTTAGAAACCACTTGGTGGCACCCAATGGTTGGGATGATACCGTGTCTTAGAGCAGAGGCATCACTCTAAATTGCTGATGAGTACCCGACCACAGAGGTCCCTCTGGAATGTGAAACAACAATCAGCAAGAGGATAGATGTTGTCCTTTACCAAGTAATAAATAAGAAAAAGACAGGCATATGCTGCCACATGTATTCAAAGAACATATGCACATTTATTTAAAATAAACTTATTTTCATTATTGCAATTGGTTTAAAACTGCCAAAAATGTTCTTAAAACACAGAAGAGTCCTACAAACATCCAATCCAGCATAACCCACATACAACAATTCGGAACAAATGGCAAATCTATGCCATTTCCTTAAAATTACAATTTTTAAAAATCAATACTAGTATTCACTTTTCAGCTTTAGTTTTATTTCTCTACCTTGGTTCAATTTCATGTACTACCTGCATTTTTTTAGTAACTGCTTTTGGGGGTACATTCACCTAATCAAATACATTAGGAAGGTCAATTGCAAGTGATAAAATTCATAAAATTCATAGCTGCTGGCTATTAACAAGTAAGATTGGGCCCAAAACTCCACAGAGAAGGGACCTGCATTAGGGAAAGAAATCATTTCATTTCCACAAAAACTAAATTGGAAACTATTAGAATTCAGACAAAAAAGCTCTAGAGGATTACAAGGGAGCAAAGGGTCAAATAACTTAACATTAAAGAAGGACTATCAAAATTCAACTTACTCTTTTCTAACCTTGATTCAAAACTTTCAGGAGTCATTAAAAAAAAAGATGGGTAAGATCATGAGGGCAGGGCAAGATGGCGGACTGGTGAGTTGTATGTTTTAGTTACTCCTCCAGAAAAGTAGGTAGAAAGCCAGGAACTGCGTGGACTGGACACCACAGAGCAATCTGACTTTGGGCATACTTCATACAACACTCATGAAAACGTTGCACTCATGAAAACGTTGAACTGCTGAGATCAGTGAAATCTGTAAGTTTTTGCGGCCAGGGGACCCGCGCCCCTCCCTGCCAGGCTCAGTCCCATGCGAGGAGGGGCTGTCAGCTCCGGGAAGGAGAAGGGAGAACTGCAGTGGCAGCCCTTATCAGAAACTCATTCTACTGATCCAAACTCCAACCATAGATAGACTGAGACCAGACACCAGAGAATCCGAGAGCAGCCAGCCCAGCAGAGAGGAGACAGATTTAGAAAAAAACAGCACGAAAAACTCCAAAATAAAAGCGGAGGATTTTTGGAGTTCTGGTGAACATAGAAAGGGGAAGGGCAGAGCTCAGGCCCTCAGGCTCATATGCAAATCCCGAAGAAAAGCTGATCTCTCTGCCCTGTGGAACTTTCCTTAATGGCCCTAATTGCTTTGTCTCTTAGCATTTCAATAACCCATTAGATCTGTGAGGAGGGCCCTGTTTTTTTTTTTTTAATCCTTTTTTCTTTTTGTAAAACAATTACTCTAAGAAGCCCAATACAGAAAGCTTCAAAGACTTGCAATTTGGGCAGGTCAACACAAGAGCAGAACTAAGAGAGCTCTGAGACAAAAGGCAATAATCCAGTGGCTGAGAAATTTCACTAAACACCACAACTTCCCAAGAAAAGGGGGGTGTCCGCTCACAGCCATCATCCTGGTGGACAGTAAACACTCCTGCCCATCGCCAGCCCCATAACCCAGAGCTGCCCCACACAACCCAGTGTGACGGGAGTGCTTCAAATAACAGGCACACTCCACAAAACTGGGCGTGGACATTAGCCTTCCCTGCAACCTCAGCTGATTGTCCCAGAGTTAGGAAGGTGGAGCAGTGTGAATTAACAAAGCCCCATTCAGCCATCATTTCAGCAGACTGGGAGCCTCCCTACACAGCCCAGCAGCCCAGAACCGCCCTGGGGGGACGGCACTCACCTGTGACATAGCACAGTCATCCCTCAACAGAGGACCAGGGGGTGCACAGCCTGGAAGAGGGACCCATTTACAAGTCTCAGGAGCCATACGCCAATACCAAGGACTTGTGGGTCAGTGGCAGAGACAAACTGTGGCAGGACTGAACTGAAGGATTAGACTATTGCAGCAGCTTTAAAACTCCAGGATCACCAGGGAGATTTGATTGTTAGAGCCACCCCCCCACTCCCTGACTGCCCAGAAACACGCCCCATATACAGGGCGGGCAACACCAACTACACACGCAAGCTTGGTACACCAATTGGACCCCACAAGACTCACTCCCCCACTCACCACAAAGGCAGACCAGGGGAGAACTGGCTTGTGGAGAACAGGTGGCTCTTGGACGCCACCTGCTGGTTAGTTAGAGAAAGTGTACTCCACGAAGCTGTAGATCTGATAAATTAGAGATAAGGACTTCAATTGGTCTACACATCCTAAAAGAACCCTATCAAATTCAGCAAATGCCAAGAGGCCAAAAACAACAGAAAATTATAACGCATATGAAAAAACTAGACGATATGGATAACCCAAGCCCAAGCACCCAAATCAAAAGACCAGAAGAGACACAGCACCTGGAGCAGCTACTCAAAGAACTGAAGATGAACAATGAGACCATAGTACAGAATACAAAGGATATCAAGGAGACCTTAGAAGAGCATAAAGAAGACATTGCGAGACTAAATAAAAAAATAGATGATCTTATGGAAATTAAAGAAACTGTTGACCAAATTAAAAAGATTCCGGACACTCATAGTACAAGACTAGAGGAAGTTGAACAACGAATCAATGACCTGGAAGATGACAGAATGGAAAATTAAAGCATAAAAGAAAGAATGGGAAAAAAATTGAAAAAATCGAAACGGACCTCAGGGATATGACAGATAATATAAAACATCCTAATATAAGACTCATTGGTGTTCCAGAGGGGAAGAAAAGGGTAAAGGTCTAGGAAGAGTATTCAAAGAAATTGTTGGGGAAAACTTCCCAAATCTTCTAAACAACATAAATACACAAATCATAAATGCTCAGCGAACTCCAAATAGAATAAATCCAAATAAACCCACTCCGAGACATATTCTGATCACACTGTAAAACACGGAAGAGAAGGAGCAAGTTCTGAAAGCAGCAAGAGAAAAGCAATTCATCACATACAAAGGAAACAGCATATGACTAAGTAGTGACTACTCAGCAGCCACTATGGAAGCAAGAAGGCAGTGGAATGATATATTTAAAATTCTGAGTGAGAAAAATTTCCAACCAAGAATATTTTATCCAGCAAAGCTCTCCTTCAAATTTGAGGGAGAGCTTAAATTTTTCACAGACAAACAAATGCTGAGAGAATTTGCTAACAAGAGACCTGCCCTACTGGAGATATTAAAGGGAGCCCTACAGACAGAGAAACAAAGAAAGGACAGAGAGACCTGGAGAAAGGTTCAGTACTAAAGAGATTCGGTATGGGTACAATAAAGGGTATTAACAGAGAGAGGGGAAAAATATATATGACAAACATAAACAAAAGGATAAGATGGCTGATTCAAGAAATGCCTTCACGGTTATAACATTGAATGTAAATGGATTAAACTCCCCAATTAAAAGATATAGATTCGCAGAATGGATCAAAAAAAATGAACCATCAATATGTTGCATACAAGAGACTCATCTTAGACACAGGGACACAAAGAAATTGAAAGTGAAAGGATGGAAAAAAATATATCATGCAAGCTACAGCCAAAAGAAAGTAGGTGTAGCAATATTAATCTCAGATAAAATAGACTTTAAATGCAGGGATGTTTTGAGAGACAAAGAAGGCCACTACATACTAATAAAAGGGGCAATTCAGCAAGAAGAAATAACAATCCTAAATGTCTATGCACCCAATCAAGGTGCCAAAAAATACATGAGAGAAACACTGGCAAAACTAAAGGAAGCAATTGATGTTTCCACAATAATTGTGGGAGACTTCAACACATCACTCTCTCCTATAGATAGATCAACCAGACAGAGGACCAATAAGGAAACTGAAAACCTAAACAATCTGATAAATGAATTAGATTTAACAGACATATACAGAACATTACATCCCAAATCACCAGGATACACATACTTTTCTAGTGCTCATGGAACTTTCTCCAGAATAGATCATATGCTGGGACATAAAACAAGCCTCAGTAAATTTAAGAAGATTGAAATGATTCAAAGCACATTCTCTGACCACAATGGAATACAATTAGAAGTCAATAACCATCAGAGACTTAGAAAATTCACAAATACCTGGAGGTTAAACAACACACTCCTAAACAATCAGTGGGTTAAAGAAGAAATAGCAAGAGAAATTGCTAAATATATAGAGACGAATGAAAATGAGAACACAACATACCAAAACCTATGGGATGCAGCAAAAGCAGTGCTAAGGGGGAAATTTATAGCACTAAACGCATATATTAAAAAGGAAGAAAGAGCCAAAATCAAAGAACTAATGGATCAACTGAAGAAGCTAGAAAATGAACAGCAAACCAATCCTAAACCAAGTACAAGAAAAGAAATAACAAGGATTAAAGCAGAAATAAATGACATAGAGAACAAAAAAACAATAGAGAGGATAAATATCACCAAAAGTTGGTTCTTTGAGAAGATCAACAAGCTTGACAAGCCCCTAGCTAGACTGACAAAATCAAAAAGAGAGAAGACCCATATGAACAAAATAATGAATGAAAAAGGTGACATAACTGCAGATCCTGAAGAAATTAAAAAAATTATAAGAGGATACTATGAACAACTGTATGGCAACGAACTGGATAATGTAGAAGAAATGGACAATTTCCTGGAAACATATGAACAACCTAGACTGACCAGAGAAGAAATAGAAGACCTCAACCAACCCATCACAAGCAAAGAGATCCAATCAGTCATCAAAAATCTTCCCACAAATAAATGCCCAGGACCAGATGGCTTCACAGGGGAATTCTACCAAACTTTCCAGAAAGAACTGACACCAGCCTTACTCAAACTCTTTCAAAACATTGAAGAAAATGGAACACTACCTAACTCATTTTATGAAGCTAACATCAATCTAATACCAAAACCAGGCAAAGATGCTACAAAAAAGGAAAATTACCGGCCAATCTCCCTAATGAATATAGATGCAAAAATCCTCAACAAAATACTTGCAAATTGAATCCAAAGACACATTAAAAAAATCATACACCATGACCAAGTGGGGTTTATTCCAGGCATGCAAGGATGGTTCAACATAAGAAAATCAATCAACGTATTGAAACACATTAAAAATTCAAAAGGGAAAAATCAATTGATCATCTCAATAGATGCTGAAAAAGCATTTGACAAAATCCAACATCTGTTTTTGATAAAAACACTTCAAAAGGTAGGAATTGAAGGAAACTTCCTCAATATGATAAAGAGCATATATGAAAAACCCACAGCCAGCATAGTACTCAATGGAGAGACTGAAAGCCTTCCCTCTAAGATCAGGAACAAGACAAGGATGCCCGCTGTCACCACTGTTATTCAACATTGTGCTGGAAGTGCTAGCCAGGGCAATCCGGCAAGACAAAGAAATAAAAGGCATCCAAATTGGAAAAGAAGAAGTAAAACTGTCATTGTTTGCAGATGATATGATCTTATATCTGGAAAACCCTGAGAAATCGACGATACACCTACTAGAGCTAATAAACAAATTTAGCAAAGTAGCGGGATACAAGATTAATGCACATAAGTCAGTAATGTTTCTATATGCTAAAAATGAACAAACTGAAGAGATACTCAAGAAAAAGATACCATTTTCAATAGCAACTAAAAAAATCAAGTACCTAGGAATAAACTTAACCAAAGATGTAAAAGACCTATACAAAGAAAACTACATAACTCTACTAAAAGAAATAGAAGGGGACCTTAAAAGATGGAAAAATATTCCATGTTCATGGATAGGAAGACTAAATGTCATTAAGATGTCAATTCTACCCAAACTCATCTACAGATTCAATGCAATCCCAATCAAAATTCCAACAACCTACTTTGCAGACTTGGAAAAGCTAGTTATCAAATTTATTTGGAAAGGGAAGATGCCTCGAATTGCTAAAGACACTCTAAAAAAGAAAAACGAAGTGGGAGGACTTACACTCCCTGACTTTGAAGCTTATTATAAAGCCACAGTTGCCAAAACAGCATGGTACTGGCACAAAGATAGACATATAGATCAATGGAATCGAATTGAGAATTCAGAGATAGGCCCTCAGATCTATGGCCGACTGATCTTTGATAAGGCCCCCAAAGTCACTGAACTGAGTCATAATGGTCTTTTCAACAAATGGGGCTGGGAGAGTTGGCTATCCATATCCAAAAGAATGAAAGAGGACCCCTACCTCACCCCCTACACAAAAATTAACTCAAAACGGACCAAAGATCTCAATATAAAAGAAAAGTACCATAAAACTCCTAGAAGATAATGTAGGAAAACATCTTCAAGACCTTGTATTAGGCGGCCACTTCCTAGACTTTACACCCAAAGCACAAGCAACAAAAGAAAAAATAGATAAATGGGAACTCCTCAAGCTTAGAAGTTTCTGCACCTCCAAGGAATTTCTCAAAAAGGTGAAGAGGCAGCCAACTCAATGAGAAAGAATTTTTGGAAACCATGTATCTGACAAAAGACAGATATCTTGCATATATAAAGAAATCCTACAACTCAATGACAATAGTACAGACAGCCCAATTATAAAATGGGCAAAAGATATGAAAAGACAGTTCTCTGAAGAGGAAATGCAAATGGCCAAGAAACACATGAAAAAATGTTCAGCTTCACTAGCTATTAGAGAGATGCAAATTAAGACCACATTGAGATACCATCTAACACCGATTAGAGTGGCTGCCATTAAACAAACAGGAAACTACAAATGCTGGAGGGGATGTGGAGAAATTGGAACTGTTATTCATTGTTTGTGGGACTGTATAATGGTTCAGCCACTCTGGAAGTCGGTCTGGCAGTTCCTTAGAAAACTAGATATAGTGTTACCATTCGATCCAGCGACTGCACTTCTCGGTATATACCCGGAAGATCGGAAAGCAGTGACACGAACAGGTATCTGCATGCCAATGTTCATAGCAGCATTATTCACAATTGCCAAGAGATGGAAACAACCCAAATGTCCTTCAACCGATGAGTGGATAAATAAAATGTGGTATATACACACGATGGAATACTACACGGCAGTAAGAAGGAACGACCTCGTGAAACGTATGACAACATGGATGAACCTTGAAGACATAATGCTGAGCGAAATAAGCCAGGCACAGAAAGAGAAATATTACATGCTACCACTAATGTGAACTTTGAAAAATGTAAAACAAATGGTTTATAATGTAGAATGTAGGGGAACTAGCAATAGAGAGCAATTAAGGAAGGGGGAACAGTAATCCAAGAAGAACAGATATGCTATTTAACGTTCTGGGGATGCCCAGGAATGACTATGGTCTGTTAATTTCTGATGGATATAATAGGAGCAAGTTCACAGAAATGTTGCTATATTAGGTAACTTCCTTGGGATAAAGTAAGAACAGGTTGGAAGTAAAGCAGTTATCTTAGGTTAGTTGTCTTTTTCTTACTCCCTTGTTATGGTCTCTTTGAAATGTTCTTTTATTGTATGTTTTTCTTTTTTGTTTTTTTTTGTTGTCTTTTTTTGTTTGTTTGTTTTTAATTTTTTTTTCCATATAGTTGATTTAAAAAGGAAGAACAGGTAAAAAACAAACAAACAAACAAACAAACAAAAAAACAGGAAAAAAATATGTAGTGCCCCCTTGAGGAGCCTGTGGAGAATGCAGGGGTATTGGCCTACCCCACCTCAATGGTTGCTAACATGACCACAGACACAGGGAACTGGTGGTTTGATGGGTTGAGCCCTCTACCGTAGGTTTTACCCTTGGGAAGACGGTTGCTGCAAAGGAGAGGCTAGGCCTCCCTATAATTGTGCCTAAGAGCCTCCTCCTGAATGCCTCTTTGTTGCTCAGATGTGGCCCTCTCTCCTAGCTAAGCCAACTTGAAAGGTGAAATCACTGCCCTCCCCCCTACGTGGGATCAGACACCCAGGGGAGTGAATCTCCCTGGCAACGTGGAATATGACTCCCGGGGAGGAATGTAGACCTGGCATCGTGGGACGGAGAACATCTTCCTGACCAAAAGGGGGATGTGAAAGGAAGTGAAATAAGCTTCAGTGGCAGAGAGACTCCAAAAGGAGCCGAGAGGTCACTCTGGTGGGCACTCTTACGCACACTTTAGACAACCCTTTTTAGGTTCTAAAGAATTGGGGTAGCTGGTGGTGGACACCTGAAACTATCAAACTACAACCCAGAACCCATGAATCTCGAAGACAATTGTATAAAAATGTAGCTTATGAGGAGTGACAATGGGATTGGGAAAACCATAAGGACCACACTCCACTTTGTCTAGTTTATGGATGGATGAGTAGAAAAATAGGGGAAGGAAACAAACAAACAGACAGACAAAGGTACCCAGTGTTCTTTTTTACTTCAATTGCTCTTTTTCACTTTAATTATTATTCTTATTATTTTTGTGTGTGTGCTAATGAAGGTGTCAGGGATTGATTTAGGTGATGAATGTACAACTATGTAATGGTACTGTGAACAATCGAATGTACGATTTGTTTTGTATGACTGCGTGGTATGTGAATATATCTCAATAAAATGAAGATAAAAAAAAGATGACTGATTAATTTGACTACATAAAAATTAAGGACTTCAAGGGAAAAAACAGCATAGATCAATTCAAAAGATCAATAACAAAATGGGACAATATATTTGTAATACATATCACAAAGGGCTAACCTCTAATATATAAAAAGCTCCTAGAAATCAATATGAAAACGATCAACAAGCTAATAAAAAATAGACAAAAGTTAAACCCACTTCATAGGAAAGGCACATATAAAAAGATGCTCAACCTCATCCATAAGAGAAATATAAGTTCAATTTACACCTAAATGCTATTTTTCACCTATCCAACTGACAAAACCGAAAAGTGTAACATTTATGTCAGCAAATTTGTGAGAACCAAGAATTCTCATACGTTGCTGATGGAGGGTAATTTAGCTATGCTTATAGAAATTACATCTACATATACCTTTCAACCTACTGAATTCAACTGACTTCATGGAATTCTGTATGCAACTATAAATATGAAAAATGAACTTTTTAAATGGCACTCGTTGCTTTGTTTAAAATAGCAAAAGACTGGTAACAGCCCACAAAGCCATTAACGGGACTATTTTAATAAGCAATCTGCCACTGGACAGGACAGTGCAGGACACTAGAGCTGCAGCCTGAGGGGTGCTGAACTCAGCACTTGGGCTCTCAGGGTTCTGCCAGCCTCAGCCAGATTACCTGAGACACACTGGGTCTGCTGAGAACTTACTCTGAGCACCTACTGCATGCCAGACACTCTTCTAGGCACTGGGCACATGGTGGTAAACAAAGGAGACAAATCCTAGGCCCTGTGGGCTGACCCTGGTGGGTGTTATGAATGAATCCTGTCCCCCAAAACACATGTTCACATCCTAACCCCAGGTTTCTGTGAATGTGAACCCATCTGTAAAAAAGATCACTGAAGATCCTAGCGACACAAAGCCAAACTGAATCAGGGTGGACCTAAATCCAACATGACTAGATTCCTTATAGCAGAGGAAGAGGACTCAGAAGGAGTCAGAGGGAGACACTTGTCCAAGGGATGGAGGCAGAACCTGAGTTATGGACTGCCAGCAAACAAAGCCAGAACACTACAGACGTCGGAGGAAGCATGATCTGCTGACACCATAATTTGGGCTTATAGCTTCCAAAACTATGAGACAATAAATTCCTGTTGTTTAAGCCAACTAGTCTTATGTTTTTTGTACCAGCCCTGACAAACTAAGACTGTGGGGGAAGCAATGAGATCATTTTAGCGAGTAATTATAAAAAAATCTAAACATCTACACATTAGAATACTATATAATTTTTTTTAAAAGAATGTGCATTGTCTTTACTGTTAAGGAGAGAATATCTGTTGAGTGAAAACAAGCAAAGTACAAAACAGTGCTACCCACTGTCACCACTGTTATTCAACATTGTATTGGAAGTGCTAGCCAGAGCAACTAGGAAAGAAAAAGAAATAAAAGGTGTCCAAATTGGAAAGGAAGATCTTACTTGCAGACATGATCCTAGGTATACAAAATCCTGAAAAATCCACAAAAAATCTACATAAACAAATTCAGCAAAGTCGCAAGGTACAAGATCGACACACAGCAATCAGCTGTGCTTCCATACACTAGTAATGAATAATGTGAAGAGGAAATCAAGAAAAAAATTCTATTTACAATAGTAGCTAAAAGAATCAAATATCTAGGAACAAATTTAGCCAAGAATATAAAGGACTTGTAACAGAAAGCTAGAAAGCATCACTGAAAGAAATTAAAGACTTAAATAAATAGAAGAACATTCCTGTTCAAGGATGAGAAGACTAAATATTGTTAAGATGTCAATTCTACCTAAAGCAATTTACAGATTCAGAACAATTCCAATTAAAAATTTTATCAGCCTTCTTTGTAGAAATAGAAAAGCAAATCATCAAACTCATATGGGAGGGTTTAGGGGTCCCAAACAGCCAAAACCATCTTGAAAAAAGAAGAATGAAGTTGGAGGATTCACACTTTCTGATTTTAAAACTCTTTACCTTAATCAAAACAGCATAGTACCAGCTCAAGGACAGACATACAGACCAATGGAATCTGAGAGTTCATAAATAAACTCTCACATATATGTCCAACTGATTTTTGACAAGGAAGCCAAACAACTCAATGGGGAAAGAACAGTCTAACAAATGGTGCTGGGAAACTGGATATCCATATGCAGTAGAATGAAGGCCAACTCCTACCTCACACAACATACACAAATCAAGTCAAAATGGATCAAAGACCTAAATATAAGAACCAAAACTATGAAACCCCTAGGAAAGAACACAGGCAAATATCTTCAGGACCTTGTGTTGGGCAATGGATTCTCAGACTTTACACCAAAAGCATGAGCAAGAAAAGAAAAAGTATATCTGATATGGGTTTTATATCCAGAATATATAAGGAACTCCTATAACTCTTCAACAAAAACGACAACCCAATTAAAAAATGGGCAAAGAATTTGAACAGACATTTCTCTAAAGAAGAGATACAAATGGCAAATAACACACATAAAAAGATGCTCAACATCTTTAACTATTAGATAAATGCCAATCAAAACCACAATGTGATATCACTTCATTCCCACTGGAGTGGCTATCATTAAAAAAAAAAAAAAAAAAAAACAGAAAGTAACAAGTATTGTTGAGTATGCAGAGAAATAGGGAACCTCACACATTGTTAGTGGGAAATGGTGTGGCCACTGCGGAAAAGTTTAGCAGCAACTCAGAAAGTTAAGTATAGAATTACCAAATGACCTGGCATTCCCACTTCCAAGTATATACCCAAAAGAACTGAAAGCAGGAACTGGACCAGGTGTCTGCACACCTAAGTTCATAGCATTATTCACAATTGTCAAAAGGCAAATGCAACCCAAGTGTCCATGAACAGATGCACGGATAAACAAAAGGTGGCATACACATACAATGGAATATTATTCAGCCATAAAAAGGAATGGTGTTCTGATACATACGACAACATGAATAAACCTTGAAAACTTTATGTTAGTAAAATAAGCCAGATACAAAGGACAAATATTGCATGGCCTCACTTTATGAAATAATAAGAACATGCAAATCTGTAGAGTCAGAAACTAGAATACAGGTTACCAGGGGCCAAGGTAAGGGGATTGGAAATGGGGAGTTAATGCTTAACTGGTACAGAGTTTCTGTTCGGGGTGAGGGAGAAGTTTTGGTTATGGATAGTGGTAAAAGTAACACAAGATGTGAATGTAACTAGCACCAGTGAACGGTATATTTGAAAGTGGTTAAAATTGGAAAATTTAGGTTGTATACAGGTTAGCAGAATAAAAACAAACAAAAAAAAACATGATAAAACTGTACAACACAAAGAGCAAACCCTAATGTAAACTATGGACTACATAATATTATAATAATATTATTTCATCAATTGTAACAAAGATACCACACTAATACAAAATGTTAATAGGGAAAACTGCATGTGAAGAAGGAGCATATGGGAACTTTGTACTTTCTGCATGATTTTTCTGTAAACCTACAGCTGCTCTAATTAAAAAAAAAAAAAAAACACTGCTAAAGGTGTGGATGGGGTAATATATACTCATATTTTATTATATTTGCATTAAAAAACACCTGCCAAAATATACCTGGAACTAGTAGCTGTGATTACTTAGGTAACCAGCAGGGTTTGAAAAAGGTTAGAAGTGGGTTAGAGGCAGGAGAGAATTTGCATTGCATACATTTCTATACTTTTTTACAAGTAAATTACTATGTATTCAAAACAAATAAACTTTTTAAAAATAGATATAAATGTAGCCTATTATGCCATTCTGTTACGGAAGTCTTTCTACAATTAAAAAAAAAGTCTTCCTACATTTTTTCTAAACAAATTCTAAGAAGGAAACATGTTATGCTGCTTTGTAAGTACAAATTTCAGCACCTGCAGTGAACCCAATGACAAATTCTCACCACAGATCTGAAGCTTGGGAATCAGTAAGAGCAATATACAGGACAGGTGTTACAGTAGGGTGCCATTCCTGAAGGCCTATGGTCTGTGGTGGGGACAGGGCAGGTCTACGGAGGTGGTGCTGTTCCGGAAGGTCACTTAATCTGTGGTAGGGACAGGGCAGGTCTACGGAGGGTGGTCTGCTCTGGAAGGCTCACACATCTCTGGCCAGGGACAGGCACCAGCGGCTTGCCTCGCAGGCGGTATGCAGCACCACCTGGGTGCACTGGCCAACCAGGGCAAAGACAGCCATGGCACTGTGAGAACAGAGAATGTACAGGGAGGAAAGGAATTCTCTTGTAGTTCTACTACATCAAACCATGCCAGGGGCTGGGGGGGGCGGGGTTTCTGGAGTTTCCAATGATGACATGACAGTTTCCACTCAAAAGACATCAAAGAATATAGCACCGGGCTGGAGGCTGGGCTTCTACTCTCCACTCTGCAGCTACCTAACCAAATGTTCTTGAGCCCCACGGGTTCACCTCTCAAGGAGCGCTTTCCTCATCAGTAAACTAAGAGGCTAAATAAAAAGCTCTGAAGTCCAATTTTCTAGCATTGAAATTCAACAACTCAATAAATGGTAGGTTTATAACCACCCAGGTCAACATTAACAATCGCATAAAAGTTGTCACAAATTTAAAAGTTCCTTCTCTCTACTCGACAGTTACACTGAGGAAAGAAAGTTGAACTCAGCTGCATTTCCTAAACAGAGTTGATTAAACACAGAGCATAGCAAAGAAAGAACCTAACTACGTTTGTCAATGCATGAGGTGAAATACTTTATTTTGAGAAGGAAGTCTGTATTTACTCACTGGCAAAATGACCAAAAATGTTGCATGTAAAACAAGAACATTTTACATTTTAATTCCTAAAAACATAAAACATTGCGCAGACACTCTTACTAGCCCATCACTAACTTGAGAGGCACATATGACATTTCCATATGCATTTCTACAGAAAAGTGATCAAGGAGAAGGGCTAAGCAAAAGACAAAGTTATGATGACCCAGGATCAAGCTACCGCTGGAGAATGCAGGCCCCAGAACCTTACTCCCAGGCTCCGTCCACTAACAAAGTGCCTCTACCCATCTCTTATCCCTAACTTCTACCATCCACTCTGCAAACACAGAGAAACCTACAAAAAGCCCATCGATTCAGAACAAACTGTGACTTCATCACCCGTGATGTGGCAATCACGGCTACCCTCAGGATTCTATCTGATAGGTGCCACAGACAAAAACCAAAAATAAATGCTTCTAACAGGTAACTGGCGACATTGAGGGAACAACAGGAAAGGAGCCAGTCTAGAAAGAAAGTGGCAACTCTGAGGAAAAAACTTAGATCAGCAAAATCCAAGAGATACAAATAAACTAGTTACAAAGTTCTAAATGGGGGATCAGTAAAAACTCTTAGAGTACTAAGAAAGTGAGAGACCCAGAATTTTTAAAAGATGTTTATAGTCTAATAAGAATGACATGGGAGACCAAGTGGGGTTCATTCCAGGCATGCAAGGATGGTTCAACATAAGAAAAACAATCAATGTATTACAACACATTAAAAACTCGAAAGGGAAAAATCAATTGATCATCTCAATAGATGCTGAAAAAGCATTTGACAAAATCCAACATCGCTTTTTGTTAAAACACTTCAAAAGGTAGGAATTGAAGGAAACTTCCTCAACATGATAAAGAGCATATATGAAAAACCCACAGCCAGCACAGAACTCAATGGTGAGAGACTGAAAGCCTTCCCTCTAAGATCAGGAACAAGACAAGGATGCCCGCTGTCACCACTGTTATTCAACATTGTGCTGGAAGTGCTAGCCAGGGCAATCCGGCAAGACAAAGAAATAAAAGGCATCCAAATTGGAAAAGAAGAAGTAAAACTGTCATTGTTTGCAGATGATATGATCTTATCGGGAAAACCCTGAGAAATCGACGATACAGCCTACTAGAGCTAATAAACAAATTTAGCAAAGTAGCGGATACAAGGTTAATGCACATAAGTCAGTAATGTTTCTATATGCTAGAAATGAACAAACTGAAGAGACACTCAAGAAAAATACCATTTTCAATAGCAACTAAAAAAATCAAGTACCTAGGAATAAACTTAACCAAAAGATGTAAAAGACCTATACAAAGAAAACTACATAACTCTACTAAAGAAATAGAAGGGGACCTTAAAAGATGGAAAATATCCATGTTCATGGATAGGAAGGCTAAATGTCATTAAGATGTCAATTCTACCCAAACTCATCTACAGATTCAATGCAATCCCAATCAAAATTCCAACAACCTACTTTGCAGACTTGGAAAAGCTAGTTATCAAATTTATTTGGAAAGGGAAGATGCCTCGAATTGCTAAAGACACTCTAAAAAAGAAAAACGAAGCAGGAGGACTTACACTCCCTGACTTTGGAGCTTTTATAAAGCCACAGTTGTCAAAACAGCATGGTACTGGCACAAAGAGAACATACAGATCAATGGAATCGAATTGAGAATTCAGAGATAGACCCTCAGATCTATGGCCGACTAATCTTTGGTAAGGCCCCCAAAGTCACTGAACTGAGTCATAATGGTCTATTCAACAAATGGGGCTGGGAGAGTTGGCTATCCATATCCAAAAGAATGAAAGAGGACCCCTACCTCACACCCCTACACAAAATTAACTCAAAATGGACCAAAGATCTCAATATAAAAGAAAGTACCATAAAACTCCTAGAAGATAATGTAGGAAAATCTTCAAGACCTTGTATTAGGCGGCCACTTCCTAGACTTTACACCCAAAGCACAAGCAACAAAAGAGAAAATAGATAAATGGGAACTCCTCAAGCTTAGAAGTTTCTGCACCTCAAAGGAATTTCTCAAAAAGGTAAAGAGACAGTCTACTCAATGGGAAAAAATTTTGGAAACCATGTATCTGACAAAAGACTAATATCTTGCATATATAAAGACATCCTGCAACTCAATGACAATAGTACAGACAGCCCAATTATAAAATGGGCAAAAGACATGAAAAGACAGTTTTCTGAAGAGGAAATACAAATGGCCAAGAAACACATGAAAAAATGTTCAGCTTCACTAGCTATTAGAGAGATGCAAATTAAGACCACAATGAGATACCATCTAACACCAATTAGAATGGCTGCCATTAAACAAACAGGAAACTACAAATGCTGGAGGGGATGTCGAGAAATTGGAACTCTTATTCATTGTTGGTGGGACTGTATAATGGTTCAGCCACTCTGGATATCAGTCTGGCAGTTCCTTAGAAAACTAGATATAGAGTTACCATTCGATCCAGCGACTGCACTTCCGGTATATATCCGGAAGATCGGAAAGCAGGACACGAACAGATATCTGCACGCCAATGTTCATAGCAGCATTATTCACAATTGCCAAGAGATGGAAACAACCCAAATGTCCTTCAACCGATGAGTGGATAAATAAAATGTGGTATATACACACGATGGAATACTACGTGGCAGTAAGAAGGAACGATCTCGTGAAATATATGACAACATGGATGAACCTTGAAAAATAATGCTGAGCGAAATAAGCCAGGCACAAAAAGAGAATATTATATGCTACCACTAATGTGAACTTTGAAAAATGTAAAACAAATGGTTTATAATGTAGAATGTAGGGGAACTAGTAATAGAGAGCAATTAAGGAAGGGGGAACAATAATCCAAGAAGAACAGATAAGCTATTTAACGTTCTGGGGATGCCCAGGATGACTATGTGTCCGTTAATTTCTGATGGATATAGTAGGAACAAGTTCACAGAAATGTTGCTATATTAGGTAACTTTCTTGGGGTAAAGTAGGAACATGTTGGAAGTTAAGCAGTTATCTTAGGTTAGTTGTCTTTTTCTTACTCCCTTGTTATGGTCTCTTTGAAATGTTCTTTTATTGTATGTTTGTTTTCTTTTTAATTTTTTTTTCATACAGTTGATTTAAAAAAGAAGGGAACTTAAAAAAAAAAGAAAAACAAGGAAAAAAAAGATGTAGTGCCCCCTTGAGGAGCCTGGGAGAATGCAGGGGTATTGGCCTACCCCACCTCAATGGCTGCTAACATGACCACGACATAGGGGACTGGTGGTTTGATGGGTGAGCCCTCTACCATAGGTTTTACCCTTGGGAAGACGGTTGCTGCAAAGGAGAGGCTAGGCCTCCGTATGGTTGTTGCCTAAAGCCTCCTCCCGAATGCCTCTTTGTTGCTCAGATGTGGCCCTCTCTCTCTGGCTAAGCCAACTTGAAAGGTGAAATCACTGCCCTCCCCCCTACGTGGGATCAGACACCCAGGGGAGTGAATCTCCCTGGCAACGTGGAATATGACTCCCGGGGAGGAATGTAGACCTGGCATCGTGGGACGGAGAACATCTTCTGACCAAAAGGGGGATGTGAAAGGAAATGAAATAAGCTTCAGTAGCAGAGAGATTCCAAAGGAGCCGAGAGGTCACTCTGGTGGGCACTCTTACCACACTTTAGACAACCCTTTTTAGGTTCTAAGAATTGGGGTAGCTGGTGGTGGATATCTGAAACTATCAAACTACAACCCAGAACCCTGAATCTCGAAGACAGTTGTATAAAAATGTAGCTTATGAGGGGGACAATGGGATTGGGAAGCCATAAGGACCACACTCCACTTTGTCTAGTTTAGGATGGATGAGTAAGAAAAATAGGGGAAGGAAACAAACACAAAGGTACCCAGTGTTCTTTTTTACTTCAATTGTTCTTTTTCACTCTAATTATTATTCTTGTTATTTTTGTGTGTGTGCTAATGAAGGTGTCAGGGACTGATTTAGATGATGAATGTACAACTATGTAATGGTAGTGTGAACAATCGAAAGTACGATTTGTTTTGTATGACTGCGTGGTATGTGAATATATCTCAATAAAATGAAGATAAAAAAAAATAAATAAATTGACATATTTAATAAGAATATAGAAAAGGAAAAGAACAAAATTTACAAATTTGATCTACTGGATTTATTTGTATTTAAGTATATGTGTGTGTGTGTCACAGAGAAATAAAATCCTGCAACCAAAAAAAAAAAAAAAAAAAAAAAGAATGACATGGGAGAAAAATACTATTGTATAGGAAACGAAGAGGGATGTGAAGGTTTTCAGAGGTACAAGACCAGTATAAATTAAGGCAGTGAGTATCACAAAAATACCAACTGGAAATAAATCAATGGCTTCTGTGGAAAGCTCCTTCTTTAGATCCCAGGGTATCAACCCCTGACACTGTCATCAGTCTTGGTCCAAATACTACCTCAGCACTTTCTCTAAGCAGCATCCTCACGCCAGAGCCACTCTATCCCTGCGCCGTAAGGGAGTGCAGACCCAGAGCAAGCCAGCCTGCCTTCAAATCCTGGCTGTGGCACTTGGGAGCTAAGAGACCCTGAACAAATTACCCTTAACCATTTCCTCCCATGCAAACTATTTCACAGGACTGTCAGGAAGCCCAAATTAGATGAGCTACTATTTTTAAGGTTGCTAGAATTGTGGCCTGCAGTGAGAAAGCACTATTGTGGGTGTTGGTGAATAAACATATCACTTGTGTATATTTTCTGCATGACTTGTACCACTAACTCAAATCGCCTTGTTCCCTTATCTGCACATTCACTGTGTCAATCTTCATTAGCCTCCAGCTCCAGAGCAGCCATCTAAACAGAGCCCAGCACCTGGAGGCAGGTACTCGACAGGTACCTAATGCACGAATGAGAAAAGCCCAGGGTGATCCCTATATCATGTCTCCTTGAGACCCTGACAAGCTCATCCGAGAGGGGCATGCACCTGAACTTGAGGATGAAAGTGTCACTGAGCAGAATGAGGCGCAAGGGAGGACTCTCCTGCGCAGTGCCCATCGCAGATCAGAACCCCAAGGCTAATCCTCCTGAAGAGCCAGTGTGACCGTCTGGACACCCCTGTCAACAGAGAATGCACATAGTGGCTAAGGCAAGCACAGCTGGAGCTGTCAGGTGACCTGGCCCTCTTGAGTCAAAGAAAAAGTAACTAGTTTTAGCTTGGGGCTAATACAAGTCCTTTCAGTGGAAATTCCAGAAGGTCACGGAGAACTCAAGACAACAGACAGGGAGCTGTACAATTTTTTAACAACATGAACGAAGCATAATATGATACCTTTCATAATTTACACAACTTCATACAAGGCACCCCTACCAAAAAATAAAATAAAACACATTATCCAACCTATTAAAACCCTGAGAAGATGCCAGGTAAGCTACTCTGACAAGCCCTACACTTCTAGGGGAAGCCCTCCCCAAAGAATGCCAGTTAGCACCTGCTAATAGCCGATGAGAAACAGAAAGGAAGTTGTCATTTAAAGTGCAGATTTCCATGGGAATGGTCCCTAGCTACGTGTCCCAACCTAATTCCTAAAAATTATTCTGAATTCCATGATCTAAAATTGCACCTGCCTAGGCTCTGATGAGAGGTCTGGGAAGGGGTGGGAGGTGGGGCACAGGGGTAAGGACCATGTTGCTTTCTGCCAGCGGTGGGCCAGAGACGACCAGCTGGAGCTAGGGTGGCTCTCACATGTGTCTGGGCATGGCTGGAAAACAGAGTTTCTGCCTGAGGAACAAGTAGGTTGGGGTTTGTGCCTGAGGGGAGAAACCATGGGACAGAGAGGACAGGCCAGGATCCATCTCAGTGATAGACGCTGAGTGGAGAAGCCAGCAGAGAGGTCTTCCTGGGAGGCTCTAAGAGGAAGTGGCACACCCAGGAGATGACAAGCAGTGCTACAGAGGGATTGGAAAAGCCCAACTGGGCCTCTGCAGGACATTGAGGACAAAAGCAGACACTGCCTAGGCCCAGCCATCAGCCCTCATGGAAGGTACCGCTCGCTAGCCACATGGAGGCAGCGCCCTGAGGGGCACTAAGGAGTGGCACGAGACACTGGACCTGGAATAGAAGGCATGTACCCTGTGAACCCCCAGGCAACCTTCAGAAAGGTTTGCAGGAGCATTATCAGGAGGAAACTAGGGCTCAGGGAAGCTTAGCTCACAGAAAAGGCCCATCATGTGTGCTGAAATTATATTAATTCAGCAAAAAAAAACAGGGCTGAAAGAGGAAGTGAAGGAATATCAACTGGAAGAGGCAGGCACGTTCACGGAGCACTTCCCTCTGCATGCACACGCCTGAGATGGGTGCCTTCCCCTCTCTCCAGTGTGCCTCTTGCTGGGCATGCATCTCGCTACACTGCGAGTGATCTCAGCATTTAGTAAGTTCTCTCTCTCTCCCATAACTGCAAAGTACCATAAAATTAAATTATAACTCTTTCATCTCTATGGTAAAATTATTACATTCTACACATATAGATATGGACACACATGTATCTGTGCATACATACACTGGGCTGTGAACTGTACTTTTTCTGTACCGTTTAAGGGATATTTCAAAGGTAACATGGACAACGTGATTTTTTGCTCTACATGCAGATTTTTGAACCTTTCCCTGAGAGGAGGTGCTATTCCACTGTATTCCACTATTTAATGTGAGTTTACTGGGCCCTGTGTGGGGAAGGCAGGGGAAATTCAAGTTACATACACTGTATATGAACATACTTTCATTATTACCTTAAGTTTCATTGACTGGACTTTTCTTAGGAAAGGCTGAAGACAGACAATTTTGAGAAAAATCTACAATTTACAAAGGTACTGTTGAAGTATTCCTTTGAAAACCTAAAGGCTGAAACATCTAAAATGAGGGTCTTAGAATGTTTATGACTTGGTTTAGTACACCTACAAAGGTCTACATGAAGCTACAAAAAAGGGCAGATTTAACCTGCAGGGAACATGAGGGGCTTCAGTCCAGGGAAGAGCCTCGGAGTGAGACTGGAAGACTGCTATCCTCTGAGTGGGAGCATTTATGCAGACCTGCTACAAGAAACCTAACAGACAGGGTGGGGGTGGAGAATGCAAAGGAAGCACATGAAGCAAACTCCTGGAGCAAGAAAAAAAGAATTCAGCAGTAAAACAAAGAAAAAACAAAGTCCCGAAGCCAAGTGCCAGCATCCTCCCTGCCACATCGCATCTCTGGCTCTTTCCTGGCAGAGTCCATGAATCACCCCTTGGTTTGTGTTACAGGCTCATTCGTACCCAATTTCCTGAAAACACCCAGGCCCATCTCTGGCTGGCTGGAGTGACTTCAGTCCCCAGCCAGCATGTGCCACAGAGCCCACCTGCGAACATGGGCGAGGGTACATGGGGAGGAACAGCTCTGCCTGCCCTCAGGGCTCATTACCTGCTTCCCCTTCACGACGTGCTTGGGCACTGGCACCTTAACCTCCAGGTCGGTGTAGTCCTGCGACCAGGTGTAGTTCTCACGGACAGCACCATTGTAACTGTCAGGGTTTCTCTGGAACTGCTCCTGTCTCCTGAGAAAGAACAAGAAACTTTAATGCCGACCCATCCAAGTGTGCAGGAAAGGAATGCCACGGTGAGCCGAGTACACACCATTCCTAAGTCTTAAAGAAGTAATCCAATGGCTCCTACAAATTCACAACAGAATTGCCAACAGCTTATGTGCCTTTGTATCTAGAAACTACTCCTCTTCATGGGTGGTTATTCTTTTCAGAACAGTCTCCAAGGAAATCACCGGGACAAAGGGAACCCTAGCTTGAGAGAAGAAACTTCAGTGTTAACGTGAAACTCTTTAGGAAAAGTATTCTAAAACCAGTCTGAAGTACAGCCTGATCTTCCCAGACTTCACAAAGCTGAGCTGGGCCTGTTAATCAACCAAAGTGCCCTTGTTAACAAAATCCTGGGGCTCATGGGTATTTGGTTTCTTATAAACTGCTTGGCAGGACCCATCTAAGAACAAGGCAAAACACAATATAACAAAACACTTCAGCCTTCAGCTGCTAGACTTCAACAATCTTTATCCAATCCCTAACCTCTATTTCCAACTAGAAAATAAATCAAACCCAAAGAGATTGAAATAAAATTCTTAAGACCTAAGAAAGATGTTTAAGGGGATTAAAAAAAAAAATCAACAGAGTCCCACTGTACATGCCCGTACACATTTACCTGCAATCCAGAAACACCAGACAGAAGCAAACCGACCTAGCCAAGAAGCTGAGGTTAAACATAAAACAGAATAAAATGTTAACCATGAAATGTAACAATATTAATAATAGTATAACCAACATATAAAAATAAGTTTTAACTCACTAATCCATTTAGTGAATTTAAGAGCTAAATTAAAGGCAGCATCTTAGCCATGGAAAAGCAGCACCCATGAATACGAAACATAACAGGAAGTACAGCTAAGCCAGGAGCACCCAGAGACCAGAAGAGGAAACTGGCAGGCAGACAGACACACAAGGGATACCATGCAGTATGATTCCATTTATGGGGAAAAAGAGAAAACCAGGTAAGTCTCCATGCATATATATATGAATGCACAGAAAAGGGCCTGGGAGGGAGCAACCCTTATTAGCCATAGTTAAAGAGGACACCCGTTTCCTGGCTGAAGGTTTTATAACTAGAACACATTTCCACACTACCTGCGCCTTGCACACCTTATATGCCTAAGGCTGGGCCTGCATTACTGCCCAGGTTCTCTGGGATCTAACCACTTCCCATCCAAAGAATACGGAAAAAAGGGGGTAGGGGGACAGGGTAAGTGGAGGCTAAAAACATTCATTTCAGTCAGGGGTGATATTCAAAGCACAGCCCGTAACCTCGGCAGAGGATGGACACTGGCCATCGGAACGGATGGCCACCGTCAGCAACGCCAGACCAGCAGGTGTGGCTGAATGCCAGGTCACTGCGGGAGAAACACAAAGATCATACCCAGGGAACTGGAGGGCCGCAGAGGGACGCCGGGGCTCGACGGTATGAGAAAACAGGATGGGGCAGCAGAAATGAAACAATAGTCAACTCCTTGAAAACAGAGCAGTAAACTAAGTTTCACGTAGATGTGTAACAATGACAGTATTTTCAAAGATTATTTAGCGATGTGGCAGAAAGTCTTCAATTTACTGTAAAACTGAAAAAAAGGATATGCAACTTTTACACATGATATAGCTTCAGTTTTCTAAGAAGACACACACACACACACACACACACACACACGGCTGTATTATGAAAAGAAGACTACATTTCACTGGTTATCTCGGCAGTTGGATAGTAAGTAATCTGACTTTCTTCTTTGTGCCTTTAGGTAGTATCCAAATTCCCTCCAATATGCAGACATTCTTATAATCAAGAAAAACATGGCTCTCCTTAAAACTGTCTGTAGCAGGACAGCCTGTGTCCCTCTCCCAGGCCTGGTGGTGGCCTGGACAGGCTGGCGGCCCCCCTGGGAGCACCGCGGTCAGGCCAGCAGGTGCCCTCGCAACACTGCCCAGCCCATCGCCAGTCACCTGTGGACTGGGGTGGAGGAGCAGTTCCACTGTCAGGGGGGTACAGGCATCTGCAGTGACAGGCCCAGTCAGGCCCCATCCCCTGCTCTTTCCAAAACACAGTCCTTCCCATCTGGCACCTATTATACTTTTAAAGATCTTATCAGATATGGATATGTTTGCATATGCCTAGAATATTTCCAAAAGAACACCCAAGAAGTACGTAACCGTAGTTACCTTTAGGAAGGGAAACTCAATGGCTAGGGAATCAGGAGAAGAAAGACTCCTTTTCAATGTATAGCTGCTTGTATCATGTACATAATTACCTATTTGAAAATAATCAAAATTATGAAAACAAATACCACCACCACCACCACCCCCCCAACACCCACACACACACACAAATAAAGACTTAAAGACTACTATGGCCCTGGCATTTGACAGCCAGAACCAAGAGCTGACAGAGAACAGGGAATAAACATGCAGGGTTGGAAAAAGAAAAATTTTGAAGCAAGGAGACAGAGTAGAGGGGGAGAAAGGTTACCTTGGGGGCAGCTATTTCCAACAACAACACAACAACTGCTGAGCCAAGAGCCAGTATAAGCTGGTTTTAAAAGATAACTTGTCTCATCTTGGTTCCGAGGACCAAAACAAACCAGATGACAAAGCTTGAGACATCACACAACCCTGTTCTCTAAGCTCCTGGAGGGCGGAGAGTCCAAGTCCGTCTCAAACTGAGACATCAGCACTCCCCTCCCCCCAGCTTCCCGCCCCTCCCCCAGGAGCCCCTGGACAGGTGTGACTCGGCCCTCCCTCCCACAGTCCCGTGCTGAGTGAAGAGCGTGCCACCCCCAGCCCAGCAGGAGGCTGTCCGGTGGAGGGCAGCAGCTGGGGCTGGCAGACCAGCCCTACAGGCCTCCCCAGCTCCTTACAGTCCTCTGGAGCTCCACGCGCGCAGCTCCAGCTCCCCGTTCACCTTGCGTGTACTCGGCAGCCTCCTACCACTGTAGGAAGGAGCGCCACTCCTAAAGCATGCCTAAGATCACTCCTAAAACAGCCACAGCAAGTTGCTGGGGGCTTTTTTTAACTTTCTGAATCCACATTCTCTTTAAATAAAGTTGATTATTTCCAGTCGACAGTATGTAAAAATAAACCTGCTTCGTTTACTTTCTGGCTCCTGTCATGTGCAGGTGGCTCTCGAGCCCCCTCCCTAGTCAGTCTCTGCAAGCCATCAGCCGCGGGCCGGGGAAAGGAGGCGGCAGCAAGGCCTGTGCATAGCCAAGCCTGGGGTCTGGGGAACAAGGGTGAGGGTGGGGAGGCGGGGGAGGGAGAGTCTGTGCTTCCACACGAAGGGTGGAGGAGGAGAGTGAGTCAGCAGGCAGACTGCAGATGATGGAGTAGGGTTCCCAGCAGCTCCCACTCCTGATGAGCCCAGATCAGATCAGATAACAAGGTTCTAAATATGTTAAAGGAAGAACACAAACCCAATTCCTCTGCCTGGTTCTGTGGGCAACTGCGACCCCTCAGTCTTCATGGGGACAGCGGGGCTCTGCGGCAACTGGAGCCTTTGCAGCAGACTGCAGGGCTTGGGCTCTGCTGAGCAGGGGAAATGCCCGATTACAAACCTGCAGATCGCTGGGAGCCGGAGGCCAGGAGAGTCAGCAAAGAAGGAAGTGGGAGCAGGGTCAGCAGCTCCAGCCTCTCAGCTCAGGGGGAGTCAGGGAACCTGTGCTCAGCCACATGCAGCCAGTACAGGCTGCTACTAGGAACCACAAGTCCCTGTTTGTTTCATTTTCCTTTGTTTTGCCTTCGAAAACCAAAGGATCAGAGATACTCAGGTTACTGAGTTTAAAACAGCTGGTGGCAAATACAAGAAATGTTGCATGAAAGGAAGTCAAAGCCCTAATCTGAAGATCTGTGTCTAGGAAGCGAGAGCCCCACACTGGCAGATGGTTTTGTAACTCAACAGGGTAGAGGCTGTTGCTCTCAAGCCCCTCCCCAGGAGACAGGTACATCCTCACTGTCCACTACCTGACCAAAGGGAGCCGAGGGGGCAGGCCCCCCAGTCGCCCCCAGGGCATCCAAGATAGAGGTGTTCTGAACAAGAAAGTGGACCTGGTGGGGGTGGCTGGCTGCCTCCCTCCGTCTCCCTGGGGCTGAGCCATGAAGGCCTGAAAGACACCATGGGAAGGCCCTTGGGCTATCCCTAAGGATCTCCCATCACATGGCCCTCTGTGGTCTGGACCAGCCTGGCCTTGTTCTCCAACCTCATCTTTGCCCACCCAGCCCCACACTCTCTCTACATTACAAATACAGCTCACTCTCTTGCCTCTGGGCCTTGCAATCAATCCTCTCTTCCCTTCAAAATGTGC